>NC_092740.1:155265070-155573611 GCF_047496795.1 Chiloscyllium punctatum
CAGAGGGGGCAGCAAGTTATTAATACATATTGTAATCTTTGTGGTCCCAGCCTTGATCCCTGTGGAATCCCACTAGTCATGAGTTGCCAAATTTGAAAAAGAACTCCTTATTCCCATTCGCGATCTCCTGCCCATAAGCCAATTCTCTGTCCACATCAGTATAGTACCTCCAACACCGTAGGCTCTTACCTTTTGACTTAACCTTTTGTGAGGTATCATGTTGAACACCCTTTTGAAAGTCCAATTACAAGATAGGCCCTGGTTTCCTTCTATCCAAGTTGGTTGAGACTTCCTCAAAAAGCGCTAATAAATAAATCAGATATGATTTCCCTTTCATGAAGCCATGCTGATTCTGTGTGATTCAATTGTGATTTTTCAAATGAGCTGCTATTGCTTCTTTAATAATTGATTCCATAACTTTTCCCAACAATAACTGTTAGGCTACTCAGCCTATAGTTACCCACTTTTTGCCTTCCTCCCTTTTTGAATAAGATGTCATATTGCCAGTATTCCAATTCTCCAGTACTTCTTTTAAAATCCAAGGAACTTTGGAAAATTACAACTAGTACATCCACTATCTCCGAGCATACTTCTTTCGGTACCCTAGAATGCAATCCATCAGGGCTGGGGGATTTATCTACCTTTAGCACCAATGGTTTGTCTGATATTACTTTAGTGATGGTGATAGTACTTAATTCCTAACCCATATACTTTAGCATTAATGAGATGTTCAAAGCATCTTCGTTGTAAAGACTGATGCAAAATATCTGTTTAACTCCTCTGCCATTTCCTTGTTTCCTCATAACTATTGCATAGATTAATTTGCTATGTTCACTTTCACCACTTTCTTCCTTTTTATATTAAAAAAAGCTCATTGTCCACTTTACGTCCCTCACTAGTTTGCCATCATAGTTTATTTTCTTCTTCTTCATTATCCTCCTATCCCTACTTTGCTGAACTCTGAATTTACCCCAGTCTTCAAGGCTATCATTGACTTTTGCTTCCATATATGCTTTTTCTTTCAATTTAATACTTCCCTTAACTTCCTTAGTTAAACATAGTTGGTTTATTCACCTCGTAGAGTCTTTCCTTCTTACTGCAGTTTATTTTTGCTGAGTCATGAATTACCTTCTTTTAATATCTGTCACTGATTACTCATTGTCTTTCCTGCGAACTTATTTGCCAGTCCACTTGAGCTAACTCCATTCTCTTTTCATTGCATTTCCCATTATGTAAGTTAAATACAATTGTTTCTGACCCAAGCTGCTCAATCTCAGACTGAATATTAAATTCTCTGATGTTATGATCACGACTTCCTAAGGGATCTTTAACTCTGAGGTCATTTATTAAACCAGCCTCATTACTCATTACCAGATCCAAGGAAGCCTGTTCCCTGGTTGGCTGCATGGCATATTGCTTTAGGAAACTATCCCTAACGCACGCCATGATTTCATTGTCAAAGCCAACCCTTCCAACTTGATTAACTTAATCCATCTGAAGATTAATGTCCTCCATAATTATTGTTCTATTCTTTTACACACCAACATTATGGGTGGCATGGTGGCTCAGTGGCTAGCACTGCTGCCTCACAGCGCCAAGAACCTGGGTTTGCTTTAAGACTCGGTTGACTGGCTGTGTGGAGTTTGCACATTCTCCCCATATCTGCATGAGTGTGCTCTGGTTTCCTGCCACAATCCAAAGATGTGCAGGATAGGTGAATTGGCCATGCTAAATTGCCCATAGTGTTCAGGGGTGTGTGGGTTAGGGGTAAATGTAGAGTGGTTAGGGGAATGGGTTTGGGTGGGATACCCTTCAGAGGGTTGGTGTGGACTTGTTGGGCTGAAGGGCCTGTTTCCACACTGTAGGGATTCTATTATATGTCGATTTATAGCTTTTCCTACAAAGTGACTACTGTTTGGGGGCCTGTACACTTCTTCTTTCCCTTTCACCCAAATGGACCTTACATCATCTGAGCCTAGACCGTCTCTCACAAACATCTTCAGCTCCCCTCTTATTAACAGTGCTACCCCACCATCTTTTCCCTCCCTCGTACCTTTCTGAAAGGTCAAATATCCCTCAACATTAGGTTCTCAGTTTGGATCTCTTGATCTTTTGATTCTTGATTGTTCTGATTCACAAGGAAGCATGAGTGCCCTCTATCAGACTTCCTCACTTTCTCCAACTGTGATCATAAGGAGATTTCAAACTCTTCACTTACCATTTCATCTTGTAGTTTCTTAACTTCCCAGTTCCCAAGTCTCAGTCTCCACCTAATCCCCACTAGCATCAGGAAGCAAATCAGCTTCTAATGCTGGGAATAATATTTGGCCCAACTCTATGCTGGTGATGTTCTGGGTGTTTCCCTCCCGCTCCAGTTACATTCTGAAAAAAAATTGCTGAGCTTCTGTTTATTTTACTGGTTCAATCCTAGCTCAGGTTAAAATTAGTGTTAAATGTACACTTCAAGTTTAATATTGGGCAAAGTGAAAACTGCTTCAAATCATATGTGTCCACCATAACTGTCCTTTCAAATAACTTTCTAAACCAATGAACAGGTTTCTGGAGACAAAGCAGAGTTCACATTTCAGGTCCAATGACTCTTCTTCAGAATTGGCCCTTCTCAGAATGAATATTGGCTTGTTTATTGTTTAAAGCAAATCTTCATAACTAGATAGTGTTCAGTTTTTGTCCTAACTGAAATCTAAGGGGATGGTTTGCCTGCCTGCTACAGTATTGATATCTATGGACTGGCAATCAGATAGGTTCAATGGATGACTAATCTATTTTGGTGGACATTGAAGACTAAAAGCAGCCCATGAAGCTGATGATTTAACATGTTAGATGTACCATATGATTGCCTCTCAATGCCGGTATTATCAAAGGAGTGGTGAAGCAGAATATTAATACTTATATACCTTTCAGTTTATACCAAAGTGCTTAATAACCAATGAAAAATATTCTACAGTCTTGTCACTGGAAATTACTATCATTGCACATTGCATCATGTAGCTCATATTGGTAAAATTTGTAAATCATGATTGTCACAAATATTTGCCTGTACTAAACAACCAATAGATAGTTTCAAACATTTGTTATTTTATAATTGATTTTAATTTAATGATTATCTTCTTTATTTTGCATTAATTTAAATTGATTCTGAGTTGTGATTTCTAATAACTTGAAGTAAGTTTCTGAGCTTCGTCTATCTATTCCACTTAAGAACAAGTTAAATTTTTTGGAAACAGTAGAGACAGATGGCACTGCCAGTCCGTGAGGCGGCCAGGTCTGTCAATTAAAAGTTGGCGTGGAGGCAAAGCGGAAGAGTCGGACATCGCACAGAGCCGTGGTAATAGGGGACTCCATAGTGAGAGGAACTGACCGGGGTTTTTGTGGCAGCAGGCAGGACTTAAGGATGGTGTGCTGCCTTCCTGGTGCCAGGGTTAAAGACATCACAGACAGAGTGCAGGAAATCCTCAAGGATGAAGGTGAAGAGTAGAGGTGGTGGTACATGTCGGCACAAATAATGTGGGGAAGAAGAGGAGGAACATACTACAGCGGGACTTTGGAGAACTAGGAAGAAGGCTGAAAAGCAGGACGTCCAGGGTGGTTATCTCCGGTTTGCTTCCAGTTCCTCGGGCTGGAGAGGCCAGAAACAGGGAGATAATGGACTTGAACGTGTGGCTGGGGAACTGGTGCAGGAAGCAAGGATTTAAATTCTTGGATCACTGGGGTATGTTTTGTGGTAAGCATAAATTCTACAAGAGAGATGGTTTGCACCTTAATAGGTGAGGGGCCAGCATTCTGGTAGGCAGGTTTGCTACTGAAACACAACTATGTTTAAACTAAGTAGCGGTAGGTGGGTGGGGTGGGGGGGCGGGGGGAAACTGGATGTTTAAGAAGGAAATTGAAGGGAAAGTTAGAACAAGGGAAGTCAAGAAAGACAACTGTATCAATGAGGCAGAAAACTCAAAATGGGATCATGCTGTAAGGTTGAGTGAAATAGGAGTTGATGGGAAGGGTGAGGGCAGTAACAAATTAAAAATACTATATATGAATGCACGAAGCATTAGAAATAAGATGGATGAGTTTGAGGCTCTTTTGGAAATTGGCAGATACGATATTGTGGGGATAACTGAGACGTGGCTTCAAGTGGACAGGGCCTGGGAAATGAATATTCAAGGCTACACGTGCTATCGTAAGGACAGACTGACAGATAGAGGGGGTGGGGTGGCCATGTTGGTAAGGGATGATATTCAGTCCCTTGCGCAGGGGGACCCTGAATCAGGGGATGTAGAGTCAGTGTGGATAGAGCTGAGAAATACTAAGGGTAAAAATAATCCTCTTGGGAGTCATCTACAGGTCCCCAAACAGTAGTCTGGATGTCGGATGTAAGTTAAATCAGGAGCTGAAATTGCCTGTCGCAAAGATGTTACTAAAGTTGTTATGGGGGATTTCAACATGCAGGTAAACTGGGAGAATCAGGATGGTATTGGACCTCAAGAAAGAGACTTTGTGGAGTGCCTCAGAGGTGGATTCTTAGAACAGCTGGTGCTGGAGCCTACCAGGGAGAAGGCAATACTGGATCTGGTATTCTGGAACCTCGAAGTGAAGGAGCCATTGGGAAGTAGTGACCATAATACAATAAGCTTCAATCTGCAATTTGAGAGGGACAGGGTACAATCGGAAGTGACAATATTTCAGTTGAATAAAGGGAACTATGGAGATATGAGGGAGGAGCTGGCCAAAGTTCAATGGTGCAATACCTTAGCAGGGATGACAGTGGAGGAACAATGGCAGATATTTCTGTGTATAATGCAGAAGATGCAGGATCAGTTCATTCCAAAAAGGAAGAAAGATCCTATGAGGAGGCATGGGTGGCCGTGGCTGACGAGGGAAGTTAAGAAACATATAAAGTCAAAAGAGAAAAAGTATAACATAGCAAAGATGAGTGGGAAAATGGAGGACTGGGAAGCTTTTAAAGAACAACAGAGGATTACTAAGAAGGAAATACGCAGAGAAAAAATGAGGTACGAAGGTAAACTGGCCAAATATATAAAGGAGGATAGTCAAAGTTTTTTTAGGTATGTGAAAGGCAAAAAAATGCTTAAGACTAAAATTGGGCCCTTGAAGACAGAAACAGGGGACTATATTACGGGGAACAAAGAAATGGCAGAAGAGTTGAATTGGTATTTCAGATCTGTGTTCACTGGGGAAGACACAAGCAATCTCCCTGAGGTAACAGTGGCTGAAGGACCTGAACTTAAGGGAATTTATATTTGCCAGGAGTTGGTGTTGGAGAGACTGTTAGGTCTGAAGGTTTATAAGTCCCTGGGGCCTGATGGTCTACATCCCAGGGTACTGAAGGAGGTGGCTTGAGAAATTGCGGATGCGTTGGTGATTATTTTCCAGAGTTCGATAGATTTGGGATCAGTTCCTGTGGATTGGAAGGTGGCTAATGTTATACCACTTTTTAAGAAAGGTGTGAGAGAGAAAACAGGAAATTATAGACCAGTTAGTCTGACCTCAGTGGTGAGAAAGATGCTGGAGTCTATTATAAAGGATGAAATTACGTCACATCTGAATAGTAGTAACAGGGTAGGTCAGAGTCAGCATAGAGTTATGAAGGGGAAATCATGCTTGACTAATCTACTGGAATTTTTTGAGGATGTAACTCTGAAGATGGACGAGGGAGATCCAGTAGATGTAGTGTACCTGGACTTTCAGAAAGCTTTTGATAAAGTCCCACATAGGAGGTTAGTGAGCAAAATTAGGGTGCATGGTATTGGGGGCAAAGTACTAACTTGGATTGAAAATTGGTTGGCTGATAGGAAACAAAGAGTAGTGATAAATGGCTCCATTTCAGAATGGCAGGCAGTGACCAGTGGGGTTGTTAATGATATAGAAGATGGTATTAGCAATAACATTAGCAAATTTGCTGATGAAACTAAGCTCGGTGGCAGGGTGAAATGAGATGAGGATGTTAGGAGATTACAGAGTAACCTGGACAAGTTAGATGAGTGGGCAGATGCATGGCAGATGCAGTTTAATGTGGATAAATATATGGTTATCCACTTTGGTGGCAAGAACAGGAAGGCAGATTACTACCTCAATGGAGTCAAGTCAGGTAAAGGGGCAGTACAACGAGATCTAGGTGTTCTTGTACACCAGTCAATGAAGGTAAGCATGCAGGTACAGCAGGTAGTGAAGAAGGCTAGTAGCATGCTGGCCTTCATAACAAGAGGGATTGAGTATAGAAGCAAAGACATTTTTCTGCAGCTGTACAGGGCCCTGGTGAGACCACACCTGGAGTACTGTGTGCAGTTCTGGTCTCCAAATTTGAGGAAAGACATTCTGGCTATTGAGGGAGTGCAGCGAATGTTCACGAGGTCAATTCCTGGAATGACGGGATTACCTTACACTGAAAGACTGGAGCAACTGGGCTTGTATACCCTTGAGTTTAGAAGACTGAGAGGGGATCTGATTGAGACATATAAGATTATTAAAGGATTGGACACTCTGGGGACAGGAAACATGTTTCCGCTGATGGGTGAGTGCCGAACCAGAGGACACAGCTTAAAAATACGGAGTAGACCATTTAGGACAGAGATGAGGAGAAACTTCTTCACCCAGAGAGTGGTGGCTGTGTGGAATGCTCTGCCCCAGAGGGCAGTGGAGGCCCAGTCTCTGGATTCATTTAAGAAAGAGTTGGATAGAGCTCTCAAGGATTGTGGAATCAAGGGTTATGGAGATAAGGCAGGAACAGGATACTGATTAAGGATGATCAGCCATGATCATATTGAATGGTGGTGCAGGCTCGAAGGGCAGAATGGCCTACTCCTGCACCTATTGTCTATTGTCTATTAATATTTTGTTTGCATCAGGGTGGTGCTTTAGTAACAATTTTCCTCTGGACTTTATACAGTAGATTTTGATAATTTGACCTTACTGGTCATTTTCTTTACACTTAAATTTGCTACGGTGCTGCATCATCATTAGCACTCAAATCCGTTTTCAGTTAGAGCCTACAATTAAATACATTGCATCAAGTATCATCTGAAAATGGATTTCACAACCTTAGGTCAACCTCCAGAGTGTGGCAACATTCCAGCCATAAATCCCAGTTCCCTGTTTGTTTATTAAGTTTAAGTCTCATGCTGATCAGGCATTGATAGTGTAAGCATTCCCAAATTGTTTCCAAGATTCCCTTGTCCTATCCAATATGTATTTATTTATTAAAAATGTGTTTTTGATCAAAGTGCACTATTTAATATAACTGAATTTCTGTTGGATTCTCTTGATTTCCCATCACAGGTTTATCAGAGGTATTCCAGGCTCTCTGTGAAGTTGCATTTTTGGCTGCTAATGCTATTTCCCTGGAGATTCCATTGATCGTGTATTAATGTTATAGTGGTAGATTGAAACTTCCAAATGTGCTGTAGATTAGGTGCGTTCATGGGAAATGTAGGGTTACAGGGTAAAGGGATAGGTTGGTGTGGGATTCTCTTTGGAGGGTCAGTGTGGACTTGTTGGGCTGAATGACCTACTTCCACACTGTCTGGATTCTATGAAATAAATAACCAGATGCCAATGGATAGAAAGTAGTGAAAGAGAGATTTTCTAGAATATCTGACTTAGAGGAATTTGAGGCAAAGTAATGTTCCATTAGAGAAAAGGGAGTGAAATTTTGTTTGGATGGATAGAAAATAAAGGAAAGAAGTTATTGAGCAAAATACACAGAAATAACCTTATGAAGGGCAAATACTATTGTGGAAGACAGAAAGAGTGTTATATGACAGAAAATGAAGATACATTATTGGGAGTGAGGAGACTATCAATACCTTCACTAGGTGCGAAACAAAAGTGGTTACATTTAGAAATGACCATAGTCTATTTATAAACAATGTACCTTAACTTATGAAATGAAATGTCTTGGGACGCTCACTAATATATTGCAACCGAACCATCAGCTTGTGCTGTTAAATAGCACCTTGATATGTAGAATTCTGAGATTTTAAGATACCATGTTCCAGAATTAATTTTATTATGAAACCTACAAACTATTGGTTTTGATTGAATGGAATAATGATTATCATCATAATGAGTTATAGGCATTAAGATGATCCAATTATATGTTAAGTAAGAATGATATAAAACATCTATTTGTCATCTATTTGTTCTGAAGAAGGGTCACTGGATTTAAAGCATTAACTCTGTTTTTCTCTTCCCAGATGCTACCAGACCTACTGAGTTTCTCCAACAATTTCTGTTTTTTGTTTGTGTCACTTATTAAGGACCATTAGGAGCAATACTAGAACCTAAAATAGCATTTAACATTAGAGTAATTACTTGAAGTTAATATTTCTTGACCAGTTAATAAAATTAACAGAAATTAAAAAGTTATCTTTTGATATATATTAATAATGCGTTTAAGATGAGGGGGAGAGGTTCAAAGGAGATGCGAGGGACAAGTTTTGTTTTACACAGAGAGTGGTAGGAGTCTGCCAGGGCTGGTGGTGGAGGCAGATAGGATAGAGGCATTTAAGGAACTTTTGGGTAAACGAATAACTATGCAAGAAATTGAAGGATGTGGACCAAGGGGATTGGTTTAATTTCGTGTCATGTTCGGTACAACATCACGGGCCATAGGCTCCATTCCTGTGCTGTACTGTTCTACGCTCTATGCAATTGATTGGAAAATGCTTACTTCTGCCCTGGCATCTTCTCAAATCTTCCTCTAATAGTCTTAGAATAGAATAAAAGGTTTAAAGTGAATAGTTATATTGCTTAACGTGGGATTCGGAAAGGAGCAGTTGATAGGGAATATATAACATTTGAAAAAAATTAAATTGCTTTCTTGTCATTAACCCTGTTTCTATATGATCCAGTTCAAGTTTTAGTTATCTGAGAGGTTCTTGTGATTATCGATAATAGATAATAGATACTCCTGGAAAATACAGTGATCGATTTTATGTGCATAATCAAATGTTAACCTGTTTATGTGGGAGCATGTTTTAAAATGTAATAGGGCGAATATTGTGTGCCACTGCTTAAACTCATTGCAAATGATCCTTACGTTAAAAAAAAACACACATTACAAAATCAAAGGGGTTTTCTTGCTGTAGAGAAGGGAGTTTGCTGAACTGTGTATTCAATTAAGTGATGAAAGTTACTGGAATGTACACCTCCACCGGCGTCAAAGCAGCAGGAGCAAAGCTCGCATATTCATTTCAATTTTATTTCTCTCGGTGCTTTTACACCTCTGATTGCCTCTGTGGGATTGTAACTGAAACTGAGACCTCTTCCTCTCTCGACTCATGATGTTTCTCTGAATTAATTTTCTTATTGAACATGATTTTGCTCTTGGGTGTCTGAAATTACATGCTTTCTACAGCCTGGTCTGACCCTTGCACTTGGTTTTCATTGGAAATTATGTCACATGTCTGTTGCTTGTTTTAGCATTTACTCACATTAAACTTCATTGAAAATATTTATCGAGTTTTTCACCATTGCAATTCTGTCCTGAGTTGTCATCGTTGGTCATTATGCGCTTGGACTAGTTTTGTAGGAAACTTGGTCCAACTATCTCAATCATAGAATGGATTCAGTTTTAAAATTATGACCCTTATCTATTTCAAGACACGTTAACCAATAACTTGTAAAGTGCAGGAATAACACTAGAAATCTGAAATGGAAACGAAAAATGTTAGGAATAAAGATTGCTGCAGACTATACTTTCCCCTTTCAGATGCCGATCGGTTTACTGTGTTAGAACGATTTCAGTTTAACCTTCGTGTTTCTGGTGTCATAGACTCGATTGCAAAGGAACAAGTTGCACTTAGAGTAACATTTAGATATTAAACAAGAACAGAAATTACTGGAGAAGCTCAGCAAGTCTGGCAACATCTGTGGAGAGTGAAAGGGAGCTAACGTTTCGACTCTTCACGTGTATTTAGCTAAGTTGCAAATTGTAATGTCACACCAAGTTGATTTTAAATCTTATTATTAATGTCTCGGCAGAGTTACACTGTTTGGAAACAAGCAATCAACGCAGTTTTATGGTTCTTTTTAAAAGTCAGTTCAGGCGCAGAAATTTCACGGGGAACGGATTTGGGCTCCTCTGGGCCGCTTTGCGGAATGACCGAGACAAAGCTGAAAACCCCTCAAAACAAAATGCCTCATGTTTGGGTTATGGCGTGACGGGGGGGAGAGTGGGTGTTGGCGGTGTGAAGGAGGGGGGAGTGGGTGTTGGCGGTGTGAAGGAGGGGGGAGTGGGTGTTGGCGGTGTGAAGGAGGGGGGAGTGGGTGTTGACGGTGTGAAGGGGGGGGGGATTTTGAGGGTGTGAAGGAGGGGGGAGTGGGTGTTGGCGGTGTGAAGGGGGGGGGGATTTTGAGGGTGTGGGGGATGGGGGTGGAGGGGGTTGGGTGGGGTGTGGGTTTGGTGGCAGCTGGCGGATAAAACCAGAAGGGGAACTCTGTAATGTTCCGAAGTGAGAGATACCGAGGAGTACCGAATTACTCTGGTGATCTCTCGAGTAGAGAGACAGTCTCCAAACCTGGATGAAGGGACGCTTGGCTACAATAATCCCAGTGACCTTGGATTTCCAGGGCGAAAGGCAACATTTACGATTCAGTGTCCAGAAAGGCAGTGCCCTTTTGATTACTAACGATTGACTTCCCCAGCTCTCCTGAAGAAACTGTTAGCAGAACTGCTGACTGGACAGCAAACCGCTCTGCAGCAACACAGATCTTATTGTATTCCCAAACAACTCGCCTGTTGCTTGGTAACATTTCAATGATGTCTGATCCGTCTTTTTTTTAGCAGAAGTTATTATGGTCCTATTTCGATTAAATCTGCCTTAGTTCGATTGCTGTAATTTGTTAGGAGTCTTGCATTAGAGCGGATTATTAATCATGCGTTCGAATCCAATACTGTGGTATTCGTCATGTCTGTTTTCACATTAAGGTGTTAAAAATCTGTCAATTATAATTGAGGCAATGTTTCTGTTCAAAATAAAGTGCTTTTTGGAGCCATCAATAACCCCCGACCCCCCCCCCCACCCCACCCCAGCTTGAAACCGTTAAAGTCAACTCTTTCTTTAAAAATCTTTCGATAAATCAACACTTTAAACGTTAAGAAAAATAGCGCTGCAGAATAAGAAATAACTTGCAGCTAGTTCAAATAACGAATTAAATCGTATTGCTGAAAGTATCTCCTTCCTCTGGGTTATTGGGAGATAATTGAATGGAGAATTGTCAGTTTGCTTTGTTCAGGTCCGTGGTTCCCTTTATAATTACATTTACATCAGGAAACCACTCGATGTTGTGTCCCCAGTTCACTGCGAGGGACCGACACAATCCTGACCACTGACCTATTAACGAATATCTTCCCAGTTAGTAATATCGAGCCCAACACATAACAGAAAGTGTTTGAGCGTGAAACTATCCTTGGGTACGATGCAAGTGTATATGTATTGTTAGAACACGGGCTGCTCATTAATTACCGTCTAGACTTTAAAGTCGTGCAGCTCAAGGCCGTTTTGTTCCTAAATGCTGTTAATGTGAAGTGTGAGCTTTATCATGCAGAGACTGTGAAAGTGCTGTATTAAATTTCCTGCCTTGCTGTACTTTGGGGTACAATGGTTTCAGGGACAAGTGAATTGTAATGTTCAAACCTCTGTTTCCCACCCCACCCGAGCCGCTCCGAAAGAACCGGCGTTGTTACAACTCGCCGCACCGACGGCAGCTTGAAAAGTGCTGACGCTGTTTATTAATAATCCAAACAAATAAAAGACAGTTTGGACTCAAATGGTTAATTTTATAATTCTTCTGTGAATTAAAAAAAATGTTTAGCAAACTAATCACAGACAACGCTGCCAGCTCTATTCTCGGTGTACTCAAGAACGGACGCTTATTTCAAACTAAGGAGGTTTTTTTCTGAAAACATCAAAAATAGCCTTAAATATGTAATGATCTGCAAGATTCTCACTGCAATGAAATGAAGTTTGACCAATAGAATTTCTCTTTTTTAACTCTTCACATCATCTTGACTATAACGATAGTAGCCCTTTCCAAGGCCGTATTGGGTTTCATTGAACGTATAAAAGGTGAAATCACCATCGTGAGACAGTGATATGACATAACTAAGAAAATTGTCACTATAATATTGAGAGTAACTAGTGCAGTTTGTAATAGGAGGATTAATTAATTAAATAATAAATCAAACCATCGACACCAACTGAACAACTCCACTTTACAACAGCCCTTATCTACTCTTGCGTAACAAAATGGATAAATAAATTAAAATATTGAAATGACGATATTCAATATGATTTGGTATTAGCAACAAAGATGAAACACTAAAACGTTTAAGTATGGTCTACATGGCACACCAACACACTTTGAATAGTACTGAAGATAACGTGTTTATTACCCCGTTATGGTTTTCTTGTTAATATGTGTATAACGTGTACTTTACAAAACAACACGGAAGCTGCAAGGCGAAAAGAATAGATTTAGGAGTAACAAGTGACCTAGCTCCTTCCATGTGTCTGTTTTAACTAGAAATTAATCAGGTGCCCCATAAAGAGGCCATTTTCAAATGCAGAACATAATGTGACTGGGTAATACTCTATTTAACTCAGTAAACGACACAAAGCGAAAGTTTCGCTGTAAAAAAAACATGGATCTGTTAAAAGAATTAGGATACATTAGAATACATTTTTCTGTTAAAGCGTTCGTTAGTGTTTGAGTGTTGCGGAACCAACCCAATAACCACTATTAAATTGAAGGGAAATGGTTGGAGTCCGTATTTTTACAGCATACAGAAGTGGATTTTGAAAAGGCGGATATTTTTGAGAAGCATAACGTAAATGAATTTAATTCGGCATACATTGCAAAAGCAGCAATGAGACAATGATCCGTCAGTATGTTTTAATGTGGGATAAATTATCGACACATGAGGGAACCTCCCCGCGTTCCCCCAGCAGTTATCCAGGTGAAAAAGCTAAGGCGACAGTGTAATGGTTTATTGGAAGGTGACCAGCTCTGACGGTGAGAGTGTTCTCTCAGCGCTACAGCCCACAGTTCACTCTCTTGCGTGGGACATTGAGAGGTTATATCACTGACAGGAAGCTTGCCTGACCTGGGTTAACTCACCGTTTTCTTTTCGTTGTCTCTATCCCTCATTGCTTACAGTTTCGGCAAAATGGTCTCATTACAATCCCTAAACGCCAAGAACCATTGTTGGCTATTTCATGTTCGTAACTATATTCATAATCTAGTTTGCTCTTAAACCTGTAAGCATTCTTTCATCTTTAAACATTACCTTTACTAATAATTTGTTATTAAATCTAACAAATAGACATATTCAGTATACCCCCATACCCAGCCTCTTCCCCCGTCAGGTCATGTTCCCACTTGAATGATACAGCTGCGATATCATTTACAAGAAAGCCTAGTTTCAAAGTCCCTTTAATTTTGGAAGCTTTGCATTGAGGTCAATATTAAATTTAACGTCATGATCGTATCCAGTGCGAATGTACAACTGACCTTGCTATTCCTGTGTGCCGCGCCCCGAATGGTACCTTGTTAGACAGTCCATGAAGGTATCACCCATTACAAAACCCCCCTGTCTAAATCAGCTCGGCTCGCTTATGGGAGGTTAATGGTTATCACGCTATATTCTGCACTTGAACGTGTGCCTTGGAGATGTTATTGTAAATGAATTCCAGATTATATTAAAACGAGATGTATTTATATTTTAATTTCTGAGTGCTGCCTTCAATGTTTGGTCTAACCGAATGTTTTGGGATTACGCTCAGTGTCGGGGTTTAGTTGCCTGGTCTGTATGAGGTTGGCTCACGTTCATATGCTGAGAGATGGAAAGCCTTTAAATCCGCGGATTTCACTGCTCAATGTTTGTACAGAGAGGAACCTGCTGTCTTTACAGAGAACCTCTTTTCAACCTGACAATTTAGTAATTACTCATGCATTTCCCTTTTTAGCAACCATTACCGTGTAATTTTAGCAACCATTACCCTGTAATTGTACGAACATAAATTCGTTAAAAAAAACCCCAACTAAAAAAAAGTGTTTGTTTCACAGTATCCGAGTTTTGGAAGTTAAATGTGGTCGGATTATTTACTAGATGCAGGTTAAAAAAAATCCCGGTTCAACTCCCAACTTCAGGCTGAAATATTCTCAATACGTTACTAACCTCAAATGAGGGCTCTTGTGGTGCAGTGGTAGTATCCCCACCTCTAGCGCAGGGGAATGGGTTGAAGTCCTACCTACTTCTTTAATAATATCTCCGAACAGGTTAATTAAATGCTCCTAAAATGAACGTTGGATACAGACTATTGTAGAAGTCTGCAGTCAAACTTTCTTTGTCTTAGAATGAAACGAAAGCGGGGACGATGGTTAAATCCCCTTGATCACGTCTCTCAATAAATTAAACCAATAAAATAACTCACTTTATTCCAATCTAATCCAAAAACAAATATTCTTCCACTTGTAAAACGTTTCCGAAGGTTTACGCTGCATTTTTTTCTAAAAATGTTTCTTTTAGCAAATTGGTTTCTCCAAGTGTTTAACCCTGAGCAGACAAAGATTTGCTCAGGTCATTTCCAGTCGCGCCTTTTCCCCGCAGCTCACTGATCCCTAAGCGACTGGGGCCTGGGAAACCGAAACGCTCCTTCGGTCCGAGGAGAGTTTGGAGTCTCTCAAAACAGCCAGCGCCCGCTCCACCATATTCGCAAACAGCACTGCCGTACAGCGGATGCTTTTCTTTTTCAAAGTCAAAAATGAAATTACAAATGAAAATGAGGTCGGAAGAAATCTTCCTGGAAGGGGTTTTTTTTTAACGTTCACTCAGGGTATGTAGGGCAGCATGTATTCCCGTCCCCATTACAAAGACCTGCTCAAGGAATGGCCTCAATTATTCCCGAAAACACACATCAGTTAGTCTCTTCATAGAAATCCCCACTGATTAAACAATTCACAGGCTCTTAATTATAAAAACAATTAATTCTACGGACTCCTAGGAAGCTGTCTGAGGGGTTATAAATCTGGGTATAATTTAGCTCCAACCAGAGATTTTTTTCTGCAATTGTTTCTGAATCGAGTTAAAAATCGCACAACACCAGGTTATAGTCCAACAGGTTTATTTGGAAGCGCTAGCTGTTGGACTATAACCTGGTTCTGCGTGATTTTTAACTTTGTCCACTCCAGTCCAATACCGGCACCTCCAAATCGTATCTGAATTGAACCGAGTAAACGCGTCATATTTGCAAAATATTCCTCCTTATCGTCAGCGGAGTGAAAATTGTCCTCCCTTCAGATCTTGGCCCTTTGAGGGACTTCAGATCTACACTCGGAGAATTTGGAATCGGGACCTGGTTATGAAGTGTGCACATGTCGATGCTCATTCGGATTTATACTGTAGAGATTTGGAACCACGTGCCTTATCGATGGGTTTAATCTGTCTGGAACATGTTATCCTTGTTCAAAACACCGAATGAATTTGTTTGAGGAAAGTGTTGTGAGAAATCTTTTTTGTGTGTGTTCCGCAGGACGCTCAGTCTAAAACTGACTCTATGCAATGAGTGAAACACTAAAGGGTCACTAGACCCGAAACGTTAACTCTGTTTCTCTCTCCGGACATACATGCAGACTTGCTGAGTTTCTCAAGCAGTTTCTGACTGTTACAGATTTCCAGCGTCTGCAGTTTTGGTTTTAATTTATTCGGGACGTCGTGTTTTCTGTTTCACGCACTTTAATTGAAACAAGTCAGAATATTTCTATTACCTGTGTTCTTAAATTATAACTTTAATTCGTAAAGTTAAATATAGTAATCAGAATATCTGACTAAAGCAGGCTGTAATGGGTCAAATAAACCCTTCAGAAACCTGTCACGTTTCTGACTGAGTGTTAATCCAGAGCCGGTTACCGATTCCACAACCACGGGCTGTCCACGGACTAATCAGAAACAAGAACAAAAACTGCTGGAAAAAGTGCTTGTTTGTTTCAGTTCGTCAGTATCCACCTATTCACTCGTGCAACTTATACCGGAATCACCATTGCAACCCAGACTTGCTCTAAATAAAACTGCGGAAATCTCGAACAAATCTGCAGAAGGCTCACTAGACCCGAAATTCCGGGTCTCCCTCCACAGAAAGTGGCAGACCCTCCGAGTTTCTCCAGCACTTGCTGTTTTGTTTTACTGTGGTTTGCTCTCCCTTCCTTTCTGTCAGCATCTCATTCAGGGTAAAAATAAGAAATTCCCCTTTGCTTTGTTTCCACACCCACACACACCCACACACACACCAACACACACACACCCACACACACACACACACCCACACACACCTACACACACACCCACACACACCCACCCCCACACACCCACACACACACACACACGCACCCACACACACCCACCCACACCCACACACCCACACCCACACCCCCCACACACACACCCACACACATCTACACACACACACACACAACCCACACACACCTACACACACACACACCCAAAACACACCCCCACACACCCCCACACACCCACAACCCACACACACACACCCACACACCCCCCCCCACACCCCCCCCCACACACACACACCCCCCACACCCCCCCCCACACACACACCCACACCCACACCCCCCCCACACCCCCCCCACACACACACCCACACACACCCCCCCCCACACCCCCCCCCCCACACACACACCCACACACACCCCCCCCACCCCCCACCCCCCCCCCCCCCCCCCCCACACACACACACACACCCCCACACCCCCCACACACAGATAGACAATCTCAGGGTTCCTGCGCTTGGCTGTTCGCTGGTACCTAGCGCCTTACCGGCCCGGGTTGGGTGGATGCTGTCCGCTTCCCAGCGCAGCGCCGTCTCTCCGCCTTTGGTGTGATGGTGCCGGCTCTCGGTGGGACCCGCTGCCGGCCCAGAGCCCCCTGGCAGGCGGATAGTGTCGTGGATGAGGCTGCCGATACACTCGTTAGCCTGCTGCCTGCGGAGAGCCACCTGAGCGGCCATGACCCGCTGCCTCTCGATGATGAGGATACATTTCTCGCAGGTACAGTCCTTGAAGCGGCAGTAGCGCTTGTGACCTTTGAGCCAGGACAAGACGCCGTGGTTCCGGCAGCGAGCGCACTTCGGGGTCCTCTGCAGCGGGGCTCGGGGCTGGGAGACCGGGCCCGCCATGTACATGTACGGGGAGCCGTATGCATTCATCTCTCACATAGAGCCGGGCTCCACACACAAACAGGCGCCTTGCTTATGTCTTTCTGCAGCTTTGCAGCATGAAGTGAGAGTCCAGCCTTGGAACCTCCCGCCCTCCTGCTCTCAGAGGGGGCTGATTCCCCCCTGGGCACTTTGGGAACACTGTTTTCTCACTGAGACAGGGCTCAGGCTGGGTCTGTGCTGTTTACAGCGGAAGCTGGCGGCCAGGTGGATTCACATCAATAAAGGCGGATCTCTCTCTCTCAAACACACACTCACACTCACACAGATAGCGTGACTGAGTCAATAGGAGGGAGAGCAGTGAGCTGGTCACACTCACACTCTCTCTCCCAGGGATCACCGAGATCTCCAGCAGACCCACCTTCCCCTCTGCTGACATCAGAGGTACAGGGAATCGGTGTACTTGCAAACCACTTGCATGGTCCTGGGGGTGGAGGGGGTGGGTGGGTAAGGGGGAACACCCACTTGGGTCACCGCTCGGTCACCTCAGCAGCAGATACTGGGTTTGTGAAGGTTCGAAGTCACCACTAAAGGGGGCACAAGGAGAGGACACAAGGCGAGTTTCCATCTCAGGGGTGCGCTGTTAACCCAACCCTGGCACGATACCTCTCACTGGAATCAGCTCTCCCACACAGGGTCTGAGATTCACTCTCTCACACAGTCTCAGATTCACTCTCCCACACAGGAGCTGAGATTCACTCTCTCACACAGTCTCAGATTCACACTCCCACACATGGTCTGAGATTCACTCTCTCACACAGTCTCAGATTCACTCTCCCACACAGGAGCTGAGATTCACTCTCTCACACAGTCTCAGATTCACACTCCCACACAGGGTCTCAGATTCACACTCCCACACATGATCTGAGATTCACTCTCTCACACAGGGTCTGAGATTCACTCTCTCACACACAGTCTCAGATTCACTCTCCCACACGGGGTCTGAGATTCTCTCTCACACAGGGGCTGAGATTCACTCTCTCAACAGGGTCTGAGATTCACACTCCCACACGGGGTGTGAGATTCACTCTCTCACACAGGGACTGAGATTCACTCTCTCACACAGGGACTGAGATTCACTCTCTCACACAGTCTCAGATTCACTCTCTCACACAGTCTCAGATGCACTCTCACACAGGGTCTCGGATTCACTCTGTCACACAGGGTCTCAGATTCACTCTCTCACACAGGGTCTGAGATTCACTCTCTCACACAGGGACTGAGATTCACTCTCTCACACAGGGTCTGAGATTCACTCTCTCACACACAGTCTCAGATTCACTCTCCCACACGGGGTCTGAGATTCTCTCTCACACAGGGGCTGAGATTCACTCTCTCCACAGGGTCTGAGATTCACACTCCCACACGGGGTGTGAGATTCACTCTCTCACACAGGGTCTGAGATTCACTCTCTCACACAGGGACTGAGATTCACTCTCTCACACAGGGACTGAGATTCACTCTCTCACACAGTCTCAGATTCACTCTCCCACACGGGGTCTGAGATTCTCTCTCACACAGGGGCTGAGATTCACTCTCTCAACAGGGTCTGAGATTCACACTCCCACACGGGGTGTGAGATTCACTCTCTCACACAGGGTCTGAGATTCACTCTCTCACACAGGGACTGAGATTCACTCTCTCACACAGGGACTGAGATTCACTCTCTCACACAGTCTCAGATTCACTCTCTCACACAGTCTCAGATTCACTCTCTCACACAGGGTCTCGGATTCACTCTGTCACACAGGGTCTCAGATTCACTCTCTAACACAGGGTCTGAGATTCACTCACTCACACAGGGACTGAGATTCACTCTCTCACACAGGGTCTGAGATTCACTCTCTCACACAGGGTCTGAGATTCACTCTCTCACACACAGTCTCAGATTCACTCTCCCACACGGGGTCTGAGATTCTCTCTCACACAGGGGCTGAGATTCACTCTCTCAACAGGGTCTGAGATTCACACTCCCACACGGGGTGTGAGATTCACTCTCTCACACAGGGACTGAGATTCACTCTCTCACACAGGGACTGAGATTCACTCTCTCACACAGTCTCAGATTCACTCTCTCACACAGTCTCAGATTCACTCTCACACAGGGTCTCGGATTCACTCTGTCACACAGGGTCTCAGATTCACTCTCTCACACAGGGTCTGAGATTCACTCTCTCACACAGGGACTGAGATTCACTCTCTCACACAGTCTCAGATTCACTCTCTCACACAGTCTCAGATTCACTCTCACACAGGGTCTCGGATTCACTCTGTCACACAGGGTCTCAGATTCACTCTCTCACACAGGGTCTGAGATTCACTCTCTCACACAGGGGCTGAGATTCACTCTCTCAACAGGGTCTGAGATTCACACTCCCACACGGGGTGTGAGATTCACTCTCTCACACAGGGTCTGAGATTCACTCTCTCACACAGGGACTGAGATTCACTCTCTCACACAGGGACTGAGATTCACTCTCTCACACAGTCTCAGATTCACTCTCTCACACAGTCTCAGATTCACTCTCTCACACAGGGTCTCGGATTCACTCTGTCACACAGGGTCTCAGATTCACTCTCTCACACAGGGTCTGAGATTCACTCTCTCACACAGGGACTGAGATTCACTCTCTCACACAGGGTCTAAGATTCACTCTCTCACACAGGGTCTCAGATTCACTCTCTCACACAGGGTCCGAGATTCACTCTCTCACACAGGGACTGAGATTCACTCTCTCACACAGGGTCTCAGAATCACTCTCTCACACAGGGTGTGAGATTCACTCTCTCACACAGGGTCTCAGATTCACTCTCTCACACAGGGTCTGAGATTCACACTCCCACACAGGGTCTGAGATTCACTCTCTCACACAGGGACTGAGATTCACACTCTCACACAGTCTCAGATTCACACTCCCACACAGGGTCTGAGATTCACTCTCTCACACAGTCTCAGATTCACTCTCTCACACAGTCTCAGATTCACACTCCCACACAGGGTCTGAGATTCACTCTCTCACACAGGGTCTGAGATTCACTCTCACACAGTCTCAGATTCACACTCCCACACAGGGTCTGAGATTCACTCTCTCACACAGGGTTTCGGATTCACTCTCTCACACAGTCTTAGATTCACACTCCCACACAGGGTCTGAGATTCACTCTCTCACACAGGGTCTCGGATTCACTCTCTCACACAGTCTCAGATTCACTCTCTCACATGAGGTCTCAGATTCACTCTCTCATACAGGGTCCGAGATTCACTCTCTCACACAGGGACTGAGATTCACTCTCTCACACAGGGTGTGAGATTTACTCTCTCACACAGGGTCTCAGATTCACTCTCACACACAGGATCTGAGATTCACTCTCTCACACAGGGTCTGAGATTCACTCTCTCACACAGGGTCTGAGATTCACTCTCTCACACAGGGTCTGAGATTCACTCTCTCACACAGTCTCAGATTCACACTCCCACACAGGGTCTGAGATTCACTCTCTCACACAGGGTCTGAGATTCACACTCCCACACGGGGTGTGAGATTCACTCTCTCACACAGGGTCTGAGATTCACTCTCTCACACAGGGACTGAGATTCACTCTCTCACACAGGGACTGAGATTCACTCTCTCACACAGGGACTGAGATTCACTCTCTCACACAGGGACTGAGATTCACTCTCTCACACAGGGTCTCAGATTCACTCTGTCACACAGGGTCTCAGATTCACTCTCTCACACAGGGACTGAGATTCACTCTCTCACACAGTCTCAGATTCACTCTCTCACACAGTCTCAGATTCACTCTCTCACACAGGGTCTCGGATTCACTCTGTCACACAGGGTCTCAGATTCACTCTCTCACACAGGGACTGAGATTCACTCTCTCAACAGGGTCTGAGATTCACACTCCCATACGGGGTGTGAGATTCACTCTCTCACACAGGGTCTGAGATTCACTCTCTCACACAGGGACTGAGATTCACTCTCTCACACAGGGACTGAGATTCACTCTCTCACACAGTCTCAGATTCACTCTCTCACACAGGGTCTGAGATTCACTCTCTCACACAGGGACTGAGATTCACTCTCTCACACAGGGACTGAGATTCACTCTCTCACACAGTCTCAGATTCACTCTCTCACACAGGGTCCAAGATTCACTCTCTCACACAGGGACTGAGATTCACTCTCTCACACAGGGTGTGAGATTTACTCCCTCACACAGGGTCTCAGATTCACTCTCTCACACAGGATCTGAGATTCACTCTCTCACACAGGGTCTGAGATTCACTCTCTCACACAGGGTTTCGGATTCACTCTCTCACACAGTCTCAGATTCACACTCCCACACAGGGTCTGAGATTCACTCTCTCACACAGGTTCTCGGATTCACTCTCTCACACAGTCTCAGATTCACTCTCTCACATGAGGTCTCAGATTCACTCTCTCACACAGGGTCCGAGATTCACTCTCTCACACAGGGACTGAGATTCACTCTCTCACACAGGGTCTGAGATTCACTCTCTCACACAGGGTCTCAGATTCACTCTCTCACACAGTCTCAGATTCACTCTCTCACACAGGGTCTCGGATTCACTCTGTCACACAGGGTCTCAGATTCACTCTCTCACACAGGGTCTGAGATTCACTCTCTCACGCAGGGACTGAGATTCACTCTCTCACACACAGTCTCAGATTCACTCTCCCACACGGGGTCTGAGATTCTCTCTCACACAGGGACTGAGATTCACTCTCTCAACAGGGTCTGAGATTCACACTCCCACACGGGGTGTGAGATTCACTCTCTCACACAGGGTCTGAGATTCACTCTCTCACACAGGGACTGAGATTCACTCTCTCACACAGGGACTGAGATTCACTCTCTCACACAGTCTCAGATTCACTCTCTCACACAGTCTCAGATTCACTCTCTCACACAGGGTCTCGGATTCACTCTCTCACACAGGGTCTGAGATTCACTCTCTCACACAGGGACTGAGATTCACTCTCTCACACAGGGTCTGAGATTCACTCTCTCACACAGGGTCTCAGATTCACTCTCTCACACAGGGTCCGAGATTCACTCTCTCACACAGGGACTGAGATTCACTCTCTCACACAGGGTCTCAGAATCACTCTCTCACACAGGGTGTGAGATTCACTCTCTCACACAGGGTCTCAGATTCACTCTCTCACACAGGGTCTGAGATTCACACTCCCACACAGGGTCTGAGATTCACTCTCTCACACAGTCTCAGATTCACACTCCCACACAGGGTGTGAGATTCACTCTCTCACACAGGGACTGAGATTCACACTCTCACTCAGTCTCAGATTCACACTCCCACACAGGGTCTGAGATTCACTCTCTCACACAGTCTCAGATTCACACTCCCACACAGGGTCTGAGATTCACTCTCTCACACAGGGTCTGAGATTCACTCTCTCACACAGTCTCAGATTCACACTCCCACACAGGGTCTGAGATTCACTCTCTCACACAGGGTGTGAGATTTACTCTCTCACACAGGGTCTCAGATTCACTCTCTCACACAGGATCTGAGATTCACTCTCTCACACAGGGTCTGAGATTCACTCTCTCACACAGGGTCTGAGATTCACTCTCTCACACAGTCTCAGATTCACACTCCCACACAGGGTCTGAGATTCACTCTCTCACACAGGGTCTGAGATTCACTCTCTCACACGGGGTCTGAGATTCACTCTCACACAGGGTCTCAGATTCACTCTCTCAGACAGGGACTGAGATTCACTCTCTCACACAGGGACTGAGATTCACTCTCTCACACGGGGTGTGAGATTTACTCTCTCACACAGGGTCTCAGATTCACTCTCTCACACAGGATCTGAGATTCACTCTCTCACACAGGGTCTGAGATTCACTCTCTCACACAGGGTCTGAGATTCACTCTCTCACACAGTCTCAGATTCACACTCCCACACAGGGTCTGAGATTCACTCTCTCACACAGGGTCTGAGATTCACTCTCTCACACGGGGTCTGAGATTCACTCTCACACAGGGTCTCAGATTCACTCTCTCAGACAGGGACTGAGATTCACTCTCTCACACAGGGTCTGAGATTCACTCTCACACAGGGTCTGAGATTCACTCTCTCAGACAGGGACTGAGATTCACTCTCTTACACAGGGTCTGAGATTCACTCTCTCACACGGACTGAGATTCACTCTCTCACACGGGGTCTGAGATTCACTCTCACACTGGGTCTCAGATTCACTCTCTCACACAGGGTCTCAGATTCACACTCTCACACAGGGTCTGAGATTCACACTCTCACACAGGGTCTCAGATTCACACTCGCACACAGGGTCTGAGATTCACACTCTCACACAGGGTCTCAGATTCACACTCTCACACAGGGTCTCAGATTCACACTCTCACACAGGGTCTCAGATTCACAATCTTACACAATGTCTGAGATTCACTCTCACTTCCACCCGACTCACACAACACAATGTCCTTTTTCCATTTGATGTGGTGCTCCCAGTCCCATCCATTTGTTTGGGGACATTGGTTTTACATTCCGTTTTATTTAGCTCCGCCAGTTCATTTCAAAGGCAAATCACTGACACAGGCCACTACTAATTGGTTTAACATTTAGAACCGTCTTAATTTCAATCTCATCAATACTGACGCAGAGGTGTCTGTCCGGTATTGAAGTTAGTTCTCTGCTCTCTCTGTATCACTGTATAAGAGCACCCCACTGTTGGTGCTGGACATCCAAAATAAACAGAAGATACTGGAAATACTCGCAACTTTTGCGGGAAGAGAAAACTTTTAGCATTCGGCCTCACAGCCTGCCTTTTTCATTGTGCTGTGCAGATAACATCTGTCGAGTTTTTCATTCAAAATAAAAAAAAACTGAAGATGCTGGAAAACTGAAACAAATCAGAAATTGCTGGAAAACTCAACAGGTCAGGCAGTATCTATAGAGAGAAAAACAGAGTTAACGCTTCGAGCTCAGGGATTCTCCACTTCTTTTTCTTTCTGCACAGATGCTGCCTGAACTGCTGTGCTCTTCCAGCACCACTAATCCAGATGCTGCCAGACCTGCCGAGTTTCTCCAGCAAGCTCTGTTTTTGTCTATAGAATTGTTGCTCAGTTTAACATGAATCTAAATTTTAAAATATCTGATAATCCCCACAAATGTTGAATTCTTTTGTGTTTGCGAATAATTGTTCTACCCCCTTCACTTTGTTACCCTCTATTCACTATTAGACCATGTCATTTTGTGTCTAAAAAATGAAGCACCATTGTAAAGACTAGTCATACAGTATATTCAATCTTAGTTGAACAACAGCAGTTAATGAAAATGCCATATTAAGGACTAAACCCAAATTGCTGATTGCCCAATCACCAAATAACATTGGTGCTGAAGGACTATCTGACGTCAGCAAGGCAGAAATCTATTCACAGACTGATAGAACACAAGATAGCCATTTGGCCTGTCATGGTGAGCTGGCAGTTTTGTTGGGCTATCCAATTCATTCCACTCCCCTGCTCTTCCCCAAGAGCCCATAGTTAACTTCCCTTCAAGTAGTTGTATGTCACCCTTTAAAAGTTACCATTGAAACTAGATAGGTCAATTTTGGACAGTGAAGGAATTAGGGGTTATGGAGAGCAGGTGGCTAAATAGAGCTGCGTTCACCAAAAGGTCAATCAATCTTATTGATTGGTGGAGCAGGTTCAATGGACACCATGGCCTCCTCTTGCTCCTATTTCTTATGTTCTTATGCTTTCATGCAATCCATTCCAAATCATAACATATAGCTTTGTAAAAAAAAAGTCATCTTTGGTTCTTTCACCAATCATTTTAAAACCCTATCTTCTAGCTAGCAACTCTTCCAATAACCTAGTGCTCATTACTAACTCTAGCAACATCCTTAATGATTTTGAACACTTATTCCTAATCTCTTCTTAAACATTGTATTATAAGGAGATCAGTCCAGCCTCTTCAGTCTCCAATTACGTCCTTCAGTTTTGATGCCATTGCTATAAATCCACTACATAATTTCTCTCTGACATTGCCATGTTTCATAATGTGCTCAATTGAACAATGTTCCAGGGGATTCTTAACCAGTGCTGGATAAAGGTTTTGAATAATATCCTTATGTTTGTACTATATGCACCTATTAATAAAGTTAAGGATCAACTTTCTTGCTAAACAGCTTTTCAACTTTTCCTCATCAATTTTATATATACACATGCAGGTCTCCCTGCTTCTTCATCCCTTTAAAAATTGTGTTATTCAATTCTGCAAGTTCATATATCTCAGCAGTCTTTGCTGTATTGGTCAAACAACTTACCAACTCTCCTGGTAGTATGCTGACACTTGGAAAATAGCAAGTGATTGGGTGACCATTACTTTTCATAGACCTCTATGAATTATTGCCTTCACAAGAAGAGGCATGGTGGAGATTATTAGATTTTTTAAAAGTCACAATTATAAAACCAAATTTTTAAATCCATTCTTTCTTCTATTAATGCCCCACATTATTCCTTACACAGGACTGGGCTTGTATAATTGGAGATCAATCGATTGAATTATATAATAGTTACATTACAATTACATAATTCAAGTCTGATATGTATTCTAATTTTCAATGCTCCAAGATGGTCATTTGCATTTAGTAAAGGTGTGACATTATGTCCATGTTCCCTTAACATTAAAGATCAGTCTGTCATCAGTAGCAAAGCTCTGTGCATGCACCAAAAATGAACACTGCCTGTCTCTTTCTGATTGTTACACATAAAATATTAATCTATTTGCTAATACAATGACCTATGTAAATTATCTTTAATCAATCTTCTCAGCCATGCAATGTTCTAAATGAACAAACTAAATTCAATTAACTAAACAAGCAGCTAATTAATGTCATTAGCAGATAATGTTGTCTTCCTGCTGCAAATTGCACAATTTCATAATGATTTGGGAAAACAAGGAAGATGACTATGAGTGTTGAGACCAAACTTCACAGATTCAGGATAGTTCTTCATGGCAGTATTCAAGCTCCAGTTATCTTCAGTTGCTTCATCAATGGTTTTATCTCAATGAATGAGGTGGGAGCACAGCACAAAGCTCTGGGAAAGTAATTAACACCTCTCTTTTGCAATTTTTCATAATTAATTCCTCTGCCCCATTGTAATCAAGCTTCTCTCTAGATATTGCTTACTCTCTTTCCTTTGTAGCTACAAATTGACATCTGAAAGCTTAGACCAGCTGGCCTGAGTTTGATATGACTCTCCTTTGCAAATTGTTGTATAAATCAAAAGAAGTTTGGGAATGGTATTACTTAATATTTTCCATAACACTCCTTCAAAGGTTATATAAGATTAGACATACCAGACTTGGAATATTAACTCTCTCTCCAAAGATGCTGTGAGAGTTTCTCCAGCACTTTTTAAAAATTTCACTTAAGATTAATCATACATTAACTGTCATTGATATAACAAATTGTTTATGCCAATAAAAGTAATTTCTTTGTCATGAATTGATGCTATAATTTGTACATAAAGTGATGAAACAAAGAATGATAAGAGCAATTGAAATATGGCACACAAAAAACCCCTTAAAGGTACTGGTGAGAAAGTTTGGTGAAGAATATTTTTCATTTATGCACCAAAATGTCTCTGCCCTGTTTCAAATCTCAAGGTAATTCTTGCAGACAGAAGAAGACACAATAAATTCCCTTCTCACACACGAAACTCCTCACTGAGGTTGAAGTAGAACACAGTGATGGGATATTGAGTCTTACTAATCTATCCAACCTGGAGAGGTGTTTGGAACATAAGTACTGTTAATCTAATTATAAACCACTTAAATAGAAAACGAATACATGTAAAGCCATATTCAACACAAGCTTGAGTTTTAATTCTTAAATCAGACAACTCAACATTTCTTCTTGAAACTATTGAATATAATGTCCTACTATCACATTCACCCAGTCTGGATAAATTGTTAGTTTAAGAGATATATGCATATGTTTAACAAATGTGTTCTGCTCAGTCTGTAAAATGTGGCTGACAGTTCCATGAATGTAGTTATTCTCTAGAAAAGATTCATCCCAAATATATATCACAGAGATCTTAGTAAATCAATTTCTTTTGGTAAGTAGATATTTTTGGCACATAAATGACTTAAGCAGCAGACCTCAAGAAAGGAATATCATTTCAACTCTGAAGATAATGTCTTGTATTAACTGCCTTATTCATCAAAAGAGACAATGTTATTTAAGCTGTCTCGTCCTTCACATTGAGCCATATTTTCTTTTACCATTAAGGCCTCAAATACAATATGTGGTGGATTGTACTTGATAGGTCATCACTTGCTGAGCAGTGACCTTCTAGAGGTTTATAAAATCATGAGGGCCGTGGATAGAGTAAATAGCCAAGCTATTTTTCCTCAGGACCAAAACTAGAGGACATAGGTTTAGGATGAGAGGGGAAAGGTTTAAAAAGGACCTAAAGGGCAACCTTTTCACGCAGAGGGTGGTGCATGTATGGAATAAGCTGCCAGAGGAAGTGGTGGAGATGGGTACAATTACAACATTTAAAAGGCATCTGGATGGGTATATGAATAGGAGGGGTTGGAGGGATATGGGAGAAATGTTGGCAAATGGGACTAGGTCACATTGGGATGACTGGTAGGCTGGAAGGGTTTAGCTGGAAGGGTTTAGCTGGAAGGGTTTAGCTGGAAGTATTTGTTTCCATGCTGTATAACTCTATGATTATGGCTCTATTATGTAATTAATGTATTTTAATATATATACTTTAACAATACAATGCAATATTTGCAGAAGAACATTGATATTTTAAAGTTATGTAATTAAGGTATTTTAATATGTATAGTTTAACAATACAATGCAATATTTGCAGAAGAACATTGATATTTTAAAATATATATGCTAGTTACTTTTTCAGAGCCTTGAATTTGTGGGCATAAAAATGGAGACTGCAAATACGTTTCTTAGCTCGTAAATGTATTGGTAGCAATATCAATGAAAGCAATGCTGAAAATATGTATATGTTCACACTAACAAGAAGGAAAGGAAAGCTGTAGAACTGATTGGTATAAATAACTGATTTTATTTGCATTAGGATTTTATTTTACCCCTCTCCTTAAGTCTCTAATTATGTCCAGAATTCAGTGTTGCATCTGTTTGGAAAGTTTGATTGTGTTGACTTAGATATATTGAGTTGTGATATATGTGGTGCTGAAATAACTGTTAATAAATGCAATAATGTCTACTTAATGAAACTTGTTGTTTTGTGTGACATTTCTACTGCAGTTTGCTAAGAGATCAAGTACTGACGTATTCTATGATTTGGAGATGCCGGTGTTGGACTGGGGTATACAAAATTAAAAATCGCACAACACCAGGTTATAGTCCAACAGTTTAATTGGAAGCACTAGCTTTCGGAGCGACGCTCCTTCATCAGGTGGTAGTGGAGGGCTCGATCGAAGCGTCTGTTTCCGTTGGACTGAAGGGTCTGTTTCATTGCTGTACGACTCCATGACTCTAACTCAAAAATTCTTTATTACAAACATTGAAACTCTAGAAGTCTCTCCATAAAATCATTAGAAATATTTTTCTTTCCAACCCTCATGAAGTCTCTCCAGAGTTATTCCTCCAAAATCCCTCAGTCTCTGTTTGTTTCCACCCTCTCTGAAATTGTTTTGTCTAAAAGTAAATCCTTCTACATATTATATATCAGTGCCTTGCTCATTTAAGATATATTTTCTTACACTTCTGGCCACATTAAACATTCATCAAATGGGTGTGTACAAATTAGCCCCAAAATTCAGTGCATTTTCTTGTGCACTCCCACATATTACTTAGATATAACAAACCTGTATGCTTATGCTGGTATCCTAGTATATTGTCATGTAATTCTTACATAAGATCTTTCAGGTAATCTTACCAAAAACCTCACGGGAGGTTTTTGTCTCAAGCAGTTTGCATATCTTCTTCTTTTTGTGGTCCACGCTAGCTCCTTAAAGCCAGATGTAAATGAAGTGCAGAACCTTCTGTGTTGCTGGTGAAAAGCTTGCATGTAGGAAAAACATACAATCAGGCAGGATGGTGGTGTACCTAAACCCTCATTAGTAGAATTAAGTTCTGGGTAGGAAGGACTTTGGTCAGTCTTCACACCCCACCACTAACTGAGGCCGGGACATATTTGATTAAGGATTAGTGGTGCTGGAAGGGCACAGCAGTTCAGGCAGCATCCAAGTAGCTTCGAAATCGACGTTTCGGGCAAAAGCCCTTCATCAGGAATTGGGCTTTTGCCCGAAACGTCGATTTCGAAGCTACTTGGATACTGCCTGAACTGCTGTGCTCTTCCAGCACCACTAATCCAGAATCTAGTTTCCAGATTCTGCAGTCATTGTTTTTACCTCATATTTGATTAATGACGATAATCGCACTGCTGCTGGATTACTGACAGCTCCAGGCAGCTCAGTTGCTATGTAGCATGCATGGCAGCTAAAGCTATCTGGCCAGATTGTCATCTTTGCAGGGATGAGGGCAAGGCCATCCCTCAATCAAACGTACTCAGTGTCTGATTAAGGGACTCAGCATCATGATGGAGCACCTGCTGAGAGTGTTCCCCATGCCATTGCTGCTAACCCTCCCCTAAACCCCACCCCAAGTGAAATCCACCCATTACTTCAGCTCCTCCTCACATGACTTACCTGTGACCTGGTTGCACACCAATCTTAGGTCCCCAGTGCATACACTCACCTCTAAATGTGCAATTTGCACATTCTCCCTGTGTCTGCGTGGGTTTCCTCTGGGTGCTCCGGTTTCCTCCCACAATCCAAAAATGTGCAGGTTAGGTGAATTGGCCATGCTAAATTGCCCGTAGTGTTAGATGAAGGGGTAAATGTAGGGGAACGGGTCTGAGTGGGTTGCGCTTTGGCGGGTCGTTGTGGACTTGTTGGGCCGAAGGGCCTGTTTCCACACTGTAAGTAATCTAATCTAATCTAATCTAAATATTATCACCTGATTATCCCTGAGCTGAGCCTCAGTTCTACTTTCTGTTTCTGAATCACCACAAAATTACATCTTCAAACATTTATCCTGCATTATTCCATCTGTTGCTAGAATCCTCATCCTTGCCTGCCTCACTACAATGCTCAATTCCATCAATGTTCTTTTTATTGACACCTTTCCATGGATCACCAGCAAATCAACCAGAACTTTGAGCCTTATGTTCTATCCACTACCATGGCCTACACACACTCCCCCCTTGTACTCAACGACCTAATTGAAAAGGCATCAACTTTAAAACCTGTGTTTTCACTTCACAGTTACAGTAAAACCTTCTCCAATCTATCTCTGTAACGTTTTTCAGTTCTACAACTCGGTTGCTTTGTACTAATCTTCCAATTCTAGTTCACTCTTTGTTGTGCCCCTCTATTCATGTGAAAGGTGCATGTCAACAGTATTGGGTTGTTTGGTCCGTGTATAGACAAATTTCATTTCTTCATGTTCCTTCAGCTTTGGCAACACAACATGAGTTAAATATAGCAGGGAGGCAAGGTTGCATGAACAACAGAGTATATTGGATATAAAATGAATAAGAGATGCACGTCATGAACATTCATCAGCTTTATGATAGGATTAAATATAAATAGTGGACATTTGGTCTAACAATGAATTATAACCTAGGACTTAATATATGGTCTGATTTTTCATCGATCTGCCTATTTGCATTTTCAGTTTACTGTAAACAGCAAAGCTGAAAATGCAAAATCAATTGGAACAAGACCCATTGAATACAAGGTTAGCTTTTACAACAGAATGACTATGATTATGAAAAGTTAAATAGTGAGTTGGCTTTCATAGCTTTTCGTGAAAAAGTTGTAATAATTCTGGACCACTTCCATTTTGTATTCATACTACTTTTGTCAATGAAGATTGTCACCTATAACTTATGTCCAATTAGTATAACAGGACCCACAGACATACAGTACGATCACAGTCCGCAGCGGGCGTCACTTAAATTAACACACTGCAAAATGATTTCTTCCTCTGAGATTATTGTGTCTATCATTACCCCTCACCCAATTCTCTGACTTAAACTACGGAACTAATAGCTGCTGAAATATGTGGAAAATTATGTCATACTTCAATATTGATTGTAAATGTCTGCTTTGGAATCCAGAACAAAAGTCCAATCATTGAAATAAATGAAATGATCCAAACCATTGCCTAGTCATTGGTGTTTTATTCAGATGTTAATTAAACAAACATGATTTTGCCTGTTTAATTGAAAGAAAAACCCTCCCCATAACATAGACAATGATGGCAACCCTGTATTTATTGTCTATCCTAGCTGACCCAAGGAAATGGTGGGGTTACTCTGTACAATGCTTGTTTTAGAACAGAAATTCCAGGATTTTGAACCAGTGGTAATTATGGAATGAAAGTTAAGCTCGAAGTAAGGCAGGCATATGGATGTGGAAGAAGATTGGAGGTGACAGTATTTTCATGATATTGACTCTGATATTCTGAATGGTGGTGAAGGCTGGAAAGTGACATGAAAGTGAACAGTGCAGTTGTTCCAATGCATCCTGTGGCTCACATACATTTATAAATAATAAGGCTGAAGCATTCGCAGCAATCTTCAGCCAAAAGTGCAAAGTGAATGATCTACTTCAGCCTCCTCCAGTGCTGCCCAGCATCACAGGCACCAGTCTTCAGCCAATTCAATTCATTTCACATGATATCAAGAAATGGTTGGAGGCACTGGATACCACAAAGGCTATGGGCCCTGACAACAATTGTCAATAGTACTGAAGACGTGTGCACTAAAACTTGCCAATCCCCTCGCCAAGTTGTTCCAGTACAGTTACAACACTGGCAGATATCCGACAATGTGGAAAATTTCCCAGGTATGTCCTGTACAAATCCAACCTAGTCAATTACCCATCAGTCTACTCTCAGTCATCAGTAAAGTGGTGAAAGGTGTCATCAACAGTTCTATAAAGCAGCACCTGCTCAGTAATAACCTGCTCAGTGACGCGCAGTTTGGGTTATGCCAGGGCCACACAGCTCCTGAACCCATTAGCTTTGGTTCAAATATGGACAAAAGAGCAGAATTCCAGAGAGGAGGTGACAGTAACAACCCTTAACATCACAACTGCATTTAATAGAGTGTGGCTTCAAGGAGCCCTAGCAAAACTGGAATAAATGGATATTCAGGGGAAAATTCTCCACTGGTTAGAGTCATACCTGTCACATAGGAAGATGGTCATGGTTGTTGGAGGTCTGTCATCTCAGCTCCAGGACATCTCCGCAAGAGTTCCTCGGGGTACTGTCCTGGGCCCAACCATCTTCACCTGCCTCATGAATGACCTTCCCTCCATTATAAGGTCAGAAATGAGGGTGTTTGCTGATGGTTACACAATGTTCAGCATCATTCCCAACTTCTCAGCTACTGAAGCAGTCCATGTTCAAATACAACAAGTCCTGGATATTATCCAGGTTTGGGCTGACAACACATGCCACACAAATGCCAAACCATGACCATCTCCAGTAAGAGACAATCTAACCAATGCCCCTTGATATTCAATGGTGTTACTATCATTGAAACTCCCACTATCAACATCCTTGGGGTTACAATTGACCAGAAATTCAACTGGATTTACTGTATTAAAACAATGGCTACAAGAGCAGGTCAGAGGCTAGGAATACTGTGGTGAGTAACCTCATCTCCTGACTTCCCAAAGCTTGTCCATCACCTACAAGGCATAAGTCAGGAATGTGACGGAATACTCCCCAGTTGCCTGGATGGGTGCAACTCCAACAACACTCAAGAGGATTGACACCATCCAGGGTATAGCAGCCCACTTGATTGGCATGACATCCACAACATCCATCCCTTCAGCACTGATGCTCAGTAGCAGCAGTATGTACCATCTACAAGATGCATTGCAGAAATTTACTAAAGATCATCAGGCAACACCTGCCAAAACCACAACCACTTCCATCTGGAAGGACAAGGGCAGCAGATGCATGAGAATATCACCGCCTGCAAGTACCCCTCCAAGTTACTCATCATCCTGACTTGGAAATAGATCACTATTCCTTCACTGTCATGAGGTCAAAATCCTAGAATTCCCTATCAATGGGCATTGCAGGTCAACCTACAGCACATGGACTGCAGTGGTTCGAGATGGTAGCTCACCTCCACCTTCTCAAAAGCAACTAGGGACAGGCAATAAATGCTCACCCAGCCAGCAATGTCCAGTAAATAAATATTTCTTAAAACATATTAGCTCACCAACCAGGACAATAGTGAATGAGGAAGGATCTGGAAGGGTCTCTGACTAAATCAATTGCTCTGTTCGTAAAGCTGCATCATTCCAGGAGAGTGGTGGGGTATTTTTTGAGGTATGGCCTTTCAGGTCACACATTAAACAAAGGTCTCATCCAAACATCCATGTGAAGCTAAAACATCCTTCAGTGCTTTTAGAGGAGTCCTCCTAAAGTCTGAGACAGGTTATCCCTCAATCAATAGCATTGAAACAAATTATCTATTTTTTATGCACATTGGTCTTTCTGAAATAATATTATGTACATAGTTGATTGGATTGTTACCTGTTTAAATAGTGACGACATTTCAAAAAGTATATTGTTGCCTTTGGGGTGCATTGAGATTGGATGAGGAGCTGACAATGAAAGTTCTTTCTTCAGTTTGTGCTGCAGACTTGAGATTTATAAACTAGATGGCTTTCAAGGTCAGGATACAGGGCACAATGGTAGAATATCCAGAAACTGCTCTGCGCTTCTAAGGGCATTGTTGATGAGTCTGGTTCAGGAAAATCTATGGTCAGTAGAATCCCCCAGGCTGTGCTAGTAGGAAACTGAGATGACAATCCCATTCATTGTCAAGAGGTGTGGAAGTTGGGCTTTTCTTTTTAGATGTGGCTATTACCTGGTACATATTACATAAGATACTTGCCACATGTTTTGCTCATGCCTTGCTTTTATCCAAAATGTGCAGCATTTCAGCATACTACAGTCATACTTCCAGAGGTTATTTTAATATTCATTCATGGTTTGTAGATGCATTAATACAGGTCAGGAATTGGAAATGATATACAACCTACAAAGCCTACTCTGACATTCCACACTAACAGAGCTGACGTTGAACTTCTGCTCCGCCTTCTTGTCTGTTGTCTGTATCCCTTGGTTGCCTGAGAGACCAACAACTTGATTCCAACCCAAATACAATCAGTAATTGGGTATCTGTAACCTTTATGGTTACACCATTCCAAAGATTTTTAAAATATAGCCTGTCTTTCTTTATTCTCATAGTCCAACCTCCTTGTCATAAAGCCAAGTATGCCATTAGCTTTCTGAATTACTTGCTTTACATGCATTCTAACTTTGAGTTTCTTATACATTCACAGTCGTGTCTCTCAGAAGATCAACATTTACCAGTTTCAAGCCTTTTAACACATTCTGATTTTCTATTCCAATAACCGAAATGAACAACCTCACACTTCCCCACATTTTACACCATTGCCAATTCATTTAGTAGATCTTTTGACATTTCTTTCCTGTTATTCTATATCCCCAATGACCTTTTTAAAACAGTTTTATATCGTCTGCAAACGTACTTATATTGTTGTCTTTTTTGTCTAAGCATTTTGTAGCTAAGCATTTGTTGTGTTTCAATTAGAATCACAGAGGTGTCAAACTACAAAAAAATTTCCAAGTGACATTTATGATGTACAAATTACAAATTCATTTGGACAGATGGTGCTGCCTTTGGAGTTGAAAAGGTCACATTTATCATCCTTGCCAGGCGCAAGGGTTTCATTTGTGTCACTTTGACTCGGTTGGTGGGTAGGTTTGCCTCTGGAACAGAAGACTTTGATACAATATGTACTTGAGTTTTTAATCCAGTCTGATAACACAGTGCAGAGGTGATATCCCCACTTTGCATGAGGTGTTAAACAGTGAGCGCTGTTCAATGGTCTGTTAAAACACTACTGCTAATACATGGAGAGAGATTGGTAGAGATTGCTCTGAGACTGATCGCTGCAGTAACAAAAGCAAAATTATAGTTGAAACAATGAAAAGTACACCACGTGTTGCTGCGAGTGGGGACCGAGATTCCTGTTCTGTGAAAGTTTGCGATTCGCTAGGTGCAGGGATCTATTCTCAAGTGGGTAATGTCAATTTATTTTTGAGACTTGACGAATGGGAACAATCTCAAAGCGTTTTGATAACTCTCAGGTCCTGCTTCGAAAGACTGCTTTGTGCTGCCCTGTCTGTGTATGAAAGATTGTGAAACAGTAATGATGAGCCCCACCGACACAAATATCCTGCCCAACATTCTTCATTCGTTAGAGATAAAAAAAACCCTGCAGACGCTGGAATCCAAGGTAGACAAGCAGGAGGCTGGAAGAACACAGCAAGCCGGGCAGCATCAGGAATAGGGTGTAACCCTTCTCTAAGACATTCTTCATCTCGCATTATTTATTCCTGCCGTTGCGGCCGGACTCTAGATCAGAGTGATGCTGGAAAAGCTCAGCAGGTCGGGCAGCATCCGAGGAGCAGGAAAACCGGACTGGTTACATTAGCTCCACAGTCTCTCCCTTTCTAAAGCATTTCGTATACGGTGTTATCTAATGCAAGTTGTTGTTTCAAACATGCGTGCATTATAAAGAGCTATAACGACGCAAGTATTATTATTATAATATTATTTACGTTTAGAAATTCAAGTAAGAGGGATTATTGTCACAAGTTACCGAGATGCTTAAATGCTATTAAAACCTGCAGATCCCGCTCAACTTCTCCGAGTTGAAATCGGAAAAGCTGAAATCTTAAAAAAAAAGGAACGGTTGCTATTTGCAGCAATGACAGAGCTCGGTGGGTCACTGGAGACCCAAGGGAACCCAAACCCGACAGCACTGAGGCAACTGAAGTCATTCATTTTCAGGAGATCCAGTTGTCGCTGTAAAGATGATGGGAGGAAGTGAGAACTGCAGATGCTGGAGATCACAGTCAAAACATGTGGCGCTGGAAAAGCACAGCAGGTCAGGCAAAATCTGAGGAGTGCCGGGCATAAGCCCTTCATCAGGAATGCTGCCTAACCTGCTGTGCTTTTCCAGCGCCACACGCTGCAATGATTGATGTTCGGATGTCGCACTCAGTCTCCCCGAAACCTGCTCTTGAATCAAAGGACTTTCGGTGCTTTATTTAAATGTTATTCTTTTTATAAGACCCCAACTCGTCCTGATTTGCAGAGACTTTGCTCGTACGTCGCGAATTCCCATGAAAGTTTTCATTCTGCACACTGTCCAAACATGGCGCTGGTTTTAATGTAGCAAGAAGAATCGAGTTCAGTTACTTCAGAATTGTGATGGTTGAAAAGCATCAGTGGGTCAGAGGAAGAGGAATCATTCAAATTGGAATCTTATTCCGATTGTGTGTCTTTAACTAATTGACACAGGAAAAGGAGGAGGCCATTCAGCCCCTCGACCCTGTTCCACCATTCAACGAGACCATGGCTGATCTGCAGCCTGACTCCATTTACCTGCTTTTGGCTCATAACCCCTAAATATCCTCGTCTTTTTAAAAGAAAAATCTATCTCAGATTTATAACTAACAACTGATCCAGCATCTACTGCTGTGTATGGGAGAGAGTTCTAAATCTCTCCCACCCTTTCTGTGTAGAGGTGCTTCCCAACATCTCTCCTGAACGCTCTGACCGTCATTCCCAGACTGTGCCCCTAGTTCCAACCAGTGAAAATCGCTTCTCTTTACCCATCCCGTCTTTTCCTGTTAATATATTGAAGATTTAATCAGATCACCCCTTAACCTAACCAGAAACAAAAACAGAAATTGTTGGAAAAACTCAGCAAGTCTGGCAGTATCTGTGGAGAGAAATCAGAGTTAACGTTTAGGGTCCATTAATCTATCTTCATAACTTAACCCCTGAACTCCAGGTAAAGTTCAACTGAAAACTAAAAATGTTGGAGTTCGCAGCGGGTCAGGAAGCTTCCATACAGAGAGAGCAAGCTAACGTTTCGAGTCTGGATGAAGAGTCATTTGCTGAGCTGAAATTCCAGCATCTGGAGTAATTTGCCACAGGTATCATTCTTGTAAACCTACATGCACTCCTCCCAAGGCCAATATGTCCTTCCTAGGCTGCACTATTTATACATTAAATCAGCACGGAGTGTGTTCCTCGGTTATTTTTAAACTAGCAGGCGGTGCGTGCACACGTACACGGGCAGCTCTAGGTATCGAGAGCCTTTTCCCAGGGGAGACTTCCCTCAGGAGATTCTACATCTGTGTTAAAAATCCATCACAATATCAGCTGTGTGCCGGCATCTTGTGGTTCCTCCATTGCGCTGGTTTTCGACGGGATCATTCCAGTTTTCGGTTTCGCGTCTGCCAGCCTGTCTACTGGGATTGGGGCAAAAACTGGGGTAAAAGATGCGGCGAATATCCAATTGCTATCAATAAAAATCAGGGAGAATCGAGTCATGTTCAGTACCTGTGAAGAAGGAAGTGTCAGGGTGTAGTCCATCTGAGGGACCGGTCAATATAAGACAGAAGAGAATATGAGGCAAGTGACTGGGCAATGTTTGAACGACCTGCTCCTATAGAGAAAGCTGCCGACTATCTACAAAAGAACCTTTCGCAACTTCTGCTCAAATAAAACACGGCACCGTCCACTTAGCCTGGGTTCGATTTCCCATTAGAGACAAATTGCCCCCTTTTCCCCAAACAAAGAGGGAGGGGGCAGCCAGCGACTCTGTTCCACTTGACCGCGTGAGATGCTGGGCAGATTTTAACAGCAACGACTTGACAAACTTTAATCTCTAAACTGGTTCCACTGGAGCTGAATGAAGAAGTGATAGAATTGATTTATTTTTTTTTCCCTGTGCGTGTGGTAAAGATCTCAGTAGTTTGCTGTCGGTGTAGTTTGGGGTTGCTAAAATATCCCTGCGTGAGTCAGTATTGTGCACTAACACCTGACACCAGGACTCCTGTTTCTGCTTTTCAAAAGGGTTTATTCAAGCAAATAATGCGATCGCGGTAGAAAACGTCTGAGAGCAGGAGGCAGTGTTAAACTCCACCACATGAACTCCGTTTCCAGGGCTATTAAGCTTTTAATTGGAAAATAGCGGCCGGGCGTTTCAAGGTAACTATAATGGACTAGGTGCAAATTCAGGAGTGAATTGTGCACATTCCCTGCTAGCGGGAGGCGGGAATAAACATTGCAAAGAGCCTCCTGAATGAGGGCAGGGTTGCAGTTATTTTGAGATGCGAGAATGGAGCACGCTGCGCCTTGAGTGAACATTTAGATAGCTTGCAATCTGCAGTAAAATGTTATTGAGCGGGAATGTTCTCCGGAAACCGTGCAAAGATTTGGACAATCTGAGAGATTTCAGAGGCCGTGGATGGATTTGGTGCTCTGTTCTGCACCTCACACCGAGTGGGTTCTCGAGAGACACTCTGCGCTTTAACTCGTCTGCCTTGGATCACATTGAAAAGCAGCCCATGTGTATGCCAGAAATTGATAATATGTTAAATAAGCGAGGGGTGCAATAAACAGACCTGACCTGTACAAATGACGCAGAATGTGAGATGTTTGAACTAACAGCACACGTTATTCAGTAAGGTAATGAAGGTCAGTCTCCCGCGCACTGGCCACTGCAGTTACAATCTGGGCAGGTCCCCTTTGTAATTTACTCCAGAGAAATGGATGGGTATTTGTTCTGACATGACCAAAAGCTTGAGGGGAGAATGAGAAAACATGAAAACCAGCGATTGTACTGACAGTACAGGTCCTATCTCGACACTCGCTAGCTGCCAGCATTCAGTGAGAAGTTCAGATTTTGTGTTACTCAGCAGATCCAAAAGATTGATCCTCTGTTCCCTGTTTGAATTATGTTATGTCAAGAGTTTAGATCCAGTTGATTTATCATTTCACTGAACGATTGCGACGTGTGCAGCTAAAATCCATAACGTCACTTGGCAAACTCGCTTCCAAAATCATTGTTTAGTAAAAAACCATTTCGCGAATCTGGCAAATGTTAGTAAACGATACACTTCACAAAGCGCTAAAACCAAGAGCAGATTTAATAATACTTTAAAAAGTTTTACATTGTATTTTGTAGGATTATACTGCCTGTACATAATCTGTTTTTAATGAAAATGCATTATCTGACATTTCAAAACGAGTGTTTGGGACATATTTTTATCCTTACAAGGTCGATTAAGATGTTAAGAAACGAACACAGACACACTTGAATCTTCGACTTAGTCGGGTTACCTGGCAATGAAACACATTCACCAGCATTTATTGCCTGGGGAGTGAGAATGCGAGGGGCGCATGTCAAAATTAGATGTGATTAAAAATAAAAACTCATTAATTGGACGGTATTAATTCTCTCAGGTCCAAGTGTGTGAAAGTAAGTTGTGTTAAACAATGCACGCGAGATGGAACATATTTAAAATTGAGATATTGAAAATAAATCCACTTTCTCAGATAATCTCTGTAAATGGGTTAATCAACTGCACATAATGGTCACTGTTCTTTACAATTTGATTGTAATGCCTTGATAAATCCGCGTGTTAAAACTCAAGGAATAAACCCCACATGCCTCTGGGTTATAAATTCATCGATGAACTCAAGACAGTTGTTAAATTACTCAGAATCTAGCGTTTTTATTACATTAAATGTACTTCCTTTGTTATTCTGTATAAGATTCAGTAATGTGCCTTTTCCCCCTTGTTTTAACTTGCGATTGATATTCAGATCTTTTAGTGCTATTTACACCAGACCAGACAAGTTTAATTTGAAAATTAAACTTTTCGGGACTTTAGTGAAGTTTTCTGGATCATAACGCCTTTGTATTCATTAATTGCAATGAGTCAAATTTTATGTCACCCTTTGGACCAGTCCAGCTGGAGTAGGCTGCTTTTTTAAAAAGATGTTTGCCAGAGCTCTCTGTTGTGAATTTATATATCGCCGTGGAATGAAGTAGTTACCCATCACGGAGGCTTCACTGCGAAAGTGGACCTATTGTTTCCCTCTTTGTGACAAATGCACTGTTTATTTTGATGACAAGTTGCTGAAAGGCCAGAACAGGAAGCTTTATTCTTTAGCTTTCTGATTTTAGTAAACTCGAACTTGGTGAACAGACTCGACAGTTATACCCACAGCATTGATTCCACTTGACAATATTATGTGCCACTAACAGAGGGTTCAGCGTTAACCCTGTTGTCACAGTGTGAGGATGAAATCGCTTTCTCACCATAACGATGGAAAAGGCAGATCTTCACTGTGCGATGTAACTGGCCGTCCTAGCCGCTGGATTCAGTTGCCACTGAATATTTTCAACTTTCAAAACAGATTGACAGTTTAACATTGTATGTCATTTTAGTCTGTAATTGATAATTTTTATAATCGAGGTAAAGTTGCCACAGGAGAAAGTGAGTCCTACAGATGCTGGAGACCAGAGTCGAGAGTGTGGTGCTGGAAAAGCACAGCATCAGAGGAGCAGAAGAATCGATGTTTCGGGCATGAACAGGTTTCCTGATGAAGGACTTCTGCCCGAAACGTCGACTCTTCTGCTCCTCTGATGCTGCCTGACCTGCTGTGCTTTTCCAACATCACATTCTCGACTCCAAAGTTGCCATAGTCCTACCGGACCATAGGGCTGCTCTCTAATTACAGAGAGTTGGTGGTAGTTTAACCTCAGGATCAGCACACCTCAGCCAGGGAGAGAGGTTGAGAAGGAGCGTCCTTCGTGGTAACCTCAGCCTGTGCAGAAATGTTATAATAATTGTTATTCAAATCACCCCGCAATGAAAGAAAATGGCTTGGTTTTCGAGAGGACAAGCTGCCGGCAGAGAAAATAAAACTAAATACAAAAATGAAACGGCAATATCCGATAAAAGGAACTCAATCAATGTCACCGTTACAGGAATATAGTTTAGTCATGTTTTACTGGAGTTAGTGCTGTGGTCATTGTTTGCTAAAATGCAGTGACAGATTGTACTCAGGATGTCCAAACAATTTAGCGAACCTTTAAAAAAATGCAGTCAGTTATGTAAGCAGCCACAATGTTTATACAACAAGGTGCCAGAAACAGATAAAGAGCTGAATAAATCTGATGTTGGTGGATGGGGTCATACTGAACGTCAGACTCAGAGAACTTCCTGCTCTGTAGCAAATAGAAAGCTGGAAACATTTGCATGTGTTCTCAACAGTAGGCATGGGAGTAGTGGTTATGTTTCTGGTCCAGTAATCCTGCAGGCCCCAACAAGAAATTTGAGAGGCCTGAAGCTGGAAATTTAAATCCGTCAATTAAATAAATCTAGATTTGAAAATGATAGCATCTGGAATGATAATCATGAATCTACTGCATTGTCATCGAAACACATCTGGTTAACAAATATCTCTCAGGGTAAAACAAAAATCTATCCTCTTTGGCCTGGTCTGTTTGAAGGTATGGGACTCAGGATCCATAGTCATGCAACTGGGTCAAACTGTAGTCTGAAATGGCCTCATAAATCATTGAACAATTCCTGATGAAGGGCTTATGTCCGAAACGTCGATCCTCCTGCTCCTCATGCTGCCTGACCTGCTGTGCTTTTCCAGCACCACACACTGACTCATAAGTCACTCAGTTGTTCCAAGATCAATTTGGGAAGGTCAAGATGCTGGGAATTCTGTGCTGAGCAGCTCACCTCTTGTCACCCCAAATTCTGTTTGCCATTGACATGGCACAAGTCAGGCAAATGATGAAATCCACTCTAATTCCCTGCTTCAGTGCAGCCCCAACAAACAAGAAGCTCAACACCATCAAGAAAAAGCAGCTCACTTGAATGTGCATTATTTCATATCTTCAGTATTCATTCCCTCCATCAATGACCCACAATGGCAACAAGGTATGCTAGGCAAAAGTAAGGACTGCAGATGCTGGAGATCAGAGTGGTGCTGGAAAAGCACAGCAGGTCAGGCAGCATCTGAGGAGCAGAAAAATCGACGTTTCGGGCAAAAGCCCTTCAATCAGGACAAGGTATGCTGCCGACACAATGCACTGTAGCAACTCACAAATATTCCCTAGATAGCACCCACCAAACACACAACTTCCAAAACCTAGAAGGGCAAGGGAAACTAAGACATGGGCACACCACCACTTGCACCTTTACCTCCAAGCTACACACCGATTTGAAGATAGATTACTATTCCTTCATTGGTTGGATCAAAATTCTGGAACTCCCTCCAGAACAGCAGTCTGGGTGTACCTACACCTCAAAGATTGCAGCTGTTCAAGAAGATAGCTCATCATTACCTTTTCAAGGGCTACTGTGAATGGTGGTGGGTAATTGAACAATTTACTGAAGGAAGAGTCTCTACAACTCTGCCCATTGACAAAGGTGAGAAAGCCCAGTACATTTGTGCAAAAGATAAAACTGAAACATTTGCAGCTATCCTCAACCAGAAATGCCAATTAGATGATTCATTGCAGCTTCCTCCACATCAATCTTCAGCCACTCCATGTGATATCAAGAAACAACTGAAGGTATTGGATACTGCAAAGGTCCTGGGTTCTAAAATTCCAGTAATACTCGTGAAGATTGTGCTCTAAAATGTGCTGCAACCTGAGCCAAGTTGTTCTAGTACAGGTACAACACTGGCATCTATCTGATAAGTGGAAAATTACTGGGGAATGCCCATACAGAAGAAGCAGGAAATCAGTCACTTATCATCCCATCAGTGTAGTCTTGATTATCTAAACAGTGATGGAAGCGGTCATCAACAGAGCTATCAAGAAGCACTTCCTTAGCAGTAATTTGCTTCACTGATGCTCAGTTTGTGTTTGCCAGGGCCACACAGCTCCTAACCTTATTACAGCTTTGGTTCAGACATGGACAAAAGAGCTGAATTGCAGAGGTCAGGTGAGAGTGACAGCCCATGACGTCAACGCTACACTTGACTAGTTATTGAATCAAGGTGCCCTTGCAAAATAGAATCAATGCAAATCAGTGGGCAAATTCTCTACTGATTGGAGTCATACCAGCACAAATGATTCATCTCAGCACCAGGACATCACTGTTTGTATTTCTCAGATTAATGTCCTCGGCCTAACCAGCTTCAGCTGCTTCATCAATGACATTTCCTTCATTACAAGGTCAGAAATAGGGATGTTTATTGATGATTGCTCGAAGTTCAGTACCATTCATGACTCATCAGAAACTAAAACAGTCCAGTCCAAACACAACAAATCCTGGATAATGTCCAGGCTTGGTCTGATGTGACAAGTAATATTCATGTTACACAAGGGCCTGGCAATGACATTCAACAAGAGAAAATTTAAGCATTATCCCTTGACAGTCAATGTCATTAAAAATGCTGAATATTCATCATCAATATCCTCAATGTTGCCATTGACCAGAAAATCAATTGCCAAGCCATAACCACAAGAGTAAACCAGAGGCTAGAAATCCTGCAGTAAGTGTTTTATCCCCAGACTCTCCAAACTGTCTACAAGGCATATTTTCCTTTTTGTCCTTTTTCTGGAATTTTTCCAACATACGTTGCATGATCACTAGTACCTCCAGAGAAACTCTACCCTGTATTTCTGACAAAAAAAGAAAACAGAATCTTTCCTTCTCCACTGTGGTGCTTTTCTTTTGTCTTAGACGCAGTAGCAGGCCGTGCATTTGGAGCATGCGCAGGTCAACTGTCAGAGGTCTTCTTGGACATCTTCAACCTCTCCCTACAGCAGGCCACTGTCCCTGCCTGTTTCAAGACCCAATATCATCTCTGTGCCCAAGAAGGCTCATGCAGCATGTCTCAATGACTGCCGCCTAGTGGTCCTAATTTCGGTGATCATGAAGTGATTTGAAAGGCTGGTTATGGCATTAATCAACTCCAGCCTCCCCACTACTCTTGACCCACTCCAACTTGCCTATCGGACCAACAGATCCACGTCAGACGCCATATCACTTGCCCTTCACTCCCCCCTAGAACATCTTGATACCAAGAACAGCTACGTAAGAATCCTACTCATTGACTACAGTTCTGCCTTCAACACTGTTATCCCCTTGAGACTGATTACTAAACTTAGCCCCACTCTCTGCAACTGGATGTTCCATTTCCTGACCCACAGGCCACAATCAGAGAAGTTTAGAGACAATATTTCATCCTCACTAACACTCAATATTGGAGCCCCACAGCCCCCTACTGTACTCAATGGATACTCATGACTGCGTCGCCAAATAACAGACTAATACCATTTACAAGTTCACTGATGACACCACCATAGTCGGTCGAATCTCAGGTGGCGATGAAACAGACTACAGATGGAAGGTGCAAGACCTCACAAGACAAAGCTTTTCATTGTGCCTCGGTACGTGTGACAATAGATTCAATTCAATTCAATTCATTTCTTACCAACACTTTCTGCTTTCTATTTTACTACTAGGAAAAAAATGATATTGCATCTTGCCTTTAGAACATTTTGCAATAGAAGTAAGTGGAAATATCTTTGGTAAAATTTCTTATTCAATTCAGATCAAGTTTTTGAATGGAGCTGAATGCAAATATTGGTACATTAATAAAAATATACTTTGAAGAAGGATCTGAATGCTTTGTTGAGTAATCCACATTTTAAAAAATATAATCCAGAAATATATCATTTGAGGAACCTCTACCAGCAGGCAGTAGTATACGGTTGTCAGTATGGCAATCATAACAGTCGGTTATTGCAATTATTAAAGGGAAGAATTTATGGTTTAGACTCTGCAGAGGCAACTTTCATCTGTTGTGTCACTCATGATGATACTACATGAGCCTTGCATCTCAGGGAGCTCCAACTTTTCCTATCTGTTAAAGTTGCCCCTGTGTGCTCCAGAAGAATGCTATCCTGATGCCAGTTCAAACAACTTACTTCCTATTCAAATAGGAAGAACAGAGCTGCAGAAAAGGTCTTACTCTAGTGGCATTTAAAGAGATGGACAGTCAATTTGCATGTATGTAATTCTGCAAAATGCCAAAATATTGAGAGGTTTCTTTGGAATTTCTGGATGTGTCAGTTTTAATGCATCTACAGAATTTCAGACGAATACCTGGGCTATTCACTGAGAGGCTGCAAGTGGAATGGGGCTTGCAAAGGGTCACTGGACTTGAAATGTTTACTCTGCTTTCTCCCCACAAACTGACAAACAGTTTCTTCAGCAACTTCTGTTTTTGCTTCAGATTTCCAGCATCTGCAAGACACTTCAATGTGGTTGGTGAAGGAAATACATGACTAACTGTTCAGTTTAGACATCACACAGATCCCCTGAGATGGCAGCCTACTGGTTAGGATTTCTAATTACAGCACCTTGTCATTCAAAATCGGTTGTGTTAGCTTGCTCCTTTAAAAAATTAAAATATTTCACCAATTTTATTTTGTGATGCCATCAGATTCATCCACTTTCTTACCATGTATGACAAAAACCTGCAACCAAAATGAGAGCCAGGTCATTCCAAGACTATTATCAGTCAGCTTCAGGAAGACTCAAGGTTGACTAAGTAATTGTCCCACCACTTGAAGAAGATTTTGCATTCGCTGACCAGGGTAAGAAACAGCACTTTGGATTCATAAACTTCAGCTGGTTATGTTTTGGGTTTGCCATTATAGTTAACATAGATTGTGTTCCAATATGGTTCCAATTAGTTAGATGGATCGATTGGAGAAGGTTGGCTAATTGTAGAGTAGTGAAGGCAAAGGGGAAATTTGATAGCAGTGTTTAAAATCATGAAAAGTTTGGACAGAGTTAATAATGAGATTCTGTTTTCAAAGACTGAAAAGTGAGAACCAGGTTTAAGATAATTAGGGAAAGGACTACGGGCAACATAAGGATAAATGTTTTTTAGCAACATGTGGTTATATTTGGAGTGAATAGTCTGACAGGGTGGTGGATGCATATTCAATAGTAGCCATCAAAATGATAAGAAATTGGACATTTATTAAATGATACCTTTTAGAGTAGGAGCAGAAAAATTGCTTTAGAAAATTCTTTGAAAATACACACATACAGTCCCAGTAAATGCAAAGGTCTCCTGATGCAGATTCCATGCTGACAGTCGTAAGTTGATACCTTGTATTCAGTCCTTATTGATGCATGTGTCTAAAAGGGCCAGGAATTGACCTTTAATATAATGTAAGCTTAAAAGCCGACCTCCAGCTGGAGGAGGCAGCTCTGACATCTTAGGTTCTGTCCTGAACTCAATGGTTAGAAAATCTCAAACATATCATTGACAGTGTGCAAACTGCTACCCCCTAGAATTATAGTTTATTAACAGGTCTTTGTTAGGAGACAGGGTTCTCTCCAAGTATCAATGCTTATCTAGCAGCTGCCTTCTTCAGACTGAAGATTAGGTAAGATGAAGGAACAACCGGGGAGAGACTACCCTCTGTTCCGGATATTGAAATATACAAGATTCTTCAAGGATTTGGCAGGGTACATGCAGAAATGTTGTTTCCTCTTGTGGGAGAGTCTAGAACTAGAGAGTATAATCTCCAAATAAGGGGTCGCACATTTAAGGTAGAGTTGAGGAGGAATTTCTTCTCTCAGAGATGTAATAACTGAGAGAAGTAATTCCTCCTTATCTCTACCTTAAATGAAATGCAATAACATCTCTGACCAGGTTGATTAGGAAAAATTGTTTAATTAAAAATGCAATTACCTTTAGCAGGGCTTTCAATTCTGAGAATTTTACTCTGCCTCAGAAGAAAAGCAGTAATTCATTCTGTCCATTTCACACAACCAATAGCCACTTTGTGCAGTTTTTATCATTGACTTTCAATTTGAAATGGAAAGGTTCCAATCTTTTCTTGCGAGTGATTTGCAGGCTCCACCTATGTGAAGTACAATTTTCCTCCTTCTTTCATGTTTCCTCTCCTGTTGGTGTTCCTGTGATCTTGTCCACCACTTGGCCTCCATTTCTGTTGAACTCCTTTACATAACTGTTGTCTAAACCCAGAGCACAAAACTGTGGAAATTCCTCTGTTCTGCATCTTCCCATTTAGTGGGCAATATTACTGTGACCTGTTCGAACTCCAACTTCCTGGAGCTCCTATTTAGAATTCCCAATCTGATACCTACAATGTCCTCTATCACCAAGACTATTCCCTCAGCAACTCAGTGCAATTAAGCAACAAACAATGCTTTGTGTTTGCTACGGAAACTGCTGGATATGTTGCAGGTCTGACATTGATGCAGCATGATCCTGAACAGTGACACATTCACTCTATCTGACAGACTGAATGTTTTATGCTCCGCAACTATCACAAGTTGTCTGCCCCTCCTTCTGTGCCAAAAGCAAAACATGCCAGAGGCTGGCAGCAGTAATGACCTCTAAAAACACTAAGGAAGCAATGCAACTCATATAGAAGCTGGCAGCCTCCAAGTACACAGTAATCAGTGAGAGCTAAGTAAGCAAGTTAAAAAGCATAAGATGCATGTGGTCTTGTCACTGCAGAAGCATCTTGTGTACATGCAATCTGTCTCAGCATGCAGAACTATGCAAAGTCTGAGGTTGCCTAAGTCCCCAGTGTAAGTGTTGAAGGGCTGAAGTGGTCTCTGAGTTGTCCAAGAACAAGCATGGTGATGTGGTAAGGCTGGAGGCTTGCTGATGCTGACTTCTGTGGATGAAAAATTGAGGAGGATAGTGGCTACAGAGTATATATTGAACACTGGGAAGAATCTTCCCAGGTACTTAAAGATGTGGGCACTGGTGAGAAAGTTGGGAAAATTATATGAGATAGGCAAAAAAAGGAGCTTCTCACCAACAGAACAAAAGGTCTTATTTTCCAACCAAGCATTGAACAGATAGAAGAGATTGTCTCTAGCGGTCCCAACATGAAAGTCAGGGCAGGTATGCAGTGACACCATGCCCTAACATCTCAGGACATGGTCTATGAGCAAGCAGTGACTACACAAACCCCTTGTACATGCATATTAGCATAGGACATTCACCAACTTCACTGCATGCTCATGGAACATCGTCGATTCACTTGCAAGATAGTTCTGCCCTTCCACACTCTGTTTTGGAGAGTACTGACACCTTTCGATGGAATACTGCTGCAAGGTCACTCTGCACATAGGGACAGGCATCACCTCATGAATTGGATCAGAGCTTCTTGCTTGCTCTCTTAGCTCTGACTTACTTTGAGCATGTTTTGCTGCTCGCATTTCTGCTTTGATGTCTACCCATTCCCCATGAGAACTTAAATGTCCAGAGTAATTCTGTCTTGCTTTGCCTTTTAACACAAACCCCACGCCAGGCAGCTTTCCAAAGTTGTCAGCAATGGTCAGTCAAAGGGATCTGACCTCTGACTGTACATCACTGTGCAATGTCAATGTTGGCGAATTTCCTGAAGAAGGGCTGATGCCCGAAACGTCGATCCTCCTGCTCCTTGGATGCTGCCTGACTTGCTGCGCTTTTCCAGCAACACATTTTCAGCTATGTCAATGTCTTACTTGCATAATGTACCAGCAAGCACACTGCATGTCATCGACTAAATGACCATGTCTGAAAATCTAAAGGAAGTTGTCCTCAGTCAAGAGAGTTAGCCTTCAGTCAGTAGGACCCAGCACAGTAAGTCAAAGGCAGTGTCTGTTATCAGTCCAGGGCTTGTAAACAATTAGTTGGCTGCTTAGGACAGTCAAGAGTCAGGGCTTTGTAGCACTACAGTTGGTGCGTAGGCCTCTATCAGTTATCTAAGTCCTGCGCAACCACGCCTGGAAATCCTAGTTAGTCAATTGAGGAGCTGCACAACGATCAGTCAGGGATCCAGTTGAACATCATTTCAAGGCAGAGGGTAGGCTAATGTTATCCTTGGGGATCAGCTCAATGGAAGTCAGTAAGAGGCTACTGCCGTGATAAGCAAGTGGAGGAATTCACTTGTAAGGATTGGAGGCAGAGGGGACAATATTGTGAAGGAGAGGAAGTATAACATAAACATCAGGAGAGACAACACAGCATGGAGGAACAGAGTTACTGCACCGGGGAGATCACGAATGGTCACTACCACCCTTCCTTTGACGACAGTGATTGTGAAGCAAAATTGGCAGCATGACTAAACTGAGGGTGAGACTAAAGTGGAATATTGTGAACTGAAGATATAAGTCAATGTATGTGAGAATGTGTGGAGGTTCAGTACTGTGGGCCTCAGCAAGGAATTCCAGGAAGAAAGAAATCTGGAGGTTCATGAGCAGAGGGCCTTGATTATTAGATTGAGCCTGCAAGTCACTGTGTTCAGCATGACCTGTGCTGCCATTCTATTGTCATGTGAATAAACAAATATTAAATTGTTTTTTAAAAAAAGGGAAAAAATTACCTAGATGGACGCTGGTGTGTATTTAAAATAAAAGAGGGGGAGAATTTTCTGTTGTCTTAGGCAGTAAATGCAGTGGCAAGAAAGTTGGGAAAGATGTCAGAAATAGAAATATCAGATTTTTGATGAAAACAAAATTTCTGTCGTTCCCTTTTGGATTTAAATGGTGAATTCTGAATCTCACTAAAAAGTAGCGACTGCCTTTTTCCCATGTATTTACCTGTCATTATTGGCTAAACAATCCCATTCATATGCAGCTTCAAATTCTCATCTCCTTCCCCAACTAGATGGCACCATCCCTAACACAAAATTCAGAGTGGCTGCTGGGTGGCACCGTTTGATCTCCTAGCATCAGATAACTCTTGCCTTCACAACAATGTCCTTGTGCACTTCATGGACACCTACCTCTCCACCCATCACTCACGCAGTAGGCATCACCAAGTCACCGACCTTACAACATACACCACATCAGAATTTCACTTTGCAGCACAGGAACACCGAGAACTGGCATGCTTCTGCCAGATTGTTTTGCATGCAGGGACACACACAAATCACAGACACCTATATATTCATGGCTGCTAGCTTACTTTCTTAGCACTCAGTCACTTGATTACTTGAAAGCTGCCAGCCTGAGGTGCATTGTTTTTGCAGACAAAAAGAGTGGCAGCTGCCTGTTACAGTTCAGTGCACTGGACATTCAAAAGGTGGACATGTAGTGCTATGGCACCATGCTATGTCAATATCACTCCTCCAACATATGCTGGCTGCTTAAGAGGAAAACACATTTCATGCCTTTCAACCAAATGGAAATGCCTTAAAGTCAAAGGGGACTCGTTGTGAGTGTAGCCCTGCAGTCAGTCGAGGGCTGCCAAAGTCAAAGGCTTGTCTGAATCCAGTTCAAGGGTTTGGCCCCAGTTCGTCCTGCAGTTCAGGTGCAGCCAGTTCAAGGACTGTAGCTCCATCAGCTAGTGTATTGTGGAGATGTCAATCCAGGAATGGGCCAACCTTTCCTGCAATGAGACACAGGGTGGTATGAATTATGATGACAGTAGATGGAAAAAGCATTACTGGTGATGCACAAAGAGGAGAGGTGGTGAAGCATCCACAGTGAGTAATTAAGAATATATAGGCAGGAAGGGCTAGTAGTTTGTGAGGATGAAGTGGGTGAGAACAGTTGAGTAGACATACTGCAAAAGTTGTACAGCATTAGACTGGGTGAGATTTGTGCAGAGTTGCAGAGTTAGAGTGAGTCTGAGGTAGAAGTGGGAAGATGGTGGCATTTATTCTTGTAAAATGTAGAGACTCATTAACATTCTTCCTGCACTGCTGAGTGCTGAATTTCACCTGGGGTAAAGCACCGATCCAAAGGCCACTACCTCAGAACAGACTTACTGAGTCTGGTGGTCTCTCCTTTGCCAATCAGTAAGAAAAAGCATTGCCCTCCTTCCCATCAGCCAGTTCAACAACACCTTCAGATTCCTGCAGTGAACTGAGAAGCAAGCTCACCTTTCTGGATCATTTCCTTCTGAGCAACAGTGAAAGAACACAGTGTGAAAGACACTTCCTGACTTGCAGCACATTCAATGTGGCAGAACTAGGATTACATACAGCTCCTGCAATGTGATCATTGCTAAGGCCCAATAACGAAGAGTATTCCTCTTCTTCTGCTGCACAATTTCATGGGACAGGCATCAGAGACGCTGACTGCATCATTAATGACCTGAAGATTGCGAGAAAAAAAATCCAATATAAAATAAAAATTTGCCAAACAAATGTGGCAAATTGAGTCTGAGTTTGTTTTGGGAAGAAACAAATTGTACACCAGGGACAAAGCAGACAACAAGGTAGGACAGATAAATTAAACTGCGCTTACTTCAATGCAAGAGGACTAACAGGGAAGGCAGATGAACTCAAGGCATGGTTAGGAACATAGGACTGGGGTATCAATGCCTTTACAGAAACATAGTTCAGGGATGGACAGGACTGACAGCTTAATGTTCCATAATACAAATGGGGGGTTGTTGAAAAGAGGAGGGGGTGTGACATTTGTGAAAAGGGATTTATTATTTATTGCCTCTGACATTTGTTTTTATTTTCTTTATTTTTCCACTTTTTATTTGTCCTCCACACTACCGCCTAACTGCAATAGTGCTTATTTTTCCCCAGCACCTATGTCGTGTGTGTTCAGGTGTCAGATACAGTGGAAAAATAAATGCGTAAATTTTTATTCAATTTCCACCACCAGGAACAAAGGAACACCAGAGTGGCCAGTGACAAGCAATGCCCTTCTCAACAAAGGGCAATGCTGCATGATCAACAAGTGAAGGGGAGGCCATTTTGATAAGGGATAGCATTACTGCTGTACTTAGGGAGGATATTGCTGGGAATACATCCAGGGAAGTTATTTGGGTGGAACTGCGAAACAGGAAAGGGATGATCACCTCATTGGGATTGTATTATTGACTACCCAAGAGTCAGCAGAAAATTGAGAAACAAATTTGTAAGGAGATTTCAGTTATCTGTAAGAATAATAGGGTGGTTACGGTAGGGGATTTTAACTTTCCAAACATAGACTGGGACTGCCATAGTGTTAAGGGTTTAGATGGACAGGAATTTGTTAAGTGTGTACAAGATAATTTTCTGATTCAGTATGTGGGTATACCTACTACAGAAGGTGCAAAACTTGACCTACTCTTGGGAAATAAGGCAGGACAGGTGACTGAGGAGCGTTTTGGAGCCAGCAACCACAATTCTGTTAGTTTTAAAAGTGATGGAAAAGGATAGACTAGATTTAAATGTTGAAGTTTTAAATCGGAGGAAGGCTAATTTTGATGGTATTAGGCAAGAACTTTCAAAAGCTGACTGGGGGCAGATGTTCGCAGGTAAAGGGATGGCTGGAAAATGGGAAGCCTTCAAAAATGAGGTACCAAGAATCCAGGAACTGTATATTCCTGTTAGAGTGGAGGGAAAGGCTGGTAGGTGTAGGCAATGCTGCATGACTAGAGAAATTGAGGTTTTGGTTAAGAAAAAGAAAGAAGCATGTATCAGGTGAGATCGAGAGGGAAATCAGTAGGGTAAAAAGAGACATGAGATAGCTTTGGCAAATAGGATTAAGGTGAATCCAAAGGATTTTTATAAACACTTTAAGGACAAAGGATAACTAGGGAGAGAATAGGGCCCCTTAAAGATCAGCAGAATTGACATTTCGTGCAAAATCTTGCAGAGAGAGGAAGAGAACTTCTTCAAGGTAGGCATCCTTGGAAGAGACTTCGCAGTAAGCTTAAAATTAACAATAAGAATTTGAGGACTGCAGATGCTGGAGATCAGAATCAAGAGTGTGGTGTTGAAAGACTTCAGATGCTGCAGATCACCACACTCTTGACTCTGATCTCCAGCATCTACAGTCCTCACATTCTCATAGTTGATTTTAACCTTCCTGCGAAGTCTCTTCCAAGGATGCCTACTTTGAAGAAGTTCTCCTCCTCTCTCCATAAGGTTATTCCTGAAACCTCAACTCTCTTGTTCCTCGGATGCTGCCTGATCTGCCGTGCTTTTCCAGCACCACACTCTCGACTCTCATCTCCAGCACCTGCAGTTCTCACCTTCCCCTCAAAGATCAGCAATGTGTAGCTAATGTGCAGCCGATGTGTAGAGCCCGCAGGAAATGGGGGAGATACTAAAGGAGTACTTTGCATCAGTATTTACTGTGGAGAAAGACATGGAAGATATAGAATGTGGGGAAATAGATGGTGACATCTTGAAAAATGTGATACAGATACATATTACGGAGGTGATGGTGCTGGACGTCTTGAAACGCATAAAAGTGGATAAATCCCCAGGACCTGATCAGGTGTACCATTGAACTCTGTGGAATGCCAGCAAAGTGATTGTTGAGCCCTTTGCTGAGATATTTATATCCTGGATGTAGGTTTTCTAGCTGATGCTTTCATTTTCAGACGTTTCATCACCCTACTAGGTAACATCTTCAGTGGACCTCAGGCGAAGCAGTGTACATGATTCCTGCTATTTATATGTCTGGGTTTCTTTGGGTTGGTGGTGTTATTTCTTGTGATGATGTCATTTCCTTTTTTTTGGGGTGGTAGATGGGGTCTAACTCGATGTATTTGTTGATAGAGTTCTGGCTGGAATGCCATGCTTCTAGGAATTCTCTTGTGTGTCTCTGTTTGGCTTGTCCTAAGATGGATGTGTTGTCCCAATTGAAGTGGTGTAAGACAACAAGCAAAACTAATGTCATTTACAAAATACCGTGCAAGGACTGTAACAATCACTACATTGGACAAACAGGCAGAAAACTAGCCACCAGGATACATGAACACCAACTAACCACAAAACGACACGACCCTCTCTCACTAGTATCCTTACATACAGATAAGGAAGGACACCACTTCAACTGGGACAACACATCCATCCGAGGATAAGCCAAATAGAGACACGCAAGAGAATTCCTCGAAGCATGGCATTCCAACCGAACTCTTTCAACAAACACATCAAATTAGACCCCATCTACCACCCCCTGAGAAAAAGAAGAGGAAATGACATCACCAATCCAAAGGAACACAAACATATAAATTGAAAGCAGGAATCATGTACACTGCTTCGCCTGATGCCCACTGAAGATGTTACCTAGTAGGGTGATGAAACTTCTGGAAATGAACCTCCCAGCTGAGTGAACAAACCTACATCCAGAACCTTAACCTGAGCTACAAATTTTCTCAAAATTCGCTAATAGTTATATCCTCGATAGTCACAGCTAACGTGCTGCTACTGTTTAAGAAAGGTGGTAAGGAAAAGTCAGGGAACTATAGACCAGTGAGCCTGACCTTAGTAGTGGGCAGGTTACTGGAGGGAATCCTGAGGGACAAGACTTACATGTATTTGGAAAGGCAAGGACTGATAAGGAATTGTCAGCAAGGCTTTGTGCGTGAGAAATCATATCTCACAAACTTGATTCAGTATTTTGAAGTAATAAAGAGGGCAGAGCGATGGATGTGATCCATATGGACTTCAGTAAGGCGTTCAACAAGATTCCCCACGGGAGGCTGTCTAGTAAGGCTAGATGTCATGGAATACAGGGAGAACGAGCTATTTGGATACAGAACTTGCTTGAAGGTAGAATACAGAGGGTGGTGGTGGATGGTTGCTTTTTAGACTAGAGGCCTGTGACCAGTGGTGTGCCACAAGGATCAGTCCTGGGTCCACTGCTTTTTGTCAGTTATGCAACTGACTTAGATGTGGACATAGGAAGTAGAGTTAGTAAGTTTGCAGATGGCACCAAAATTGTAAGTGTAGTGGACAATAAGTAGCAGATGGAGTTTAATTTAGATAAATGCAAGGTTCTGCATTTTGGAAAAGCAAATCAGAGCAGGACTTATACATTTAATGGTAAGGTCCTGGGAAGTCTTGCTGAACAAAGAGACCTTGGAATGCAGGTTCACAGCTCCTTAAAAGTAGAGTTGCAGGTAGATAGGATAGTGAAGAAGGTGCTTAGTATGCTTTCCTTTATTGGTCAAAGCATTAAGTATAGGAGTTGGGAGGTCATGTTGCAGCTGTACAGGACATTGGTTAGACCATTTTTGGAATATAAAGTGCAGTTCTGGTCTCCTTCCTATCAGAAGGATGTTGTGAAACTTGAATGGGTTCAGAAAAGATTCACAAGGATGTTGCCAGGGTTGGAGAATTTGAGCTATAGGGAGTGGCTTAAAAGGCTGGGACTGTTTTCCCTGGAGCGTTGGAGGCTGAGGGGTGACCTTATAGAGATATATAAAATCACGAGGGGCATGGATATGATAAATAGACAAAGTCTTTCCCCTGAGGTACAGGAGTCCAGAACTAGAGGGCACAGGTTTAGGGTGAGAGGGGAGAGATATAGCAGGGACCTAATGGGTAACATTTTCACTCAGAAGGTGGTGCATGTAGGGAATGAGTTGCCAGAGGAAGTGGTGAAGGCTGGTACAACTGCAGCGTTTAAAAGGCATCTGAATGGGTATATGAATAGTAAGAGTTTAGAAGAATATGGACCAAGTGCTGGCAAATGGGACTAGATTAGATTGGGATATCTGCTCGGCATGCACCAGTTGGACTGAAGGGTATGTTTCCGTGCTGTACATCTCTTTGACTCTAAGATCTGAAATACAAGCAATGTTTGATACTGGAAATCTGAATTAAACACAAAAATTGCTGGAGAAACACAGCAGGTCTAGCAGCATATGTGGACAGAGTGTTAATGGCTGAAAGACTTTTTTAGTGTACTACCAGACTTGTTGAGTTTCTCCAGCATTTTCTCTGTTAAACTAGGAAGACTCGTCAGCCAACACTAATAGTTGGATTTGCAATCATTTTAAAGTAAGATAAGTCAAACACAATCCACCGGTGTGCTATATCAGTTTATAAAGCTAATACTTAAATGTAAAAGAATGGAACATTTAAGAATTGTCACAATATTAGGTAATTCAACTTCGCTGGTGTGATCTGAGCAATGTTAAAAGAGGGAGGATGTGGTGAGAATGATTACAAAATAAATTGGTTTCCATTGGGTGGCAGCTACTTCATTTTCAATAATTTTCATTGCACTTATAACCCGACAGGGAGCACCCAGTTCAGAGCTGAGTTGTTAAGGGGGTGAAGGGGCATTCAGTAAGTCAGGGGTACTGCCTCATCAGTCAAAAAGATGGACTTATTTCAATTCAGGGAGACTGGTCATAATCAGTCAGGCACTTGGTCCGGCCTGAGTTAGATGATGTGTCCTTACAGTGCAGGGTTTGGACCACGGTCAGTCCTTCATGTCAATGCAAACAGTCATGGGCTGGTACGTACATTAGTAGATTGCCGAGAAGGTGTCGGACTCGGAGATGGGCCAACTTTTCCTGAAATGAAACAAAAGCAGAGAGAATGATGGAAGTCGATGGAAGGGCAGAGAGCAGGAAGGGTGAGTAGCCTGGGTGGATGAGACGGGTGAGAGCTTTTGAATCAACATGATACATGGAATAGTAAGCGTTAAAGTCCAAGAACTTTGGTGAGTTCCATGTATAGATGTATGGCAGAAAATGACTTTCTTCTTCCTGGATATTCTGTTTCAGCCAGGGCACATCAATGATCCAGGCTGCTACTTGGTCGAGGCTGGCCTGGTCTGGTAGTGTAGCTTCCTCTGGAGGTCTGCAGATAAAAAGACTGACCTTGTTTTCAGCATTGCATCCTCCATGTCCTCGATTATCATCAAACATCACAATGTAGTGTGCATGGACAGATCGGCTATCACCATGAAGACCCAGATGCAGCACACTCAGTGCTTGCTGGGTATAAGCATGGACTTCCACTCTATCACTTTTGCCATAGGTGCTCAGCGTCAAAAGGTGAATTCAACCTCCCACCTTTAACTTCTTCCTCTCAGGGAGGCAGGATGGTGCAAACAGATATGAAAAGGGAGGATGAGTCGTGCATAGGATCTCCAGGGGCTCCCTCTCAGGACATTGTGGAGGTGTGTAGCCCTTCCACGGAATGCTGAAGCCTGCAGATGCCCACATTGAGGAAAGCAAGCCTGCATTTGAGAAGGACACTAACAGGACTGTATTGTCTAGGCCCAAACATCCTCAGAGACAAACAGCTGAGATTTTCAACTACATAATGTGAATCCTCCATTCCAGTTGTGGAAGTCTGAACTTCACTTAGCCACCTAGGGAGGAAAATGAAGATTAAAAAAAACCTGAGGCATAGATGGCACTTCACTGTAAATATTGTTCAATTCTAGAAACATTTGTTGATGAACATTCTCAGAATGTCAGCTCTTGTCTCTTTAAACACGTTGGACCTGGTGAAATTGCACCCAATTCAGAGCTGACCGTACTCTTCAAGAAATCACAAGGTGAACCAAGTTTTAATGGCCAAGTATTGCTCATCTCTCGCAAACAACAGACTCCTTCCCTGCAGATAGCATCAACTGTCACAGATCTTTGAAATGTCACATTATTGACTGCAGCCAAAGCCATTGTGCTTTCATATGGACAATGCATGAGCAGGGATTGAAATATGACTTGCCCTGTATAGTTCACCCAGACTTAACAGCCACTCTGCAAATGACAGGTCAGAATCAGTGATTCTGCAGGCAAAGTTTCATTCTATCTTTTAACACATTCAAGGCTGGGAGGTGTACAATGGCAAATTCATGTCTTCTCTCCCTCACAACCTAATGTCTTACCAAGACAATGTACCAAAATCTTTGCCTCTCTCAAGTTAAACACAGCCCCAAGGATGCTCAACTACTTCAAGGCAATTGAGAAATGTACATGTTTTCTGAAACACTGAAGGCTAATGGATGATGGAAAGGTGAAAAGGAGCTACCTCAGGACTGCTCCCAACAAGCTGCCTACCATGAGGGACTGCACGGCACAACACACTCAGATAATGTGTTTACTGAAGCCAGCTAACCTCAGTGCCATGTCAATCACTGGCCTGTCTCAGGAACTGGTGCTGTCTCCCAAACCATGAGGTGCAGATATTTTAAAGTTGGATCAGTCAAAGATATCACACATGTCATCATGTGGATAAGTAAATATTTATTCAGCAAAAATTCCAGGACAAATAAGGAAGCCCCATGTACTGTTGACTGACCAAGACAGCATACCATATGACCAACAGCACGTTATACTATGAGTGGAAGTCCAAACTCAACTCATTCATCCTGGAACCAGGTTTCAATTAGGGTTCTATCTGGATTCTTGTGCCCACTGCTGCATAGCTCAATCATTACCTTTTGGATCTTAATCCCAGTCAACATCCTGATCCTCGACCTCAGAAGATATCTTTCAAATTCCCCTTTTGTAAAGTGCATGACCTGTACAATGATGTGGCACACCCTTTCTGGACAATACTGCAAGGTTCTACCAGAAGTGTCCAGGCATTGAAATCTGGACACTTCTGGTCAAAGTTTCTTCTCCATGCAGTGATGGCAACTTTGGGTCCAAATGAGTCAACACTTCCTCATCTTAAGGAGGCAAATAGTGTGTTCCACTGTGGATCTGTTGGAAGTTTGGGTATCACTGAATCTCTGTCCTGCATTAGTCTAAAGGCTTTGTTCAGGTTTCTTCAGCTGTGCTTGGTTGACTCTCAGTGGCAATCCCTTTATGGTCTGAAGAGCTTGGAAGGTCACTGAGATTTATTGATTCTCTAGTATGTATGCAACATGGCAACCCCAAGGATTTTTGATACACATTTGCAAAACCTGGCATTGATGTCACAGATAAGCTGGACAATGATGAAGTGGAAGTCTTTCTGGCTGACAGAGTCTGCAGGTTAGTGACAGTGCAATCTTAAAGTGATGTGAATACAGTCTATGATGGCTTGCACCTGGGCTAGCCAGCCATGTTAAAGAATCCCATTATGTGATCTGCTCAACTCTTCTTGTCGGGGGAAAATATATAAAGAGTTATATTTTTGCAGCAAATGACAATTGTGAGGTCCCAAACGCATTTGTGGGCTGAGAATTGGGAGATGCCACAAAAGACCACCAGTTGCTTCTTCTAACAAACTGTTGGTATATAAGTGTGTGACTGATGCTCTTTTGCATATAGTTCAGTGTGTTGCTCCTTTAAGAAAGAGCATCAGATGTCCCTGAGATAGGAGCTCCGGGTGCTATCTAAAAATTGGCTGTGGAGTTGACTATAATAAAGTATCGCTGGAAAAGCGCAGCAGGTCAGGCAGCATCCAAGGAATAGGAGAATCGATGTTTCGGGCATAAGCCCTTCTTCAGGAATCAGGGCTTATGCCCGAAACGTCGATTCTCCTACTCCTTAGATGCTGCCTGACCTGCTGCGTTTTCTAGCAACACATTTTTCAGCTCTGAACTCCAGCATCTGCAGTCCTCACTTTCTCCTATAATAAAGTATCCCCTGTCTAAATTAATGCAAATGCAATGGGCTTTTCTTCTCCATTCAGCAAAATGTGCGACAGTACAGCGGTAGCATCTTTGGGTCGAAATGAGTCAACACCCAATTGTTTTAGGGCTCGCTTCATCTCCCGGTAAGCTTCCTCACATTCCTAGCTCCATTTCCACAGTTGCCTTCTTTCTACCAACAGATGGAAGGGGTTTTAGCATAGTTGCCAGATCAGACAAGAGCTTCTCACAGCAATTTACGAGGCCCAACGTGCAAACTCATTTCTGAGTCAGTTTGCGATTAACCACACTCTAATTAAACTTTAATTTCTGTAATTATGAGCATCCAAACAATGCAGGGTAGTGACCTTTCACTACATATAGAGGCAATTCAGCACACTGGTCTCTAAACTGTACTTGCACCTGTACATAGCCCTTCGGTGGCACTTATTTCATGTGTGTCCAAAGTGTAATCTTGGCAGGCTTCAATGGCATTGCTTTTAACTTCTGTCTGTATATTTGGGAATCAAAGACACCGCTACATCTGTATCAACATATATTTTACTGTCTGCCCCTCTAATTTGGGAAGAATGTAGAAACATTCAGCTTCACCTCATAGAGTCATAGAGATGTACAGCATGGAAGCAGACCCTTTGATCCAACTTGTCCATGCCAACCAGATATCCCAACTCAATCTCGTCCTACATGCTAGCACCTGGGCCAAAACCCTCCCAACCCTTTTTATTCATATATTCATCCAGATGCCTTTTAAATGTTGCAATTGTACTAGCCTCCACCACTTCCTCTGGCAGCTCATTCCGTACACGTACCATCCTCTGCGTGAAAAAGTTGCCCCTTAGGTCTCTTTTATATATATCTCTCACCCTAAGCTTATGCCCGCTAGTTCTGGACTCCCCGACCCCAGGGAAAAGACTTTGTCTATTTATCCTATCTATGCCCCTCATGATTTTAAAAACTTCTATAAGGTCACCCCTCAGCCTCTGATGCTCCAGGGAAAACAGCCCTAGACTATTCAACCTCTCCCTGTAGCTCAAATCCTCCAAACCTGGCAACATCCTTGTAAATCTTTCCTGAACCTTTTCAAGTTTCACAACATCTTTCCGATAGAAAGGAGACCAGAATTGCATGCAATATTCCGAAAGTGGCATAACCAATGTCCTGTACAGCCACAATATGACCTCCCACCTCCTGTACTCAATGCTCTGGCCAGTAAAGAAAAGCATACCAAAAGCCTTCTTCACTATCCTATCTACCTCCGACTCCACTTTCAAGGAGCTATGAATCTGCACTCCAAGGTCTTTTTGTTCATAACACTCCCAGGACCTTACCATAAAGTGTATAAGTCTTGCTAAGATTTGCTTTCCCAAAATGCAGCACCTCGCATTTATCTAAATTAAACTCCATCTGCCACTTATCAGCCCATTGGCCCATCTGATCAAGATCCCGTTGTAATCTGAGGTAACCTTCTTCGCTGTCCACGACACCTCCATTTTGGTGTCATCTACAAACTTACTAACAATACCTCTTATGCTCACATCCAAGTATTTGGAAAGGCAGGGACTGATTAGGGATAATTTACATGGCTTTATGCGTGGGAAATCATGCCTCACAAACTTGATTGAATTTTTTGAAGAAATAACAATGAGGGCAGAGTGGTAGATGTGATCTATTTTTGCTTTTCCAAATACATGTACATCCTGTCCCTCAGGATTCCCTCCAACAACTTGCTCACCACCGACGTCAGGCTCACTGGTCTATAGTTCCCTGGCTTGTCCTTACCACCTTTCTTAAACAGTTGCACCACGTTAGCCAACCTCCAGTCTTCCACCACCTCACCTGTGACTATCGATGATACAAATATTTCAGCAAGAGACCCAGAAATCACTTCCCTAGTTTCCCACAGAGTTCGAGAGTACACCTGATCAGGTCCTGGGGATTTATCAACTTTCATGTGTTTCAAGGCATCCAGAACGTCCTTCTCTGTAATCTGGTCATTTTTCAAGATGTCACCATCTATTCTCTACAGGCTATATCTTCCATGTCCTGCTCCACAGTAAATATTGATGCAAAATACTCGTTTAGTGTCTCCCCCATCTCCTGCGGCTCCACACAAAGGCTGCCTTACTGATCTTTGAGGAGCCCTATTCTCTCCCTCGTTACCCTTTTGTCCTTAATGTATTTGTAAAATCCCTTTGGATTCTCCTAAACTCTATTTGCCAAAGCTATCTTTTGTCCCCTTTCTGCCCTCCTGATTTCCCACTTAAGTATACTCCTATTGCCTTTATACTCATCTAAGGATTCACTCAATCTATCCTGTCTATACGTGACATATGCTTCCTTCCTTTTCTTAACCAAACCCTCAATTTCTTTCGTCATCCAGCATTCCCTATACCTACCAGTCTTTCCTTTCACCCTACCTGTCTCTGGACTCTTGTTATCTCATTTCTGAAGGCTTCCTATTTTCCAGCCAACCCTTTTCCTGTGAACATCTGCCCCAGTCAGTTTTTGAAAGTTCTTGCCTAATAACATCAAAAATGGCTTTCCTCCAATTTAGAACTTCAACTTTTATATCTGGTCTATCCTTTTCCATCACTTTTTTAAGACTAACAGAATTATGGTCACTGACCCCAAAGTGCTCACCCACTGACACCTCAGTCACCTGCGCTGCCTTATTTCCCAAGATTAGGTCGAGTTTTGCACCTTCTCTAATAGGTACACCCACATACTGAATCAGAATATTTTTCTTGTACACACTTAATAAATTCCTGTCCATCTAAACCCTTAACACTATGGCAGTCCCAGTCTATGTTTGGAAAGTTAAAATCCCCTACTATAATCACCCTGTTAGTCTTACAGATAACTGAGATCTTCTTTTAAATTTGGTCCTCAATTTACCTCTGACTATTATGGGGTCTGTAATACAATCCCAATAAGGTGATCATCCCTTTCTTATTTCTCGGTTCCAGCCAAATAACTTCACTGGATGTATTTCTGGAAATATCTTCCCTCAATACAGCTGTAATGGTATCCCTGATCAAAAACACCACTCCCCCCCACTTCCCTTTCTGTAGCATTTGTATCCTGGAACATTAAGCTGCCAGTCCTGTCCATCCCTGAGCCATGTTTCTGTAATTGCTATGATATCCCAGTCCCATGTTCCTCACCATGCCCTGAGTTCATTTGCCTTCTCTGTTAGGCCCCTTGCATTGAAATAAATGCAGTTTAATTTATCAGTCCTACCTTATTCTCTGCATTGTCCCTGCCTGCCCTGACTGCTTGACTTGCTTCTGTTCTCAACGGTACCAGTCTCAGACTGATTTCTTTCATCATTATCTCCCTGGGTCCTAACCACTCCCCTCCACCCCCCCCACTTACTAGATTAAATCTTCCCGCGCACCTCTAGCAAATCTCCCTGCCAGTGTATTAGTCCCCTTCCAATTTAGGGGCAATCCATCCTTCTTGTACAGGTCACTTCTACCCCAAAATAGATTCCAATGATCCAAAAACGTGAATCCTTCTCCCATACACCAGCTCCTCAGCCATGCATTCATCTGCTCTATCCTACTATTCCTACCCTCACTAGCTCGCAACACCGGGAGTAATCCAAATATTATTACTCTCAAGGACCTCCTTTTTAAATTCCTGCTAAACTCTCTGTAATCTCCCTTCAGAATCTCAACTTTTTCCCTTCCTATATCGTTGGTTACAATGACCCCCATGCTGGCCCCTCTCCCCCTTGAAGACGTTCTGCACCCTCTCTGAGACATCCTTAATCCTAACACCAGGGAAGCAACACACTTTGCTGCTAGCCACAGAAATGTGTGTTTGTACCTCGGACTAGAGTTCCCTCACACAATCGATCTCTTGAAACTCGACGTACCCCTCATTGGATTAGAGCCAGTCTCAGTATCAGAAGCTTGGCTGTTCATGCTACATTCCTCTGACAATCCACCACCTTATATATTTTCCAAAACAGCATACTTGTTTGAAATGGGGATAGCCACAGAAGACTCCTGCACTACCTGCCTACCTCTCTTACCTTTCCTGGAGTTAACCCATCTGTGTGACTGTATCTGCGACTTTTCCCCCTTCTTATAACTGCCATCCATCACATTTCCTTGCTCTTGTAAATTCCACCTTGCCTCTAACTGTCTCTCCAACCGATCCTTTTGATCTGATAGGATTTGCAACCAACAGCATTGATTGCAGAAATAATCCTCAGTAACACATAAATTCTCCCTAAATTCCCACATCCGACAAGAGGAGCATATCACTCTACTAAAGGCCACTTTTGCTCTTTCAATCTACAGACCCAGAAAATAGCACTGTCTTATTCCTCTACAAAACACTGCTCCAGGTTAAATTAATACTTATGGCTTATATTTTTAAGTTTAATCAAGAGACATATCTCAATATAATATAATCAAGAAAGAACTCATGCTACTCACTACTGCAGACTTACTGTAAGGCCACGCTTAAAATATTTTGTACCAATAGCATGTTTAACTGAAACTCTGCTGATTCTGGGGCTTCTCCCATAGACCTGGCTGACTACTGGTCCACTTCCTGGCCGGCATCACGTACCTTGTGTCTTGTCCTATTACTTATCTCCTTTAGAAACCCGTTCTCTTGATTTGAGTTGTACGTGGCTACTTTGGACAATATGTTCCACTTGTTTACACTGCAGTAATGGGCTTCTTAAATCTAACATATTGGCTCCTTGTGGCTTCATCTTATGGCTGGTATTGCATGTCTGATGAATTTACACTACTCTATGTATCTGGGCGTTGTCACGCAATTGTAATGCTTTGTTGGGAGCAATTTCAAAAGCAGCCTTGAAATCCAGGTCTCTCCTTATTAGTAGTTTCCATTGGATTGCTTTGTGTCAGAGGCCACAAAGCAACTGGTCCCACAAGGCATCTTGGACGAACCCTCCTGAATTTGCAATGTTCTACTGGCCTCAAATTGGGAAGTCTCTCCTTCATGTTATATATAAAAATGAAAATATTCCACGATCATCAGTAGCTTTGGTGTAAAGTAACTTCGCAACACTTTGCACTGTTGTTGGTAGTTCTTCTCTACAGGCTTCTCTGACTCCACCAGACTCCTTAGAATATCGCACGTCTTGCTCCCAATGGTACCCAAGAAAACCGCTACCATTATGTCTTCAGCCACTTGGTTCGCCTTTAAGTACACATTAAAATATTCAGTGTGCAGAGTCCAACTTTTGGTCTCTTTATCAGATGGTCCCATCACTTCAAATTGGCCTGCATTTTGTTTCCCTGCCAACAGGAATTTTTTCCAGTCTAGTAACCATTTGCAGCTCAATTTCCCTCAGTGAATAGTATTCATGTTGTCTGCTCCCTCCTCAACTGTGTTTGTGTACCATGCTTCCCCAGAGCCTGAGTCCCCGTGAGACTGCTCTGCATGACAACTTCGGTAAGTTCCCAGGTGAGTACCCCCTTCTTCAGCTGTCCATTGTAGCCCAAGCCCCCGTGCGACCGCTTCCCTTGTCATTACTTCAATGCTGATCCATTTTTGAAATCTGGGCAATGTTCTTCTTCACAACAAAACAGAAAATGTGTTCACACAGTTTGTGAGCAAGATTCCACTCTTGTCGCCAGTTGTTGTGTTTGTAGTTCTCTAGGACCATAAATAGAACGAGGCAGATGGACAGTAAACTTGAAGAGGGAATACTTTATTGTCAGTATCCCCAACTCACAGTTGGTTTTTTAAACCGCCCTCCCACCAGGCTCCTGCTCTGGGTCACCTGATCCACTTTCTTAAAGAAACAGCACACACCCAAAAACATCATAGCAGATGTGACCGGCAGCTTTTCCTTCTAAGCACAAGTCCTGCTCCAGCAAATGACACAATTGCTTGGGACATCCTTAGTCTCTGCCTGCATTGTGTTTTCAGAAGCTGTAGCAAATGACAATGAAACCGATTGAATCAGGTTCTGGACATACTCTGCTGCCTGTGGGTGAGAGCTTACGCTGCCATTTCTCCCTCTACAGGCTATGTGCCCGCTGCAGGACAGGTCTGTTCTTGCTGGTCTTAGTGATGATGATATTGTAATGAATTTCCTCTTCAGCACTGTTCTCTGTTTTGTAACAAGACCACAAGAAATCCTTCAAAAGCAGGTTCCATCCCAGATGCATGAACCGATAATCTGTGGGAAATGTCAAAATTGAACAGCATACCAGTAAGCATATTCCTGATCTCTCACATCAATCACTGTGAAACAACAGGCAATGCCTAGACACAGAGTGCAATGAATGCTTCACAGGAGGCCAATGTTATGCCTCGTTCTGCAACTCTGTTTTATGTTGAACATTCAAAGTGGCAATGCTACACTGGAGGAATGAAATTCAGGCCTGTATGAACCGTAACAGTATCCCTTCCCTAAAAAAAAACACCCTTGAAAATCACAGACCATGTCCTAGCATATTAATGATTCAGTGAGAATTTGACTGCTCTGAAACATTGTCTTCTAGTATTAGCCATGACAATCAATGCATAAATGGCAAAGCCAGTTAAGAATTTTAAGTTTGCACCTGCCAACCTTTGCATACCTGACACGAAAGGAGGACATTTGATGCAAAATATTCATCAATCATGCTTGAGACCATAATATTTAATGGTCATTGTCAGAAAGAAGTTAACATTTAATGAAATCCAATTTGATAGCGGATGGATGACATGACACAATCAACAAGTGCATAATTAACACAATCGCCCCTAACAAAACTTCATACAGAAAGAGAATTATATTGCACCCATGAAGAGGAAAACAGTAACTTACGCCATCCACTCTGCATGTAGCGATCGCCATTTTGTTTCATTGTCGCATAATTGAATTTGGGGTGAAGACGGTGAGATTTTAACTTGCGTCCTCATGAATGTCTTGCAGGCTCTGCCTGAGATGCAGAATGACCCACCATCCGTCATGCTCCTTTTTGTATTGCTGTTAGTGTATCCTCAATGACCTTTCATACAAATTCCACCTTCCTCCCATTTCTGTCCAGTGCCTTTAAGTAATGGCTAGTCTTGCCATATTTCCCCAAACCCATGGTTTTGCAAATTTCACACCATTGCTGCCTAAAAATCCCTCTTATTAAGGTCAAATTGTGAAAGCACCACCTCCCCTCCTCTGCCCAAGCTTCCAATCCCCCATTTTTTAATATATGATACTGCCCTTCAATCTTGAATTGTCCACTTTCACTGTCATCATTCCCTAGTAACCCAAATAATGAACTCCAACCCTAGGCTTGAGTTTCCCACTTTTACCAGACTCCACATGCTGTCCCCTAATGGTTAACACTCAAACCCCCAGGACTGAAAGAACACAGATTCCAAACTCTGGAAGGACCCTGACTAAGGGTGGCAGCATCCTCTGACTGGTCGTAGTCCAATTTCACTCCACCAAGGATTAATTCTCTATGATGTTCAGACATGGCTACTTTGTTGAAATAATTAGTGTGTTTGCTGTGTTGACTGATGGCATATGGTGCATATGTGAGATTGTTGTAGCTTGGTGCCACACAGCAACCTGTCCACGCCTTTGACTGTTTGGGATGCTGGACAGTGACAAACTGCCTACCTCTCTATCTGCACTAATAAAACACAATGCAGGTGACAGAAGCTGGAGGTTCGCATTGAAGAGCCAAGTGCTAAAATGTTATTCAAGCCACAGAGGCTGTCATCAGCTTTCAAATGATCACAAAATGAGTGAGCATTAAGAAAGGAAGAAAAGAGCCTAAGATCCATGTGCATCCCTGTGGACAAAGTGACTTACAGAAACATGCAAGTCAAAGGTGTCCCTGAGCTCCAAAGTGAAGTCCTGAAGGGCTGAAGGGGTGTATGTGATGACCTAAAAGCAGCCATGATCTATTGTGAGGCTGATGTTTTGACAATGTCCACTTATGGGGAGGAAGGGTAGAAGAGGATGGCATCAAGGGATCATGCTGATGAAGGTGGAACTGTGTGAAAACTCTAAGAAGCAAGAGGTGAGCTGAGACCAGCAGGTAACCATTTCACGTCAGGTATTGACACCATCAAGCTTCTCTGGGAAGGAGGAGAAAATGGAGAACTGCATAGAAATGAGATGAGATATGCTAATAATGTGGTGCAAGTGCATAGAAATAAGCAGTCTCCGCTCATTCAGAACTTACTGTTTAATCCCAACAGGAGATGTTGACTCAATGTTGGGAATCTGATTTTTTTCACTGTGACCATATTTGCCCAACTTTCTCTCCATTGCCTATGCTGCTCAACACAATAGAACATTCCACCCACAGTTGTTACATGTAAATATTTCGAAATTTCATGTGTGCTTTTACTGAAACTTAAAACCTAAATTCCTTTTCTTAAAATCTGTTCACGGGACATGGACACTACTGGGTAGTCCAGTATTTATTGCTCTTGATTAACTGCCGAGAGGATAGATTTTAGAGTCAACTACATACATGTGAGTCAGGAGTCACAGTCAGGCAACCTGAGCGAAGAATACCACAATTCTTTCCCTAAAGGGCATGAGTGAATTAGATAGGTTTTTACATCAATCAACATGGTCCCTATTAGGCTAACTTTTAGTTTTTAAATCCAGATTAAAAAATAATAGATTCAAATTTCACACCTAGCATTCAAATTCATGATCATAAGACATTAGCCTAGGGCTCAGGGTTACACCACCACCTTCTCTTAATAATCTCTTATTTACTTACGTATAATACTTTGTTGCTTTTCCTTTGATTTAACCACTTTCCTTTGAGAATTGAATAGAACTGACACCTGAATAATAGTGATGCTTTTACATCGTGCATTATTACTTTTGTAACACTATCCCATTTTTACCAGAAATCAGTCAATCATAATGATAATATCTATGAATTTGATGCATGAAGAACTATCTCTATTAATTAATGCTCAATGAGATTTTATTATTTCTTTAATCAGTCACTGGAGATTTAATTATTATGCTGAATTATTCCCTCATAATGAGCATTTTCTAAATAATATCTTTTTTTCCTCAAGAGGAATTTATCACTTACTTATTATATATTTGAAAATAAAATTAAAGTACTGGCCACCTTGATTGTTCAAAATGTGTTTTATTGATTTTAATAAGATACTTCAACAGACAGGTATGGAACAAACACCCACCAATGCTCCTCTCTTGGTTTCTCGACCACTGAAGGATTGTTACACTGAGCCAGGGCACACTCTTGCTGCAGCCTGACAAGTGTGATGAAATGGTCTTTCTTAACTAAACTCGTAAACCACAGGGTAATAAAACTCAATCTTCTGTGAAATCCAATTAAGTCATTATCTGACTGATTGTATCTTTAATTGAAAACAGAAGTGACAGTAAATTTCTGTGATATATCAGGATCAATCGATACTACCATACAATTTGGTCTCAAGAAGTGATTTATAATGTCAGTGCCATATAGGTAACTCAACATTATTCTCCCTAAAACCACTGGTGGATGAAATTAAGAGTAAGTGCATTTAATAAAAAAAAGATGGCCAAGTTATTGATTACAATGGATGTGGTGAAATCAAATAGACATTTTTAATGCACAAAGCAAAGAAAATACAAGTAATTTCTTTTTTCTATCCAGCATCAAATATTTATCAACCAAGAAATTCAATTCAATAATTTCTTCTGACATTGTCAATGGTGACTGTATGTGTCCTTGATGCTTACAATCAATGTTATCACAGATATTTCATGAAAGAACAAAAAACTTACAACACAGAACCAAATTGTTCAAAACACTTGGTAAAAGCATTAATGTAAACAACTCCAGCACAAATGATTACTGTTTAGTAACAGTATGCAAGGCATGATTTCTTCAAGGTTTTTTTATTTGAGAGGAATTCAGGAAGTAATTTTTTGTGAACTACGTATAAAAAGTTAAAATTAGGTGAAAATATTGAATGATCAAATGTCTAGTTTGAGATCCACTAGCGAAATTTCACCAGAACTTGCAACTTGACTAAAGGTGTAAACGGGTGATATTGGACAGAATGCTTGCTACACACCCTACCTAAGTCAACGGTTAGTGGGCTGGGGTTCATTATGGTTAGCTGATCCAAAAAAATGGTCCTTTATATACTTCTGCCAACACTGAAACTTCAGCTGCAGAACAGTCTGGATGAAATAACTCTTTTACTTCTTTAATTAAAAACTGTAAAGTGGATATCACAACTGCAGCAAACTACTTTTTTTGTCAGATCATCACTAGAACAAAATTTGGGGCTGGGGAAAACCTCCTCTGGATGCTATTTGAGAAGAGAAGTTGTAAACAAAACAGAAGATTTAGTCTCATTGATAGTTCCAGCAAAATCATAAATGTGCTCATTTAGAGCACCTTTACAAGAAACAATGAATTCTAAAATTTTACCTGCTCTGTTTACAATGTCACTAACACAATGATCAGAAGAAATGTTCACCAGATTTCAACAGTTAAAAGTGATTCACCATTTTCAGTGCATGGTTTTAAGACTTGGCAAATATGTGGTTATTTCTGCCATTTCAAAGAGCAAGTGAAGAAAAGTATGTCTGGTTTTACCAGGTTTAACCCTAAAAATTCATGCCTTAACAGTAACATCTTCACAAATAAGCAATTTAATTTTTCTTTGTTTATAACATTTTCCAATCCCCCATATAAAAATAAACCAGTTCATATAGTGAGTTATTTTAATGAGCTAAGAAGTATGAGCCAAAGAAAGGAAGACTTTGGGTGTACTCTAGTTACAAGTTTAGCACCAGTATGCAACACTTGGTTCCAGCTTTCATGTCAGAGTTAATCACTGGTAATATAAAGCGGGTGTGAAGAGATGAAGTGACTCTGAACTGAATGTACTCTATAACTTACAGGATTGCTCCAAATTGAAACTTTTTCACACTGACATTACAGTTGTAGTATAGATGTATTTTCAAACAGATTTGAAGGACGATATAGAGAGGTCCCTTTAGTGGTAGAATGGTTAATTCTGCAAATCTAAAGATAATTACAAGGTAATTATGTAAGAAAACCAAATCACCACTAAAAAAGACAAGAATAAAACATAGGTGCAGCAAAAGCTTTCCATTTCATGGGGCCTAGGTCACTTCAGATTGTATTTTCTCTCCTTCATATCTCTTTTGCAGCTAAACAATTCCACAGATGTGAGTTGCATCTGGACAGATATATAAATGAGGTTATTGCATCTGTTGTTAGCAATATCTGACTCTAAAAGAATAGGAAGGAATTGTGCGGAATAGCAGTAAGAAGAGGTCAGTACACTAAAGAAAAGTAACTTTTTAAAAAATTCCTAGAATGACAAAATAGAGGGGGAAAACATAAAACATCCTGGAGGTGAATTTCCACAGGGGCTGGGTTCATTTATGGTAACATTGATAGGATGAGTCTTATTGGTCCTGGAAAAACATTGGAAATCTGAGATTCTACCTCCCTTTACCACAGATGGATCAGACGACCTCTGCAGAAAGTCATCGCTCAACTGTCTAATCTTCCTAATGTCAGTACTTCTGACACACACCATACAGAGGTTGGGCTCCCCAGCTGTCAATCATGTCTTTCTGTGCAAGTGGGTTCGGAATTTGCTGCAGTGTAACCGAACAGTTACATTTTTTGACATTTTAGTGGAAAAATACACACGACACATACATACATGTAAATAAATAAAAATAAAATTAACATTAATGCACAAGCATCAAACCAATTGCATACACCCTCCATACATTAAAGTGGAAAGTTACTTACAGAAAAAAAATCCATTATTAAAATGACCCACTATATGGCAACACTTCAAAATATACTTAATTTTCACTTGCCACCCTAAACCAGTGTGTGACAAAAGCTTGATGAGGACAAAATATCAATGCCTTCAGTGTTTGCTTTTGACTGTGTCACAGTTATTATATGAAATACAATACTATACATTTTCAACTTATTATACAAGCATTTTAGGTTGCATACAAAGTTTTTAAGTATTGTTCTGATATTCTGAACTCTGTAGCTCTGTTTAATGATCATTCTGGTAGGTTAAGAAAAAAAGTCTACCTTAAACAAATTCTGGGTCCAATTTTCAGAAAATTCATGATATTAGAACAGCTAAGACTTGTGATTTTATTTTGTATAATTTTCTTTATGATAGTATCTTCATTACTTGAATTACAAAATTTAAATGAACATTTATTGGAAGAAACATCATCAAGTAGTAGTGGGGGAAATTTGGAGGTAGTAGAGAGATTATTTATGGGTTACATACCCTAAACATGGTTGGTCTTTGACTCTTCTTTATTTCAAAAAATAATTGATATCAGAATCAAACAAAGGAGCCTGCAACATGAACTTAGATGTTTACTATCTTATCTATGGTCTGAAAGATTCTACCAAGTTATCCTGTCAATCATGGTAGAAAGTTCACCACTGCTGAGTATCAATGTTAAAATTATTCTTCACATTTCTGTTGACTTAATATTGATTTAGTAGATAGGGTTTACTTTGCTTGATCAATAGTGAACCCAGATTAATGCTTTGACTAAACTTGCTTGGCTTTTTTAGCAGTGGTATTCATTTTTATTTTGTAAATGGGCTGATACATTTTCTAAACTGGCAGGACAAAGAATTTCACATGGTCACTGAGGGTTAAAATAGCCATTTCATGGTGTATGTAAAAACCTAATAAAAAGTAGATCATATTGCAATATCTAACTTCAACTGTGCCCTGAGAAAAGTCAAAAAAGAAGCATGAATGACATGCAATACAGATCTATGGGAGTGGATCGATAGTTGGGTTTGAAACTAGTTTGGCTGACTCATGTTTACCAAAGACCTTGACAAATCCTGATACAAAGTAATAATTTTAGTGAAAAGTTCTTGCTAATATTACAGTGATTTTTTTTGACAAGATTAATTTTACCTGAACATTGATTATGAAATCAGTGCAATCAGTGAGGCTGTGAAAAGCTTTCAGTCCTAGTATGTACTTTGCAGTTCAAAAAATAGCACTAAATCTGTTACGGCCCAATAGAGTTAGCAGACATTTGAAAATCAGCCCAATGTTCAGCAACTAATTGGTCCACCTAAGTGTCTACATGAGGCATAAAAATTTGAATCTATTAATTCAGAACCAAAGAACAGTGTATGCAGCCTGGCAAAAAAAATATGGTACATTTTATTTTTATTTTATTAAGTAATGCTTTCAGTCAGGGTGGCAAAGGGTTAGTAATTAATTGCTGTGGCGTTATTTATTGAACTGTAGTTTCTGAAACTATTCAACAACAATGTAAGAAATACAACAAAAAACTTTTTTTTCTCCATTTTAGCCAAGGCTAAAGTACTCTATTCAGATTCGTGTTTTGTATGATCCAGCAGTTTAGACATCACTGTCATTACTCACTCTGCACTCTCAATAATGGAATCAACAGAGAAGGTGCCAGACTCGGTGACAGATTCACACTCTTGTTTAATGCTTCCAGTGCTGACAGGGGAACTGCTGGACAGAGAGATCAAACCTGAGTCCTGACTACTGGAAGGTGAAAATACTGCAATGAAAAAATAGTAAAATTCTGATTTAACATTTTACATCTCTCTGACATTTCATTAAATCATAATTTTAACCTTCATATAATTCAGATGTACAACGCATCTGATAAGTTATCTGTTTCAAAAACATGTATAAATTAAGGGATTTTCGATGGAACAGCTGATATGCAAATTCTTTCCTTTCACATCTGAGATCTGGAGTAAAGTCTAACTCAGGAAAAAAGGGACAAAAACATCTCCCAATAACTGGCTATATTTGTCTTCCAAGGGCTGACTTTGGGCAATCTCAGTTTGATCACTGACTGGACTAGTTTTATAAAACTGACAATTAATCAGAGGAACCATTGGAAAACTGACACTGAGGGAATGCTCTTCAAGGTATGTATTGTTAGAAGAGCATTTTTTCTTAGCTTGTGATACAGTGCCTGATCTTGGAATGTTTGGTGCTGCCCAAATTGGAAATGTTTCCCTCCCAGTATGACCTTTTATGAGAGAAGAAATTAAACAAAACATGACAAGATAGGTTATTTTAAAAATTAGGTCAGTAATTGTTGAAATTCTACAATTAACAGATGGAATGACCCTAACAGGTTTATAATACATAGAGTTTTTCTGATATAATTTTGTTCATGTCTGGAACACTTCCTCCTTCATTGACTCCAGACTCTGCCAAAATATGATCAATGGCCAATAGGAAACTCACCACAGTTACTTTCTTTTGTAATCACTACATTTTCCAGAATATTTGCACAGTTCTTTTCAAGAAATATGGATTTGCAAGCTGAGCTCAAGGTAGAACATTAAATCACTGGCATTTTGAATGCAATAGCAGTCTTTTCCACAAATATGAAAACTACATAATGTCTGGTCAATTCTAGTCAATTAATGTCGAGCCTACTGCAAATGAAAACACTATGGATAACAGCGAATTGAGTTCTTTTTGCCAATTAAAATAGCCCTTCTTCACCACCGTTTGGTCAGCTTACAATACGTACAATTCCCTGGGTATGAGAGGAGGGAAACAAATCTGCTTCAAGGCGAACTGTTCTTTAGTAGGACATACAACATAATTTCTCCTGATTTCTCTTCTTTATTGATCAAAAAAAGAACCAAGCTGCTACAGGCAGTCTCCCAAGTTGTGAAGGAGTTCTGTCCTCGAGTCTGTTCACAAGTCGATTTGTACATGAGTCGGAACATATGCAGGACAATATAAAGTAGCCATTTCTAAGTACGAGGAAACATTTGCATGTCAGATCTTTGAATGTACACTTCTGTATGGGATCATGATCGAAGTGTGAGCATTTGTGAGACGTTTGTAAATTGGGGAACCCCTTTATTTAGTTCTCTACAGCCAACTAAAAAGTGGCAAAATGCTTACCACATCATAGACCAACAAGAGACTCAGCGGTATCAGCTTGTTACATTTTTGCCCATTTTCTACTCTGCATACATCCTTTGGTTTCATTTGTCTCTCTTCACCTGCCCTCTGCCCTTTCGATTCTTCAATCACCATTTCTTATTGCCTTCCTCCCCAGTGACAGCTGTCCCCTATGTGTTGTGTAGTTAGTAAAAGTGAGCAGGACAGAGGGCAATGGCAGGGGTGGAAAAGGTGAGCCTAGGGTGAGATTTGAGCTCAGAATAGCGACGAATAAGGCAGAAGATGTCTGCGGACACATGGTAAGGAATCCCATAGGAAGTTCACTCTTAAAAAAAATCCTAATCACTTTCTGACAATTCTCCATCCTTTTATTGCTGGACATTAAAAAAAAGAATTAAGGCAATAGCAGTGACACTTTTCCAAAATTAACAAATAGACATTCAAAGGTTGACAATCTCATGATCCAAATGTACAATAAAGTACCATAAGCAGTATTTCTGATCAAACAAAGATTTCACTTATTTTTCATTATGTATCACTGCTCATTACCATGTTTGGCAAAATGTAATATGATCCGCACAAACCTTTTGATGAATAGCAACTATAGCTTATTAATGTTTGGGTATACGCATACAGTGCATTATATACTGCTTCTTTCACTTCTAGACACTGGGTGAAATCTAGCCCAACCTATGCCAAAAAGTTTTTCTATCAATTACTGGTAATGGTGCTTTGAGAAATAGGTTTAGCTAGCTTCAACACACCCACAGTTGACAACTGCTAATAACAATGTCTCTCACAGGTCATGGAGAAGGCTGAGAATGAGAAAAGGAGAATATACTACGATGCAAGGTAATTTTCAAAGGTTGGGGAAATTATTTTCCTACAGAGTAGGGGCTGCATTGTACATCCACAAGTGCAATATACAATTTGAGTTTTAAAAATGCTTTTCACGAGAATGAACATTGTTGGTATTTGTTGCCCATCCTTAATTTCCCTTGAACTTGCCAGCTGGTGAGACCATTTCAGAGGGCAGTTAAGAGTGAATTTCATTGCTGTGGGTCGGGAATCACATGTAGGCCAGATTAGATAAGGATGGTGGATTTCATTTCCTAAACAGCATTCATGAACTACAATGGCTTTTACAACAATCAATGCTAGTTTCATGGTTGCCATTACTGAAAACTGTTACTAAACATTCTGTGTCCTATGATCCTGCCCCACGAGCTACCTGACAAAAGAGTAACGCTCCAAAAGCTTGTACTTCCAAATAAACCTGTTGGATTATAACCTGGTGTTGTGTGATTTTTAACTTTGTCTACCCGAGTGCAACATTGGTACCTCCACATCACGACTACTGAAGCCAACAGCGCAATTCCAATTCTTTTAAAACTGGGGTTAAAATCCACCAGGTGCCGGGAGAGAACCAAGCCATTAGCCTAGACTTACTTGCCTGTGACTTACCATTACACCACAGCCTCCAACAATACCTAAAACCATTCCATGTCAAAGCACACCTCTCATCCACACTAATGCACACAGAAAACCCATTAAATCAAAATGTTCACTCACTACTGCGCTATTTGTCAGTTCTTGGGTCGCAACACACACGAGAAACCACTTGTTCGATGTAAAACAAAGCATATGAATTAGTTTGGTTTGTGTTCTCCCAAGGCAGATCTACCTGAAACTATTCCAGGTGTCAAGTGGGAAATTTACTCTGTTACTTACTTGTGTGGACTAGACCTGCCTGAACAGGTGCCATGAACCGTGCAAACAAGGATTCTAACACTGGATGAATGGCTCTAAGTGAATTGGTGCCTCGAGTGTATGGTGTAAGTTCTCGCCTAATGTTTTCAAAATGTTGGGGGATATATATGTACGGATAACTGACAGAACAACATGAAGAGTGTATTATTAATGTTTCGCTTATACCATACACTTTCTCCAGTATTAACATTAGCAAATCTCAATCATGCTTAAAGGCATGGAGTATCACATTCCTAAAATTTCTTGCCATAGCAGGTCATTCAAAATCGGCAATTATTTCAATTAGATTCTTATCATCTTTTATAATGTGAATTTGTTAAATGCAAGAAAACATTGAAACAGTCAAATAAATCAACACACTGACCCAGTAACTTGAAATTTCACAATGAGGGGATACTTGTGTTTGACTTATAACTGGAAAGATATCACAATAAAAATGGAAAACTTGGAAATAGCCAAGCTACAATATTCCTGGGCCATAATAACCTATCAGATTACTAGCCACGGAAGATACATGAAGCAATTGAAGGGTTCTTGACCCACCTAACCTTTACAAATAACAGCTGAGTTACCCACACCTCCTATTCTTGCCTGGCATAAATGTAATTATGGAGCAGGCACGATGGTAATTTTTCTCCTCATTAACTTCTTGATTGGTTTCATCCTCGGGCTCCCATAAGGCTGCAATCTGTCAACAATTGTAAGCGGCCAATCACTTAATGTTTGTGTAACTAAATGCAAAAGGTTCTGGCTGTGTTGCCTGTACAAACGATAATAGCACACAGGTACATCAATGCCCTGGTGTTAATTTGGCTTGTGTTCATCAAGAGCAAATCTATGGTGCAATTAGCAAAGTGCACAAGTAATAGGGTGGTTTGTAGTGAGTTAAATCACTGCAGCCAATACAGCACTTTGCTGTAAGTGTCAGTTTATTATGTTTGATTATCTGCATTCTACCATGCAATGTAAATTAGTGTCAAGGGACTCTCCAACAGAGCTGAACAGTTTATAGGACTGCTCTACTAATGGAAAAGATGAAGAGGCATTGGGTCCTTGCACATTTTTCTTTGCACTTGTAAAGACAAAAGAAGTTTTGGTGTTCAGTTTCAGCAGTTTTGTGGTCATACATAGAACAGACAGAGAAATAGCAAAGTATCGGTTTAGAATAATAGGAGGTTATCTTATTGAAGCATAAGATTTTCGAGGGATTTTACAGGATACATGTTGACAAATATTTCCCTTTGTGGGGAATAGAGAACTGATCCGGGGGCGGGGGCGGGCGAGGGCACTGTTTAAAGAACAAGTGGTCTCCATCTATATGGAGATGAGAAATACTTTCTTCTCAGAAGGTCCATGATCGTTGAAATTCCTTCTATACAGCCACCCTATTACTTGCGCACTTTGCTAATAGCACGGGATATATTGAAGGCTGAGTTAGGCAGAATTTTAATCTAGGAGAAAGTGAGGACTACAGATGCTGGGGATCAGAGATGAAAATGTGTTGCTGGAAAAGCGCAGCAGGTCAGGCAGCATCCAAGGAGCAGGAGAATTGACATTTCGGGCATGAGCCCTTCTTCAGGAAGGGCTCCTGAAGAAGGGCTCATGCCCGAAACGTCGATTCTCCTGCTCCTTGGATGCTGCCTGACCTGCTGCGCTTTTCCAGCAACACATTTTCAGCTCAGAATTTTAATCTATAAAGGGAGTCAACAGTTAAGGGCACAAACAAGAAAGTGAAGTTCAGACACAATCAGATCAGCTGTGATATTAAATAGCAGAGCAGGCTTGATGGACTTGCAATTACTTATGATGGCATAAAATTTACACCATTTTAACTTTAGGAAGCATTACAGCTAGCAATACTGGCAACTGATTTTAGCCTCAGCTCACTTGTTCTTTTCCCTGGTTTAGAAGAATGTGCATTCAAGTTCCTCAGATATTTAGTCCATATCGAGCTGAGGTTAACATGAGATACTCACCTTTTCAATCTCTCCCCTTGCCTGAGACATGGTGACCTTTAGGTTAAACTACTACTAGTTGTCTCTCATCAATGAGATAGCAGCCCTAAGGATCTCTGGGACTACGACTACTTTACATAGTCTAGTGACAGACTGGAGTCCACACAAGCAAAAGCTGTGTTTCAGCAATGCCTCCTTGAATGTGTTACTGCCAATACAGTCTGACAAAAAGATGCCTGTAGCACCAAGCGTCATTGGAGGTAGCAGCAAAGGTCAGAAGCTCCTGAATTCGGTGCAGAAGGTCAGAAAAGTGAACGGAGTGACATATTCACCTATGTGTCATTATCCTCCAGACCCTAATTGCCTGATCTTTCATTCCAAAGTTACTGCAACACACTTATCTCCATCGCCTTATAGAGGTTTACAAAATTATGAGGAGCATGGATAGGATAAATAAACAAAGTCTTTTCCCTGGGCTCGGGGAGTCCAGAACTAGAGGGCATAGGTTTAGGGTGAGAGGGTAAAAATATAAAAGAGACCTACGCATAGATAGGATAAATAGGCAAAGTATTTTCCCTGGGGTCGGGGAGTCCAGAACTAGAGGGCATAGGTTTAGGGTGAGAGGAGAAAGATATAAAAGAGACCTAAGGGGCAACTTTTTCACGCAGAGGGTGAGCTGAGCTGCCAGAGGATGTGGTGAAGGCTGGTACAATTGCAACATTTAAGAGGCATTTGGATGGGTATATGAATAGGAAGGGTTTGGAGGGATATGGGCCGGGTGCTGGCAAGTGGGATTAGATTAGGTAGGGATATCTGGTCGGCATGGATGGGTTGGACCGAAGGGTCTGTTTCCATGCTGTACATCTCTATGACTCTATAACTTATCTTACAATTTTATTTTTCTTTCCATGTACTTGCTCTTATCCCCACCTATCCATTCCCCCATACCAATCATCCTATTTACTTTAGGCAACGCCATGCTTCTCCGTCACAGTCACATCATTCATCGGATATAGTGTTTGTCACAGTCCTTGCACGGGATTTTGTAAATAACATTGAGCAAAACTAATGTTATTTACAAAATACGTGCAAAAACTGTAACAAACACTACATTGGACAAAAGCATTTTCTCTTTTTTGGTTTTGAGCTTTGACAAAGAGTCAGTTAGACTCAAAACGTCAGCTCTTTTCTCTCCTTACAGGTGCTGCCAGACTTGCTGAGATTTTCCAGCATTTTCTCTTTTTTGACTACATTGGACAAACATGCAGAAAACTAGCCACCAGGATACATGAACATCAACTAGTCACAAAAAGACATGACCCTCTGTCACTAGTATCCTCATATACGGATGAGGAAGGACACCACTTCAACTGGGATAACACATCCTAGGACAAGCCAAACAAAGACACGCACGAGAATTCCTAGAAGCATAGCATTGCAATCGGAACTCTATCAACAAACACATTGAGTTAGACCCTATCTACCACCCCCCGAAAAAAAGAACATGAAGTGACTTCACCACAGAAAATGACATCACCAACCCAAAGAGACCCAAACATATACACAGAAAGCAGGAATTCTCAGCAGTGCTTCGCCTGAGGCCCACTGAAGATGTTACCTAGTAGGGTGATGAAAGGTCTGGAAATGAACCTTCAAGATCAGTGATTTAGTGACATTGAGAAAGAGGGACAGGGTAAGAGAGAGGATTGTGTTTTCAGGTTATACTGGTTCAATCTAAGTTAGCTGTGCATTAATACTGGCAGTCCTGACAGCAATGTGATCATCTGGGGTTGCACTGTGCTCATTGCCAATCTCCATTTCTTATCCTCACCCTCAGCATTCTCTGAGGAGTATCTGATCTGCTCATCTTGTTTTACTTGTGGGTCAAAGCTCACTACCGCACCAATGCTGTGACAGTATGTCATATCCATTCAGGGGACCCTGGCTGATGCATATTGAAGGAGGCCTTCAGAGATGTTCATGATTTGGAGGAGCCGGTGTTGGACTCGGGTGGATGAAGTTAAAAATTACACAACACCGGGTTATAATCCAGCAGGTTATTTGCAAGCACTAGCTTTCGAAACGCTGCTTCAACATTAACAACCACCTGATGAAGAAGCAGCACTTCAAAAACTAGTGCTTCCAAACAAATCTATTGGACTATAAGCTGGTGCTGTGTGATTTTTAACTTCAGAGACGTTGCAACACCAGAGATAAATCTTCAGCATGCCAATGGCCTTTTCAATCACATTTCACAACTCTTATTATGTTCCATCTGCCACATTCTAGCCCACCAAATCGCTATGCAGACTCTTTGTCGCTTCCTTATTGGCCTGACTTTGATACACTGAGGACTCAGTAAGCTATGGAAACCTCTGGACCTAACATTAAAAGTGAAAATAATGTATCAATGTTACTCTAATTGAGCAATTAGCAGCTAGAAATGGAATCCTTTCCCCAAGGGACTTGAACAAAGGCAGCTGAACATGCTGGAGTCAAGTAAGGAAGTTGATGGGTTGGAATCAGCATCCCCAATGAGCTGTCAAGTTCAACAGTCTTAAACTCACACTCATTCTTAAACCCACATGCTTCTACAGATCAAAAATCATCTCTGTATATCTGGTATACAGCTTGCTGATTGCTGCTGTGGCTAATAATAGCAATTTCTTGTGACAAGTTACTTTGATACTCAGTTAAACAGCAGCAGGAAAGCAAATTAATAATGGCGAATGTCATCCCACACTGGTGGGTAATTCAAACATTCATCTGAAAAGCCCCAGTAACTCTTATGATTGTTGTCATAAAATTCTTTCACATCAGCCAAAGTGAAAAAAAAATCTAATTTCTAGCCTATTAACGCCCACTAACATCAGCTGGGAGGCCAGAATTCTACATCATAGTGAAATGTTACTGCAGGAATCAATCAGGGGGACATGACAGCAAAAGGTAAATAAAATGATAAAAATTAAAACAAGGATATAGTCTGAGCAATGACAGAGACAAGCTAACATTAAAATATCGAGTCCACTTTCAAGGAGCTCAGGAATCATTTTATTTCAAATACCCTCCCACCATACTAACATGGACATTCCCACATACTTTGCTAAATAAAGAAAACATTCAGTTTGTTCTGCACACTGTTCATCCACTGAACTGCCTGGTAACTCAACACAGTCTTTTAAATGTAATTATTTCCGTACTTTCTATTTTGATTTTTATTGCTGGATGAACTACATGCTTGAGCTGCCTTTAGTTAATTTCTAACAACAATCTCTCAGCAATTTTGTCAAAACAATTACATTGATCCAAACAGACATAAAAGCCAACAACTCAGAATCATTTAATGGGGACTGGACATGAAAGGAAATAATCATGTGGAGGGCAAAGGGTAATTAATGGTTGGTGACCTCCACCCTGCTCCACATTATCAATATAAGTCCTGCTTACATCTAGAAATACAGGCTTTAAAAAAATATTGACCGAGCAGTGCACTTCAAATAAAGCTGAAAGGCTGCCATGTCTGGAAATTACCTCAAGCTATATAGCTAAAGAGATTCTGTATATGGTGTTACAAGATCGCATCACTGACAATTACTCTAGTATTTAGCACATCTATCGCTCATCAGCAATAGTACAGCAGTCAACGTGGCATAGTGACATGGAAACAAGCTGCGCAATGTTTGCCTCCAGCTGTTTCACATGAAGGAGTTGTGACATAATTGGAAGAGTCCAGAGATTTAATTTAAACAGAAAAACTCACTTAACTTTTAAAATAATGCATCTTGTGTGATACATACAATTGTTTGTATATTTATTTTTGGTGATTTTACCACTCCTAAAAAAAACTTCTCTCCATCAAAACGTATTAATTTGAGTCAATTTGGCTAATAATATAAATTAGGTGATAGTATCAGCAGCTTATTATACATTTATCCCTATCAGGAAAGATACACAGTGAGCAGAAAATCCTGATGGTCCACTTTACTGTCATTCAACATTAGTAATAGCACCTTGTTTGCCTCAACAAGGTTAAAGGGTTTACTTCAGAAGTCAGACTTTGCTGCTGATTAATCTAAGCTTTAATTGGCAATTACACTTATTCAGGTTTTACTTGAATACTTAATTTACATTTATATAGCATTTTTCATGTCACTAAAGATCTCATGACGCTTTACTGAAGGAGCAGCAATTATTGATCAGGAAATGTGACATTTTTGGGAAAATAATCAAACTGCATGGCCAAAGAGGTGAGTTTTGTGTTTACCTCTGAAAGAACGTGATAATAAAACAAAAAGGGCAAGTTCTACAGTGCAGAGACATGCAACCTCTAACACCATTGGTGCAGAAAACACAGGGGTGCACAGGTGACTTGAATAGGAAGAGTTGAGAGACGTACTGGAATGTGTATTACAGACTTACAGGGATGAAGCAATGAATGATCATGGAAAACTATGAAGATAAGGATGAATGTTTTGTCATCCTCTGTGCAGACTTGCACAAGGGGCTAACTCAAAGCATCCGGATTACGGTTGCAACACATACACACAACACACAAAGGTTTAATTTTAAGATTTCCGTTCTGCTCGATTAATTTGATATTGAACAGCAAAGCAAGCATTAACATTAGCAATCAATTACAATTCAGTTAGTTAAGTATTGGGTGATCTAGTTGCCCAAATCAGAACCATTCAAAAGTCTTTTTTGTTCCTCTTGCATTGATACCAGCTAAAGGGAAAAAAAATGAAGTGAAACTATCTTCCAGAATTTAATAGTCAATTTCCCACATGACATCAAGAGAAATCTAGAGAATAACACATCTTTGACTCTTGACACATCCACATCTCTGACTCTTGACACATCCACATCTCTATACAGTTAACATTTTAATTTTAGCTATGATCAGCAATCACATGAAGTTCCAATGAAGAAACTAAAGGATGCATTTTTATGAGATTTTGAGAAACATATTATAGCAGCTAACTAGATAGTATGGAATTTCAAATTAAAATTATGGTAATTGTTGTCAATTGTTGTCATAGAACACAAGATAGTTTCACAACACCTTGGCTCCTGTGTTATTGCTCTGTATGGAGTTTGTATGTTGTCTCTGTTTCTGTGTGGGTTTCCTCCGGGTGGTCTGATTTCCTGCCACAATCCAAAGATGTGCAGGTCAGGTGAATTGGCCATACTAAAATGCCCATAGTGTTAGGTGCATTAGTCAGAGGGGAATAGATCTGGGTGGGTTACTCTTCGGCGGGATGGTGTGGATTTGTCAGGCTGAAGATCCTGTTTCCACACTGTAGGGAAATCTAATCTAAATGCAACTAGCACAAAGCAAGGTTTGAAAATTGAACATGCAATGGACAAAACTACCCAATAACATTTTAGTCTTAATTTTAACCTTTTGTAACTAGAGACATAGGTGCAATACTGTAACTTTTTCTGGAGAGTGTGTGTGACATAGGCAGAGTGTGCGATAGGGAAGAACAATAAAAAACTCACCACATGACATGTTAAGAGATGCAGTGGAAAGAATGCAGTGGAGAGACCAATAAACAAGTCTTAGTCAAAAATACTGAGTGAGTTTTACAGCCACATGTATGTTTCTAACTAATTACAAAACAGATCAAAATCAATATGGTAAAGTTTTGTGAGATTTGCTTCTGGCATGAGTCATCAGTGGAAATTAAAATACACCATTTTCAAGGCTTCTAACAATTACTAATTTACTCTTGTGTTCTGAAAATATAGCTTCATTCCTTTTTATTAAAATAAAACAGTTCTACTTACTTGTTGTTGTCAAATGATGTGGGTTGCTCTAAGCCCACTGTGTGTTCTAAGAACAAAGGAGAGCCATATGTGAAGATTACAGTGTGAAAAGAAAAACAAGAAAATAAATAATGTTCTTGTATGTCATTAACTCTGATCCCTGATGGTAGTGGTAAAAATATAATTTGCTAATGGATTTTTTGTTTGTTAGTCATGTCCAATCTGGAACCATATTATTCGTTCCAAATCCTAAAAAAGCCTTGATTAAAGCCTTAAGTGCAGATTTGACAAAAATCAAGTGGCATTGGATTAGGCTGATCATGGACCAAATGCATGCTATTTCAAAGGGGTAAAAATGTTGAATTCAGCTATTCTATCCATTTAACTTCCAGTACAGAAAATGAAGCTGCAAGTTATTCTACTAAAAAGTGAGACTCGTGTATGATGACCCTTTGCATTTGAGGAACACTGAAGAACCATTGCAAGTTTTGTTTTATTCCTTGTGAACCTTTTGGATGTTATCATGTGGCAGTCACCCAAAGCTCTCTAGTCTCCACATGCCAGGACAATCTGCATCTCAGAACAGCCATGCCACCATTGTTGGGGTTTTTTTGCCAATGCTGCTCTGAGTTAATTATTAGGCGGCATGTAGTATTAATCTGTGCCATGACTCTCCCAAACTGGATGGACAGTAGGCTGGTATCTATGTAATGACACTCCATTGTACAGCAACTGAGAATGGATCTTAACAGCAGTGAGAACTGAATCTGCACTTACATGCAGTACCCAGCCACTACTGACCAAAAAGGAGGGAATGTGTGCAAATAGGGTCAATTTTGTTACTGGTATTCACTTTAAATCTGTCCAAGGTTCCATATTTAAATATGTCAACAGCTTATTAAAATTAATTAATATATGTAGCTTTACTAATTTTATAGCTTATAGCCATAGTATTATAAAATTAATGAGACAAAGTAATGCAAAATATCTCAGAAGGATTATCAATTTATCTACAAATATAAAGAATTTAGTATCAAAAATGAATGTGTTCATGGAAGTGATCAAGGTAATGGGATTTACTTTCCAAGCCCGAATAAAGTGAGAAATGTAATAGTCATTTGAACTCTTCAGCAAGCAGGTGTTCTAAATACTCAAAACAGATTTTCTTTGTCATTGCCATACAAAATAGGACCACAATGGTTTATAACTAATTCCCAAACAACTTGCTATCACAACAAAGAAATTAAATGGAGATTACAGGGTAGATTTTAACTTTCAATACCAGGCAGAGAGCTGGCAGTAGTTTTGCTGAAAATAAAATTCAATACCAGTGTGGTTCTTTCTATTGGTGGAAATCAATTTACCCCTTGGAAAAGGTAAGTAAGCATAATGTTAATGCAATCCTGACAGCACAAAGACAACATGTGCTTGTCAAACTTAGGTGACCATGACCAAGTCAGCTTATTGTACCATTAATGCTTTGCTCCCAACGCTCTGCTGAAGGCCTGTTAAGTGAGCTGAGCTTGTTTTTAGATTAGAATATCAGTCTTGCTTAGTGACCACCGCCATAGCCCTCTCCCACCAGCCTCCAACACAGTCCAACAGCCATGAGCTTGAGCAGCCACAGAGGTTTTCTTATTCTTCTGTTGCAACAGCAGCAAAGTGGCAAAAAAAACAGAACTATCGGCTAAGGCTTCTGCAGTTCTTCAACCAAAATTAAAACTAATGAGAAGAATTCTCCTACAAATCAATTCACTAAGCCAAAAAAAAACTCTTGGGAAGAATAAGGCAAGAATGCACATTTTACTTTTACATATAAACAGAATCAGATGTCGGGGGAATTAGCCAGATCATCTTCCCTCTCAGAAGTTCCCTTTCCCACCCTGGCTGCTTTACTCTCTTTGCGAGCTACAATGCTGACACTGAGCATCCTTAAAAGTGGAACTCATTAATATTAAAAAATGCTTGAACAACCTAAAATTAAAAAAAATCCAAAATGGTAAGTGAAAGTCATGTTCATTACTATCCATAAGTGTATGACATATTCTTAAAAGCTGAAAAGAAAATATTTGCCTTTGCAGGAGACCTCCACATATAAAAAAAAACAAGGCCTGACTCTTGTTTGAGGCTTCCAATGCTATACTGTGCAACCTGGTACACAACTACTGCTTGTCTTTTTGCAGTCATATATTCACAAAAACATGTGAACGGGAAGCAATGTAGAGTCCCAGCAACAAATACTGACCCTGATCATATTCTTCCTCCCTTCACAGTAACAGCACCAACATGAGCAAGCCCTTCATATCTTGTGTGGCAGGCACCCGTAGTTTCCCAGCTGTATGTGAATTAAGCTCAAATTCAAGCTGGCAGCTCAGTACACACAAATTTCAAGGCTATTGTTCTTTTAAACAATGTGCAATTATACCATTAAAGTAGTTAGACATCCCAAGGCACTTTACAGGAACAGGTATTCAATAAAATTTGATAATGAGCCATATCGGAGATATTAGGAGAAATATTGAAAATTGAACAGATGGGGAATTTTGGACGAGCATTCCAGAGAATGTAAGAAACACAGTAGAGCAGAGAGATATAGGCAGGAAATCCAGAGTTTGAGCCTAGGAAGCTGAAGGAATAGCTGACAATGGTGGAGTAAATGGAATTGGGGACGTGCAAAGATCAGGAATGGTAGAGTGTAGGCATCTTAGAGGAGTTTGAGTCTGGACATTACAGAGAGAGAGAGACAGAGAGAGAGAGTCAAAGCCATGGTGGAATTCAAACTCAATGCCAAGAAATGTTATACTGAGACTTTTCTAGACTGAGAATGCAAGTAAATAGTTAAGCAACAGAGCTTTGGATGAAGGTAGATTTATTGAAAGTGTAAGGTGCATTGCTGGAGAGGGGAGCGTTAGGTCAACCTAACAAAAGCCAGAGATAGCAAAGAAATGGAAGAGGATTTCAGCAGCAGACAATCTGAGACAAGAATAGAGATAACGTTATAAAACTGGAAGTAGAAAGTGATCCTAGTAATGTATAGCATATGGGGCCAAAAGCAGATCAAATGTAATCTCTTGGTATTTGTTAGTGTTATATTTGCGGCCAATGCCACTATAATTGGAACACTGCACATGGTAGCCATAACTCTCATCCAGCAGTGAAGTTTCATTTATAAAAGAAATCACCTCATCTGGGTGTGATGTACAAATACCTTGTATTATAGCGCATGAAGTTAGTATGACTAACAGTTCATTCTGGATAGTGTCCGTAAAGAAAAGCTCCTTTATTCAGTCTGAAATTCATCAGTTTTCTACAGATATGTGGATGTCACTGGCTAAACCAGCATTTATTGCCCATCTCTAATTGCCCAAAGGGCAGTTAAGAGTTAATCACATTACTGTGGATCTGAAGTCATATATGGGCCAGACCAGGTAAGGAAACAGCCGTTTCCATTCCTAAAGTTCATTAGTGAACCAGATGGGTTTTTACCAACAATTGACAACTGCTTCATGGTCATCATTAGGTGCGAGATTCCAGATTTTTAGTGAATTCAAATTTCACCATCTGCCACAGTAGGATTCAAATCCAGGTCCCAGAACACTCCCTGGATCTCTAGATTAACAGTCTTGCAATAATAAATAATGTGCTTGCTTTTCTGTTTTGCATCAGACACAGTTGCTATTTATTCCACCAAAATTACTAAGCCCACCAACATCTTTCCACAATGATCCAAGTCATAATCACAATGGTAGCTCAGCTTTAGTAATTCTGCAGTGGCATAAATAATGGTTGAAGTTAGTAACTCCATAATTTATTGGAGGCTTTAAGCCACAAATGAGCTAGAACTACAATTATAACAAGAGTACCTGTAAAGCAAGATACAGAAAAGACAATAAATCCACTGGATACAACTGCATATTAATGTCAGTGACCATTTTTATTGGTGGCACCCTATCTCCTGTATTGGGAATACACAATCTGATTTTTTTAAAAATGAATGTAGATTTTGAATTTTACACATACACAATCTTGTCACACTAGAGAACCACAAATAATCAAAGTATGGACTCAAAGAATAGCTGCATTTAAAGAATATACTCAAAATGTACAAATGACACCTAACCAAGCAATTCATTAGCAGTAACTCAAAACTTTTTTTTTCAAATTTTAAGTTATTCTACAGTCAAAAAGAATACAAGTGCCCCAAACAACACCAAGGTGGTGATAACGACTTCACCCTAATGCAGCTATGAGCAGTTCAGCGTTATGTCAACTGCACTCATGCACAGATTCAAGCCCTGCATTCATTAATGATATACTGTAATGTCAGGTGGCAATGCGGATTTACAGTGAAGACTGCCAAGGCGTTTTAGAGCTGCATAGACTCCAGTGAGGCGTATTTCACACTGGGCTGGTTTTATGAAGAACACTTCACCGCCCTGCCACTGTGCCCAGATGATAAATTGTAAAAGAAGCATGACAAGCTCCATCATTGTTTGTAAATCTTAACTGTTCCTGTTCACTAATTCTGGATGCAATTTTCAAAGACAACAGCCAACAGAAGGACAGAGCTCCAGCTCTGAAGGTTATTCAACTTAACGGTAAGCTTAGTAAATGGAGCAAAGGTCACACTTGCTACACAAATTACATGCAACAGGAATCGTCCTTCAGACCACATCATGTTTAACTAAAATTTTGAAATTATCAAATATATAAAACATATTAATGCTGCAGCCTCCTTGCAAACTTGAAAGTCTAATATATTGAATTTAACTTCAAAATATCAATGAAAAACTTTGTCACATAAAGACTATTTTTCTGATTGCATAACCCAATGCTTGCATCAGTGATGCAGAAAAACAAAGCCAAGGGCCAAAAGAACAGTTAGTAGCATTCTCAGCTGATACTACAGCAATTCTCATCAATTGCAATAATGACGACAAAGTATCACATCATATATTTGCTGCAAACATGCAATCTACTCAAGAGACCGGAGAAGGTGAAGTAAAAAGTATATGGATGAGATCTACAATAGTACCCAGCTAAAATTCAAGCTACTCAGAAATGTGTTATGGCACGAAATGAACTGATAGTATAGCAGGTGAATAAGGCAAAACTCTACCTCAATCAAAAATGAATGGTAAACTAAAAAAGATTCAAGCACTATGAATAGAATTATCAGCAATAAAGTGATTTACTTAAGCAATAGTTCTTCAAGAGGTTCCTAATCTTGTTTGTCCAATAGCTTAGATTTGGTGAGGGCAATGTACAGCTGGTGCTGATTACCTTTACAATTATAAGAAATAAGAAGACATGCTTGAACTGAAACTAACTGAGGAAATAACATGTTGTCATCAATGCACAAATCAGTCTGCAAAATTAGTTGAAGAAAAGGTAAGCCATGAATTCCAAAACTCCAGAACTTGCTGGCCAATTTACACTGTTTAGTTGCTTGTTTTGGTTTATTTCGTTTGCAGATCTGATTTGTCTCTAATTCACTTTTCTTCTCCAATAGTCCTGTTAGGTACATATGTTACCCAACATAATATATGTAACTATTAAGTCCAAGAGGGAATTGAGAAGTAACTTCATGATCAAGAAGGTACTTAATACTGGAACTCTATCTTTAATGGGATGTGGGTATTATTGGCTCTTGACCTGAGTAACTTGTAAAGCTATTTCATAGGGCAGTTAAGAGTTACTACCAGAAGACGTAATCTAGCAAAGAACCATTCAGAAGAAAACTGGATAAGCACATGGGTCCCAACTTTAGTTCTCAAGTTGAATGTGAGGAGGCAGCAGAAATTTTAGCTGTGCAATTCTGACTTTTAAAATGTCCACCCACACTTCTCATTTTCATCCTGAGGATAGCCTGGAATGGAAGTCGGACCATGTGACCCAGGAAGAGCCTGAAAGACTGCCTCTGAGCTGGACTTGATGGAAATTCTGCATCAGCCCTTCAGCACTGTGGTCAAGGTTTAAAAATGAAGATTTAAAACATTCCTCCTGCTTACTCCCCATTACCTCACACATACCAGCAATGGCACCTATCTATTTTACCCATCCTTATGGCTCCTCATATGTCTGTGCCACTAACGTGCTTATTAGCTCATCCCAAAGGCCTTTTATAGCCCCTGCGTCATCCTATGCCCATCTAACAGTCTCTCACAGACCCTTAATTCCTTGTACCAGTCGCTCTTATCTCCTGTGCCTGTCTCCAATAAAACCTATGGCCCTTTAAGCCCCAACATCAACTCAGAAATCTCCTATCCACCACCATATTCAACCAGAAGACTTGCAGGAAATATCAACTGATGATGCCATGACTGAAAAAAGCTCTCACTGATAACAAAAAAAGGTCAATATATTGAAATTCCTTTAATTATTCACTCAGGAAAACAAACATTTTCCTTGAGTGCTTTACCCTTAAGTGCTTAATCCCTTATGTCTACAAGTACTTCCATTCATTAAGCTAATTATCAAAATGCTTAAGTGATATGCAACCCACTGTGAAATGACAGTTTGGGAGATCAGTCAGGCAATACAAATCCTAACATGATTATCTGAAATACAAAAAACTTTTATTTAACCTTGTTCAGATATTTTCTTGATAACTTTGCCAGGGTCAAAGAGGTTATGCACTTTTCATGCACAAGCATGTATTTTTACAATGCTAAATGGTGCCTTACTTCCACCAAAGGTCCTCAGGACAGGATTCAGAGGGTAGTTTCCTTCTCCAACAAGGGAAGAATGATAAAACATAACCATCTCATTCATGCATATCCTCGAATAATTCCCAGGCCAATCCAAGCAACCTAGATCCTGCTCTTCATCCTCTATGGCCTCTCATACATCTATGCCAATTTAGTGCCCAGTTCCAGTCTCCAATCTTTCCCTTTTACTTACCATGCCATCTAATTGAGTATCCACAACTATTTGTGCATACAGGAAAACAAAATATAGTCTATTATTCAAGTTTTATATTGCAGCTACAATTTGAGTAAAGCTCTGTCAATCATAAAATAAATGTTGACTCTTGTTGAAATTTCTTGACACCTGTTTAACTGCTTGGCCTCTTCACGGCTTGGACAGTTCCAACCACAATCTTCTCCATTGCTAAAAAGTTGACATCTCCTTGCCAAAGGATCTGTGACCTCCACCCAAAGGGTTACTCCAGCACCAACTTCTTCTAAAACAAAAGAGCCCTGGCCCCACCTCCAAAGTGTTCCTGGACCATATATAACCTTCAAAGAAGTCCCATGGCTACCCAAAAGAAATACAGTGAAAACGGAATAGCTCTTATCTGGTTTTTCTCCATAATCCAGGTTTCAGACAGCAAGGATTCTAAAATCTGATTTTAATGGAGGCAACTAGTTAATTAAATAGTCAACTGTCTCCTGGAACTGATCATGTGCAAACTATAGACTACTTCCAATCCCACACTCAGAAAAACAGGAAATGCTGAGTTCAGGATCAGTTCTTGTGATTCCTGACTTTTTCCAACATTTCCCTCGCAGTGGAGATAATATCCGTTGTGGTGAAAATCACGACTATAACACACCTTCACGAAGTGCTACAATGACTTACATCCTTTCAGTGAGTGCATTTCTGATAATATTGCTCCAACTGTTTTAATGTATAAATGTAAAACCCAGTTCCAATATAATGCAATGTTTTATACATTTTTAAAACATGTTGGACCAATTTACTCTGTTAATCTTAGAATAACGAATTTTTCTTACAAAGTGTATAGCATCTGGTTATTTTTCAGTAATGTGAATTCAATATTAAACAACAATTCATCCTATCAAAGCTCTAATATTTAGATAGCTCAATATATCAAGGTGTCGGATATTTGACAGATTAAATATATTGATGTTTTCACTTCACCCTCCACAACATTGATAAATGAAGACTTCACTGCGCTCTTAGCCTAGTGGTGAACATGTAGAGCCTCTTTTCTAAGTCTAACACTGAACTATGAAGCCTGCTTTTTTTCTTTTAGAATCTCTACAGTGGAAATCATAAATACTATTCCGCACAGATCAAGAATATATAAAACATATATGCAACTATATAAAACATTTAATAAAGAAAACGTGCTTCACAATGGCACAATTCAAGTGCAAAAGCAGCTCAAATTTTGCAATTTATTCTCACTGGTTTCACAAAGGGATTGGCTAATAATATTGATTGCATATGGGCTCTGCCTTGTCTCAATTGAAAATAAAGCATGCAAAATGGGATTCACTGGGAGCAGTCAGAGAGACTGGTCCTCTGCATCTTCTTCCTCTGTTTACCCATGAAGGCAGAAAAGTGCATAATCCTTAAAATTCCCTTACAGCCTCACCCTTCTCTCCTTATGTAAGCAAACCTTTTAGCCTTACAACTCTTAGGTATCTATATACTCTTCTAATTCTGATCTCTTTTACATCTCTGATTTTGATTTCCCCCACCACGGACAACCATGCCTCAGTTGTCTAGGGCCTAACTTCAGCGATTTTCCAAAACAAATTTCTCTGCCTCTCAAACTCTATCTCTTCATTTAAGATGCTGTTTAAAATCTATCTCTTTAACCATGTTTTTTGCCATCTGTCTAAACATCTCATGTGGTTGTGCGTCAAATTTTTGTTTTATAATCTCCCTGCAAAGTGCAAATCAATTTTTTTTTTAATTGTTGAAATAATTTACCTGCGTATATAGTCCATCAAGTTTGTGTAAGATTTTAAGTGCTTTATTGGATCACTGCAAAACCTTCAACATTTAAGGCAATAGCAAACAAGGTTACATAACCTGTCTCATTTCGTTTATCTTGGTATATTCCACTATTGTATTATTTCTGATGTCTATTGTTCAAAAGCAATACAAAACACAGAATGCCGGACATTATCCGACCCAGGGTCTGTATAGCTGTCCTTTGTCTTTCATTGTGATAAAGATCAACATTAATCTTTTTTATTGTGTATCAGAGATAGCAGTGCAGTACTATATAGTCAGGAGGGATTGCCCTGGGTATTGTCAACATTAACTCTAGGCAACATGTAGTTTCACAGTTATCAGGTCAAACATGGACAAGGGTGCACCCTCCTCACACCAAACCTCACGAATGATAATTCAGTATTTGTCCATGTTGTATGCCACTTGGAGGAAACACTGAGGGTTGCAAGGGCGCAGAATGTACTCTGGATGTCGGAATTTCAATGTCCAGCACCAACTGTGGTGGTCAGGTCCTAGAGGACAAAGCTGTCAGACCAGGTCGAACCACAGGTAAGGTTTCAGAGAACTACAGAATTGCCAATGTTGTCCCATTGTTTAAGAAGGGTAGCAGGGATAATTCTAGAAATTACAAGCCTGCTAGCCTCACATCAGTGGTAAGGAAATTATTGGAAAAGATTCTCAGAGACAAGATCTATATGCATTTAGAAGCAAATGTACCTATTAGCGCTAAACAGCATGGTTTTGTGCAGGGAGTCGTACCTCAGTAATTTAATCGAGTTTTTTGAGAAGGTGAGGAAGATGACTGATGACGGAAAAGCATTTGATGTTGTCTACAAGGACTTCAGTAAAGTCTTTGACAAGGTCCCACATGGCAAAGTGGCACCAAGGGTGAAGTGATGGTGTCTGCCTTGTCTAGGCTGAGAAAAAAGCATGCAAAATGGGATTCACTCGGAGCAGTCAGAGAGACTGGTCTTCTGCATCTTCTTCCTCTGTTTGCCCATGAAGGTGGAAAACTGAACAATCCTTAAAATTCCCTAATAGGGTGAACTGGCAAGATGGATATAGAACTGGCTTAATCATAGGAGACAAAGGGTAATGTTTTTTCGGAATGGAGGATTGTGACTAGTGGTATTCCACAGGGATCAGTGCTGAGATCTCTATTTGTGATTTACGTAAATGATTTGGAGGAAAACATAGCTAGTCTAATTAGTAAGTTTTAGACAATACAAAGATTGGTGGTGTTGTGGGTTGTGAGGAGGATTGTCAGAGGATACAGCAGGATATAGATCAATTGGAGGCATGGGCAGAAAAATGGCAGATGGAGTTTAATCCTGACAAATGTGAGGTGGTACACTTTGGAAGGTCAAGTACAGATGGAAATTATACAGTGAATGGCAGGAGCATTGATATGTGGAGGATCTGGGTGTGCAGGTCCACAGATCACTGAAAGTGGGAGTGCATGTAGATAAGGTACTAAAAAGGTTTATGGCATGCTTGCCCTCATTGGAAGGGGAACTGAGTATCAGGATAAACAAGTTATGCTGCAGCTTTATAGAACTTCAGTTCGGCGACACTCGTAATATTGCGTACAGTTCTGAGTACCACATTACCAGAAGAATGTAGATGCTTTGGAGAGGGCACAGAAAAGATTTACCAGGACGTTGCCTGGTATGGAGAATTTTAGCTATGAAGAAAGGTTGGATTGGGTTTGTTTTCACTGGAATGCAGAAGGTTATAAGATTGCACAAGTTTATAAGATTGTGAATGGTATGCATAGAGTGGAAAGTATGCAGCTTTTTCCCAGCGTGGAGGAGTCAATTACTAGGGAATACAGATTTAAGGTGCGAAGGGGGAAGTTTAAAAGAGATGTATGAGGCAAGTTCTTCACACAAAGGGTGGTGAGTGTCTGGAACGCACTGCCAGAGGAGGTGGTGAAAGCAGACACAATAGCAGCATTCAAGCAGCACCTGGATGGATACATGAATAGGAAGGGAATAGGGGGATACAGAGTGAAGACTAAGTGAAGACAGTTTTAGTATGGAAGGGCAAAATGTGTCAGTGTAATCTTGAAGGGCCGAAGGGCCTGTTCCTGTGCTGTGTTGTTCTTTGTTCTTCATTTGTTCTTTTTGTTCCAGGTCTGCCACATTTTGTGAGAGAACCAACAACGGAAAAATTTATAATTGATCTCTTCCTCATCAACTGCCTGCCACATTAATCTGTCCATCACAGCACTGACAGAAGTGGTCACAGTACAGTCTTTGCAGAGTCCTCACATTGAGGGTGTCCTCGATCATGCTGTCACAGTTATCACTGTGCTAAATAGGACAGAGTTCGAACAGATCTAGCAATTCAAGACTGTGGGCCATCAGCAGCATCATTGTACTCCAACACAATCTGCAACCCCATGGCTTGACATATCCCTCACTCTACCATTATTATTAAATCAAAGGATGAACCTTGGTTCAAAGTACGAAGACATGCCAGGATTACCATCAGGCACACCTAAAAACGAGGTGCACACCTAATGGAGCTACAAAACAGGGCTACCTGCATTCCAAACAGCATAAGCAGCAAATGATACATTGGGCTAAGTTATTCCACAACCAATGGATGAGATCTAAGCCTGCAGTCCTGCCCCAACGAGTTATGGATAGGGATTGACAATTAAACAACTCACTAGAGATGGGGAAATATACCTAGTATACAAACACACCCAGTCTAAACAACAGTGGAACACAAGCATTAGTGCAAAAGACAAGGATGAAACATCTGCAACAATCGTCAGTCAGAAATGCCCAGTGACAGTTCATCTTGACTTCCTCCAGAGGTCCTGAGCAGTCAGCCCTTTTTTTTAAAAAAAAACAATGATTCAAAATAAACTCCTCCTCAGCAGGTACATACCAACAACAGTAAATAAGATACACTGACTGGGTGGTTCCAGCTATTCAGGAGTTCCTCTCCTCTCCCCTCTCCTATACAGAAAAGTGAACAGTCTTTCACTCACACTGATCCAGCTCCCTTAGAGCTAGCTTTCAGAGTGAACAGAAACTCTGGCACTCCTGTTTATTTTTCTTTATTTTCTTTTTGTGTGCAGGTGTCGGACACAGTGAAAAACAATAAGTGTGTAAATCAAAGTGCACGAATCTTTATTCAATTTTCACCACCAGGAAGATATGAAAAACACCCGAGTGGCCAGTGACAAGCACTGCCCTTCACATCAAAGGGCAATGCTGTGTGATCAAAAACAGTGAAGGGGAGGGTAGGGACTAAATCAAAATAGAGTTGGACGGAACTCAGCTTTTTTTTTTCTTAGGGACTAAATCAAAATAGAGTTGGAGGGAGAAATAATGCACTCCACTCCCTGCGGCGCCCACCTCTCCCTGAACAGCTCCAGGGTGTTGGTGGAGAGATGTCCATTCTTTTTTTTTTATTTTATTTTTCTTTACACCCCCACACTACCGCCTAAGTGCGGTAGTGCTTATTTTTATCCCCCAGCACCCATGGTGTGTGTGTGCAGGTGTATAACACAGTGAAGGACACAAAGTGCACGAATCTTTATTCAATTTCCACCACCAGGAAGATATGAAAAACACCCGAGTGGCCAGTGACAAGCACTGCCCTTCACATCAAAGGGCAATGCTGTGTGATCAAAAACAGTGAAGGGGAGGGTAGGGACTAAATCAAAATAGAGTTGGACGGAACTCAGCTTTTTTATATGTTAGCCAGTACTCCCTGATTGGACCAGATTAACAGCCCTAATCAAGGAGCTCATTTTCTAGCTGGCTGATATCATTGTAATCACTGCAAGGGGGGAAGATCTCTGCTGGTTGGAGTCATACCTGGCACAAAGGTTTGGATTGTGGCTATTGGAGGTAAGTTATTTCAGCTCCGGGACATCTCCACAGGAATTCCTCAGTGTAGTGTCCTCGGCCCAACCATCTTCAGCTGCTTAAGTCAATGACCTTCTCTCCACCATAAGGTCAGAAATAGGGATTACAGAGGAGAAGGTGCTGGATGGCTGAAAACACATAAAGGTGGATAGAACCCCAGGACATGATCAGGTGTAACCTAGAATTCTGTGGGAAGATAGGGAAGTGATCGATGGCTCCTTCACAATTGCCTGAAGTGAGGTGCGAGAAGACTCAAGGTTGGCTAACGTGGTGCCACTATTTAAGAAAGGCAGTAAGGAAAAGGCAGGGAACTACAGACTGATGAGCATGATATCAGTGATGGGCAAGTAGTTAGAGGGAATCCTGAGGGACAGGGTTTACACATACTTGGAAAGACAAGGACTGATTAGGGATAGTCAATATGGCTTTGTGCATGGGAAATCATCTCACTAAACTGAGTTTTTCGAAAAGGTAACAAAGAGGATTGATGAGGGAAGATCACTGGATGTGATCTATGTGGACCTCACTAAAGATGTTCAACACGGTTCTGCATGGTAGTCTGGTTAGCAAGGTTCAATCACATGGTTTATGTGGAAAATTACCTACTTGGATACAGAACTGGCTCAAAGGTAGAAGACAGAGGGTGGTGGTGGAGGGTTGTTTTCGAGACTGGAGGCTTGTGACCAGCGGTGTGTCAACAAGGATCGGTACTGGTATCACTTATATAAATGATTTGGATGTGAACTTAGGAAGTATGGTTAGTAAGTTTGCAGATTACACCAAAATTGAAGGTGAAGTGGACAGTGAAGAAGATTACCTTGGATTTTAACAGGATCTTGATCAGATGGGTCAATGGGCTAAGGAGTAGCAGATGGAGTTTAATTTAGATAAATGTGAGGTGCTGCATTTTGGAAAAGCCAATCTTAGCAGGACTCATACACTTAATGGTAAGGTCTTGGGGAGTATTGCTGAACAAAGAGACCTTGGAATGCAGGTTCATAGCTCCTTGAAAGTCAAGTTGCAGGTAGACAGGATAGTAAAGAAGGTGTTTGGCATGCTTTGTCAGTGCATTGGGTATAAGAGTTCGGAGATCAAATTGCAACTCTAGACGACATTGGTTAGGCTACTCTTGGAATACTGCATTCAATTCTGGTCTCTCTGCTATAGAAATGATGTTGTGAAACTGGAAAGAGTTTAGAAAAGACTTACAATGATGTTTGAGGGTTTGAGCTATACAGGAAGCTGAATAGGCTGGAGCTGTTTTCCCTGGAGGCTGAAGGGTGACTTTATAGAGGTTCATAAAATCATAAGCGGCATGGCTAGGATAAACAAAGTCTTTTCGCTGAGGTGGGGGAGTCCAAAACTAGAGGGCATTGGTTTAAGGTGAGAAGGGAAAGATTTAAAAGGCACCTAAGGGGCAACCTTTTCACACAGAGGGTGGTACGTATATGGAATGTGCTGCCAGAGGAAGTGATGGAGGATAGTACAATTACAACATATAAAAGGCATCTGGATGGGTATATGAATAGGAAGGGTTGCTGGCAAATGGGTCTAAATTTATTTAGGATATCTGGGTCGGCATGGACAAGTTGGACCCAAGGGTCTGTTTTCGTGCTTTACATCTCTATGACTCTGTGTTAGATGATGACTGCACAATTTGCAACTCCTCAGATTTTGAAGCAGTGCATGTCCAAATGCAGCAAGACTTGGACAATATCTAGGTGTGACGCAGCAAATGGCAAGCAACATGTGCCAGGCAATGACCATCTCCAAGAAAATCTAACCATCACCATTCACAGTCAATGGGATTACCATCACTGAATTTCTCTCTGTCTTGGGGTTACTACTGACCAGAAACTGAATTGGACCAGCCATATTGATACTGTGATTACTAGAACAGGTAACAGGCTAGGAACGCTATAGCAATTAACCCACCTCTGAACTCCTCAAGGCCTGTCCACTATCTACAAGGCACATGTCAGGAAAGTGATGGAATACTCCCCTTACTTGGATTAGGGTAGCTCCAACAACACTCAGAAAGCCTGTCAGCATCCAGAATGCTTGACTGGCATCACCTCTACAAACACTTATTCCCTCCACACCAATGCTCGTAGCAGTGGAGTAGCTTCTTATCTACAAAAGGCACTGCAGAAATTCACCAGGACATTTTCTCCTGGTCAGTTCTGGTACATTATGAAATTTGTGACACAAGTTGTTTTAGAGTGTAAGTAAAATTCTTAGCACACTGTGTAAGATTTACTGCATATTAAGAATATAGAACAGTACAGCACAGTACAGGACCTTCAGCCCTTGATGTTGTGCCAATCTTTTAGCCTCATCTAGGATCAAACTAACCTACCACCCATCATTTTACATCAATCAATGTACCTCTGCAAGAGTTATTTAAATGTCCCTAATACATACCTGACTCTACTACCACCACTGGCTGTGCATTCCACACACTCACCACTGTGTAAAGAACTGACCTCTGACAGCTCCCCTAAACCTTCTTCCAATCACCTTAAAAAAGGTGATTTAAAATATTCTAAATGGACATACTGATGCTGTCTAAATATTACAAGAAGAAGAGATCAGAATGGTCAGATATGAACAGATTTTGAACATTTATTCAGGCACATTTATCTACAGAGCACAGCGATCTGAGTGAATAACTTTTTATTTCCTATAGTCCATTGAGAAAAATAACAGTAAGCTCAATCATAGGTCACCTTGAATAGATTATCAACAACATATTCAGGTAAGTAACAATGTTTTGTCCTTCTTTAAATTGATTTACACTGAATGATTCAGTAAAAGGGAAGCAGAAAGTATGATTGCAGATGCAAAGTACAATGGCAACTCAGTGAGAAAAGTTTAGTTTATGCTTCCATGGAAATTTTTAACTTTCTTCAAATAACAACCTAAAAATGTGTCCTACTTACCTGCAGAAAATCTGTAGATAATGTACCAAATGCATTTTTTGTTCAGTTGATAAAGTACATTGAAGTATCACTATAGCATTAACTTGAATGCCGACGTTTACTGCAGTCACCTCTTCATTCATACATTTGCAATACTTGATTCCATAAGTGCACCAACAACTGTTCTACTCATACAGATTATTAACTGGTTGAACAAGGACCAGAGTTGGGAAAAGCTGTACTTGGAAAACAGATTTAAAGTCAGAGTCAAGAATGTGTCAGTAAATGACTTCAATGTCACATACAAAGACACTGAGGTGTAACATTAACTATCACAATAGCCTAGTGGGCTTTAGTTTCCAGCTTTTTAATCTCCCAATTCATGCTACATGATGTAAGATTTGCTAATGCATATCTTTGTGAAATGCAAATATAATTGTTAACAATGTTACAATGATTGTCAAAATAACAAAACAAATTTCGATCCAATCTGTTTTCTATAATTCTAAAGCACTTTCCTTTTGGCTCGGCTTTTCTTCCAATATAATAAACAGTGTTGTTGTGGTTCTGTTTGCCGAGCTGGGAATTTGTGTTGCAGACATTTCATCCCCTGTCTAGGTGACATTCTCAGTGCTTGGGAGCCTCTTGTGGAGCACTTCTGTGATCTTTCCTCCAGCATTTATAGTGGTTTGTCTCTGCCACTTCCAGTTGTCAGTTCCAGCTGTCCGCTGCAGTGGCCGGTATATTGGGTCCAGGTCGATGTGCTTATTGATTTAATCTGTGGATGAGTGCCATGCCTCTAGGAATTCCCTGGCAGTTCTCTGTTTGGCTTGTCCTATAATAGTAGTGTTGTCCCAGTCGAATTCATGTTGCTTGTCATCTGAGTGTGTGGCTACTAAGGATAGCTGGTCATGTTGCTTTGTGGCTAGTTGGCGTTCATGGATGCGGACCGTTAGCTGTGTTCCTGTTTGTCCTATGTAGTGCCATGTAGTCCTATGACAACCAGAAGCGGCAGGTACAAATCACTATAAATGCTGGAGGAAACATCACAGAAGCGCTTCACAGGAGGCTCCCAAGCACTGAAATGTCACCTGGATAGGGGACGAAACGTCTGCAACACAAATTCCCAGTTCGGCGAACAGAACTACAACAACGAGCACCCGAGCTACAAATCTTCCCCCAAACTTTGAATAATAAAGTGTTAAGAATTTGTTCGCTGCCCAAATGTTACACAAATTAGTTACTAGTTAATCTTCATCTCACCACTTGGCTGTATGAGAAGGATAGAGGGAGCTCGAAGAGGGGAACCAGATGTACTTGCTAAGTGCATTCCACTACAGTTACTCTAGGTATATTGCTGCTGTATCAGTTAGGAAATAGGAAATCACAATCTCTCCCCTCCCAGAACTAGAGGGGTTTCCAAACTTGAGATGAATTGAGACAACTTTCTCCATTTAGCCTCATTTTTCCATCTTTCCAAACTTGGTGCAGAAATCATGCATACAATTATCTTATTGAGAAATTCATCTAGCATTCTGAACTGATTTAGATAAATCCTATAAGTCTGGTTCATAAAAAACAGCAAAAAATAAAGGATGAACACAAAATGTTCACTACACAAAACAGATAGAAGAATATTTTATTTGTTATGTAGTCCCTGACATTACCTCTGGTGATGAAACAGTTTCAGGCAGAGAAGTCCTCACACTCGTATTCCTTTGGCGAATCTGGTAAGCAAACTAAACAGTGTTTGTACGGCTCATATAGTACTGCCAACATAATGTTTCCATTCCTTTACTGAAGTACTGGAACATTATATTTCTATCAACGGTGATAATTGAGCACTTTTAGAAGAGAAAATGTGACAAGAACCCTAACAAGAAGCTTTACCTTCAGGGACTCAGAGGTTCCTGTCTCTAGAGGCACTCAGCAGCTTACATTTGAATGGCATTCCTGAAGAGTGACCAGGACTTCTAGATGTTGTCAACAGTATCATCAGAGAAGATCTGAACTTGGTATATTGATGTGAACATCAGTTTTAATCACTGTGGATTTTATAAAATGAATTTTAGTCATCATGAAATGATTATTCTTGGGTTGGGGGGGGGATGCGGAATTGAAAACATTTTCTTTTCAGTCACCCAGTGTCAGCATAAAGAACTCCCAGGTCAGGCACAGCAACAACAGCCGCACAGTAAAGCTCCCTTTACTCTGCTCCAACCACAAGCCTCAGTCCTAACCACAGGAGAGTAGTCCCTACTGCATCAGTGCAATACTTTCATTTCTCGTTTACTAGTCTCTCTAAGAAAGATTAGGAGAAAGTGAGGACTGCAGATGCTAGAGATCAGAGTCAAAATGTGGGACTGTAAAAACACAGCAGGTCAGACAGCATCTGAGGAGCAGGCGAGTTAATGTTTCGGGTATAAGCAAGGTTGTAAGGTTGCCAATTGGTGTCAAATTAAGTGCAGTTTTATGTTATGTGTTCATAGCTATTAGGAACAGCATTCATTTCACATGGGGATCCTTACAGATAGCAGAGAGCAGAAATCTTTATCCCATCAGCGTGGGTTGATTCAAAATGAAATGAAACAATAGTGCTCAACTATTGCACTTCCACGTTCCAATGCATTACATGAGACAGGAGACTCTAAGTGCTAAGAGTAAAGCTTTTCTTTAATATGCATGCATCTTTAAATAAATGAATTAAATCAAATTAGAAACATGATTAAAGGGAACCTATATAATAGTATTAAAATCTTCCTTTCTTTCACACAAATCCGTGTCTTCCACAATTAGTTTTTGTGATTGTTTTCAGTTGTTTTACATTTCTTTGTGAACAGTACTGGTGTCTGCTGATCTTGCTGGTGACGTTTACTTTGTCCTGTTGTCAATTAATGTATAATGATGTAACATCCAGCAGGCCAAAGTTCATTGCGCAGTGAACTTCATTTCATACCTGCCTTTTGTTCTTTGACTATCCTGAGAGTCAGGTGAATTTAAGTTTCTTAGGCAGGTGCTGACAAAGCAGAGACAGGTACAAGCACCCTGGCAAAGACTGGAGACAACGAGCTGTCGTGATATGACATGGTCACCTCCCAGCAATTAATGTTTTATTTTAAATGATCCAAAATGCTGAATGGCAGTTCTGTTAATACAGTCAATCACTCCACAAAGACATTGCCAAAGCCAGCTAGTTAAAATTTACATCCTCTTCCTAGGCCCTAGCAACACTGGAGGCCGAAGACACACAAACAGCTGCAAGTGACCATGTTTTTTACCAATGACATAGTAATGGCAAATATGGTACTTGAAGACATATGTAGCAGCAATAATATTTTCCTTTAAGAACTGAAGGAATTTTACTGAAGACAATTTTTTAAAACAGGAGGGAGTTTCTGGAAGAGAAACTGAGCAATCTCACTTCACAATCAATTCTTACTCATCCTCAACCTGTTTCATTTCTTTCTGAAAACTCTGTCTCATGTTCAAGGTTAGTTCAAAAGATACTGACATCTCTCTGAAACCTTAGTCAATGGTCTAATTCCTCATCAGAGTTTGAGACAATAGGTGCTGCTAAACTATTTTTCTATGAATACCATGACAAATTTAACCCAACCTTTGTACATGTATCTGCAGATATCTATGTACCTTCCAGGAAAAGATACTAAATAGCAATGAGAAACAGAAGCTGACAAAATGACTCTTAAAAATGTACTGGAATGATAAACATATTTGTAAAAGATAATACTTTTTAAAATCTCTGAGCATGGACTTATTGCATCAAATTCAAGGGCAGCAAAATAATTTCAGAAAAAAACGTTGTTGCAGTACGAAGTCTCCAAAACTTAGTTAGCTAGTCTTCCATTAGGTCAAATGGAAACGTTTCCCTCTGCTCACTATAATTATAACAAGTTTTTTAGAAAGTCAAGCCCAAAATATTGGCATAGTTTAGTTCAATTGGCAATCACTCAATGAGAGACCATAAGGATATAGAAAGGACACCTAAATAACACACAGACCTGCATCAGCATTCCACTCATTAGAACCTGTTCTGCAGTGATGAAGAACTTTATCTTTGAACATGTCATTGAAGAATCAAGGATAAAGTACTATTTCCTTCCCTCAGTTTTTCAGTCTCCTTACAAAATATCTTTCACTCAGTCGGTCGATTTACTTTCAACAGCATACAATCACTCTACGTATCTTCACAACTAATTTTATTTTCTCCCTCATGTTTGCTGTGAACAGGAATTCTTCTAGTAGTATGGAAAACATACCAAAAAAGCATGGACTGCAAGTTGCCTACTGTGGGAATTCAAAATCATCCAAATGAAGCAAGTTATAAAGGAGTTTATCCATGACATTTTGTTTTTTATTCCAGAGGAACTCCAGTTGGACAACTTGTGACCCTCACATTAGGACAGTCATGGTTCAACAAAATTCATCCACAAAGCCTGTAACTGAGGCTTTAAAAAAGGGCAGTGGTGCTAATGGTCAGAGTGAGAGCACATTCATGAACTGACAATAATATGGCTGCAAATTGTGTAGTTAAGGGGGAACTAAGGAAAAAACAAGGAGAAAAAGTCAGGAAAATGTTTTTTAATCCTTAGCAACTATTTTTTAATAATGTTGGCCCTAAAACAATATAACAGAAGATTTGGACAAGCTTCGTGAATGGGCAAGAACATGGCAGACCGAAAGAACATTTGTGGAAAATTATGTTGAGAATTTCTTAAATAGTTAAGAGGTTGGAGAGTGTAGATGTACAAAGGAACCTAGGTCTCCCTGTCAGAAGTCACTGGAGGCTAAAAGCAGGTGCAGCAAGCTATTAAGAAGCCTAAAGTCATGTTGGAAGAATAACCAGAAATTGCTGGAAAATCTCAGTATCTGTAAAGAGAAAACAGAGTTAACGTTTCAGGTCCAGTGACTCTCCTTCAGAATTGATTATAGCTAGGAAAAGATTACTGAAGAGTGTGGTGGTGGTAATGCGGGGGGGGGGGGAAGGAGAAGCAAATGACAGGTGCAGATGAAGCCCAGAGAGGGAGCACAATGGTTAGGGAGAAAAGGGAATGGGTAAAGATCTGTCCAGAATAATGAATAGTCACTAACTGGGAAGCCACCTCTAGACACATATTCACCTCTCCACCCTTATCAGCATTCTGTAGAGACTGTTCCCTCTGGGACACCATGGTCTAGTCATCCTCCACTCTCAACACTTGCCCACATCTTCACAACAACTTCCCACACAATCACAGGTATAACACTTTCTCCTTTCTTTACCTCTTTCCTCTTCACTATCCAAGGCCCCAAATACACCTTCCAGGTCAAGCAGTGATTTAGCTGCACTTAGTCTAGTCTACTGTATTCGCTGCTCATAACATACTCTCCTCCATATTAGGGAGACAAAACACAAACTGAGCAACCATTTTGCAAAACATGTATGTTCTGTCTACAAAAATTAACCTGAACTTCCAGATGCCTGCCATTTCAACACACTACTGTGTTCCCCACCAGCATCCTGTCTCAGGCTTACTACAGTGCTACAGTGAAGCTCAGCACAAGCTGGAGGAATAGCATCTCATTTTCCGTTTGGAGATCCTACAGTTTTCAGGATTCAATACTGAGTTCAATGATTTTAGGGCTTGAGCTCATTCTCCCATGTCTTTACCCCAACTCCCACACACTAGGCCTTGATATCATGGGTCGCTACATACAAACCACTGTTAGCTTCAAATGGTGCCCATTAGCAGCTACTGATTCTTCCAGAAAGACCCTTATCCATTCCTTTGTCGGCCTAACTGTTGTTCTCCTTTGCTGGGCTCCATCCCAACCTATCATTTACTTCTCCCACCTCCTCCCACTCCCCCTTTAGAATACATACCAACCTTTTCCCAGCTACAATCAGTTGTAAAGAAGGGTCACTGGAGCTGAAACATTTAATTTGCTTTCTCTCTACATACGCTGACACATATGCTGTGTTTTTCCAGCAATTGCTGTTTGTAGTTCTAATTTCCAGCATTTTTTTTATTTCATAGAATATTAGCCTCTATTCCAGGAGGATTTGAGTACATGAATAGTGAAGTCTTGTCTCAATTGTACAAGAGCTTGGTTAGGCCACATCGGGAGTACTGCGTGCAGTTTTGGTCTCATTACCTCAGGAAGGATAATATCGCTGTAGAGGGAGTGCTACAAAAGTTTAACCAGACTTGTTCCCAAGATGGCAGAGCTGATAACGAAGAGAGATTGAGCAAACTGGGCCTGTACTCTCTACAGAATTGAAAAATGTGAGTTGATCTTGTTGAAACCTATAAAATACTTAAAGAGACAAGATACTTTCACTGATTGGGGAATCTAGAGCTGGGGCACAGTTTAAAAAAAGGGAGATACCATTTAGGTCGGGGTAAGGAGAAATTATTTTACTAAGAGGGTTGTGAACCTCTGAAAACAAAGGATTGGGCATGCGTAGTCTTGGAGTGCTTTTAAAGGTATGTTTAATAAGTAATACCTGCTTTAAAATAAAGAACACCCCAGATATTTACACTAAAGAACTAGCTGAGAGATCACTTAATTAAACAAAGATAATAAACTTTCAGTTCTGATTGACATTCTAAATTTTTATTCATACTTCATTTTCAAATGCTGAGTGACTTATTCTGCACTTAGTGTATTCTCTTGACGTGTAAAATCTGTAGCATTAACTATGGATTTATATATAAAAACTTAATTTCAGATTTGAAGAGAGTAATATGATAAGTTTCTTATTGTTTCTGCTTTTATTTTGTCATAGATGTTCTTCCTTGGCTAATTATGTCCTAAACTTTTGTGATGCAAATTAATTGAATAACTATTTCTACAATTCACATGCACTGCAACTGCAGTGCTCCAATACTTTCTGAGCTTTCAATGTTTAAAAGTAAGATATAAAAATGTTTGAAGTTACCTAGGAAGGTGGGTTAAAATAATTTTAATACCAATAACTATGGAAGTTTTGGGAAACAGGAAAAGTCACACTGATGCAGTGGATAGTACACTTCACAGGACTTAGGCTGAGTCGAGAAGAATTTAGCTGAAAATGTGTTGCTGGAAAAGCGCAGCAGGTCAGGCAGCATCCAAGGAGCAGGAGAATCGACGTTTCGGGCATGAACCCTTCTTCAGGAATGAGGGTTAGGGTTAAGGGCTCATGCCCGAAACGTTGATTCTCCTGCTCCTTGGATGCTGCCTGACCTGCTGCGCTTTTCCAGCAACACATTTTCAGCTCTGATCCCCAGCATCTGCAGTCCTCACTTTCTCCTCGAGAAGAATTTATCCTGTATTTCACCTCTGCAATATGAGATCTCTGGAGTGCTTGACGGTGACATTCAATTAAGAAAGGAAAAAGATTCTATGGCCCAGTTCTATTCACCGTGATGAGCGTATAATTCATCCACTCGAAAAAATGACTTTGAAGTTGATGTTAGCTTTGAAAGGAATGTATGCTGAGCAGATTTATTAAAACATGCCTTATTTAAATCACTGCATCTCTAATAATAGAACTGGGGGAAAAAAAAACTACCTACCATTGGATTTTACATCTGAGAAAGAAGAACCATCTTCCAGAGTAAACAACTGAGGAACACAAGCAGCTGTGCTCAGGCCTTGGCCCAGGTATGAGGCTGCAGAGTAGTAAGAATGCATCCTGTACTGTGGTGTCACATTATGGCCTGGAAACCGATTCTCTGGGGTCTTCATTTGCTGTAATTTAAAATGAAAAGACATTATTCACCTATAAATTCTTCTTGCATAAACAATAGGAAGATGACTGTATGGTATGTTTGTATGGAATGCTTGGTTATTTTGTTAATTTACAGCATTTTACCAAAGTATGAGCCAATCCATATAGACCAAATAATAATTAAATGCGTAACAAGTGTATACTCTCCCGTTTGCTAAGATTAGCAAAAGAACATTCAGGGTATGAAATAGAGAAGTTGTTTAATACTCAAAACTACTTTTACAATATACTTAATGAGTGAGAAAAAATATACAAAGTGGATGCATAAAGGCATGTGGAGGTTTACAAAAAAGACAAGTAAATGACTGAGGAGCTCCCCCTGTGGACCAGTATGGAAAACTTGTTAGTTGGACACCTGCTTGACAGACTGCAATTTATGCCCAGAAAAGATGGTACCAGTGGCAGAATTTTCCCTCTGTTGCCAACTAAGTTTGCAGTAAATCTTATTCTTACAGCAGCATTGCCCTGAAGCCACTTAATACTCCAAGAAACATGAACTAGTTTTAGATAGACTTTGCACCCCAATGAGGGAAAATGTTTTGTCTCATCGATTCCTGATAGTCTCCCTACCAGAAGGCACATAGCTTCTGGTTCAACTGACAACCCAAGGATGTGATGGCCACTTGTGGGGTGGGCAAGCACATTGATTCACAATCTGCAAATTCTTCCAATTTACCTCTGGCAGGAGGTAAGAGTGGGAATGTTTCCTGGTCACCCAGAACTGTGGGGTAACTGCAATGCAGAAGCCTCCCCACGTTAAGACACCATGTTGCAAGCTCTTGATGCAGGCTGCATGGCAGGCATTCTCCTCGCTTCGAGACTGCTAGAGAGTGAAGTAGCCAGCCGAAGAGGCTCAGGAAGGGTAATTAGATGAATGTGGTCATGAGCCGTACCTTGGAGTTTTACTTCAAATTCTCCACAGGAATGTGAATAGTCAAAAAAGGTAAATAGAGATAGCATTATCAAGGTGTCCAGAGACTACATGTGTTGTCATGCACTTAACTGCACAGTACAGTACACACATTCCAGGTGACAATGGAACACAGTACTGGTAGCTATTGTACTATGCCAATCATCTTTCGCATTGTCTACAGGGGGGGGAAATGAAGCCTCATCACAATACTGTTACAGCACCAAACTCAAGTTGAAAGAAGGCTTCCCAAGATCTGTACCACCATGCAACATATGGTTGCTCAGTATGCCACACCCCTGCATTTACATCAATTCATTGATCCTGTGGCTCCTTGCCATGGGTCATCAGACGGCTCTGTAACTTGTGTTGCTGTACCTAATTCCTCAATGGCTTTTGTTTCAGTTGGTCATCTGTCAGATGTTCTGTTGTTTACAGAAGTGTGGGCTAGGTTGGATGGTCTTGGAAGAGAGACAACAGCCATATCTACACCTACTCAAGCACTTGACTGTTGTTGGGCACCTTCTCAGGAAGTCCACTAATTTGCAAGAAATAAATCTCAGGATAATTATGAAGGCAGTGAAGGGAGGCAGTATGCAATGGCTCTCTCAATCCATCCCCATTGTTCAAGCCATAAAAGAGAGTGTTTTATAGATTGGAGCCTTGGTGTTTGTGACAGGTGATATGAGTGATGCAGAGTCATGTGAGGTGCTGGCCTTGTCTCGAGTATTAGCTGCTGCAGTTTATTCTTGAGATATGTGTTTAAGTAGCAACAGGAGCAGAGATTAGAATGCTGAATGGAAGACAAACTTTCCAAAACACAGTATCATCCTTCGTGATTCAGAGTTGAATCTTACTGGAAACCGGCGGTGTCATTTTTAGCAATGTCATGGAGAATTTCTCTCTACAAGGCCCAGCAAGTGTTCTCACACTTTCATCACAAACTCACGTCATGAACCATGCACTATGGTGACCAGCTCGTCGCATTCTCCCACTCCTTTTGGACAAAATACACTCTGCTACAAGGACATTCAGGATTCAAGGCACCAGTGCCATCTTTAAGCAACTGGTCAACTGCTGGCAGCTTGGACCTGACCTGTACATTCAACAAATTTGCTCTATATGTGGCAGATAAAAGCAAAGTGGTGCTGCCCTGTGTGGACAGGGAGCTGGTGAATAGAGTGGTGCGGAGGAGGCCTTAACCTGTCCATTCTGATGTGGTCACATCCATTCGCACTTGTTATTGATAGTACAATGGAAGGAAACAACAGTCACTCCTCACACAGTGAGTTTGAATCTCTTGCACCCCCCACATGTACACAACCCCAGGAATATAAAGTCAGCATGTCAGATATAGTGGTCCTTTGTACCCCCACCAAAACTAAGGTACTGCCGACTGTCAATGATAACTCCTCCTGCATTATTCCTTTCCCTTCAGTTATACTCTCTGCATTCCAGCAACAAATTATTTCCCAAGGTTCTCTCCTGCAGCAGTAACTCCTTATAACTACCCCGGACTTTTAATTGATGGACCAGAGGACTGACAATGGCCCACTCCCTTCAATGACTTAGCCAGACAACCCTGATCCTAAGTGTCCAGACCCCTGTCTGATCTTTGTGCCAATTTCCAATTTCCCAGATTATGTACATGGAGCATGCAGGACTTACAGTAGTCCACCCCCCCCAGACTGCAGAAGTACGACTCCTGCCCCGAACCAGACTGACTGTACCCAACTCGCTGAATAAATAGCGAAGACTTTGACTTATGTGTCAGGTCCCCTGACTGATGACAGTGCCCTTTGACCTAATGAGGACTATTTTCCTCACATGTTGAGCCAAGGCCACTTACTTGACATACATGCAGTATGTTTGCCACGTATGCACTGGCACATGGTACAGGTGTGAGACTCATGTGGCAAAGTGATGTACAACATGTCCACCTCCATGACTGATCACATCTAGCAAGCAAGGTGCCCAGCTTTGTGAACTGTGCTAATAGGCAAAGTAGGGTAGAAGTGCTGTGAGAATTTAAGCTTTGGCTGAGGGGTCAAAGCACCAAAAGGCTAGGTAAAGCAAAGCATGCACTCAAAGCAAGAAATGTTGGGGGCATCAACGGTGGCACAAAGTGAGTGAGCACAAGCAGGGTGAGAGAAGATCCCTGAGATGTGCCCTGGTCAGATTCAATGAGTCAGGAGCTTCTCCCTGTGTATAAAGTGTCCTTTTAACAGTATTGTAATAAAAGGTGACATTGCACACTAGCACACTGAAGTGTAGAACTGTATTTAAATGGATCAGCAATGTGCCGTGATGATGGGGGTGAGGCTGATAAATCAGATGCCAAGGTCTGTGTGCATAGGTGTGTACCCCATTCTACATTTTCCAGTCCTGAAACAATTCATCACTACTGGGATACTGGAGCTATTTTTAAAACGTTGTGCTGATCTAGATGAGTTCTGTCAACCTGAAGCTGCCCCACTCCATTCCTGTCATTTGCCACAGATATGGGACAGGGAAAAGTAGAAATCTGTTTGTGACTGTCATACTGTAGATTCTGGACAGTGATGCAAAGGCAAGATGTCATCTTTCCCCAGGACCCTCAGAGGAGGTCACCTAGGTAAACGTGATCTCAGCAGTCTTAAGGAATGCCTAGCACTGTAGGAAGAAGGTCAATGTCCTTCTCCAGTCCACCAGACAAAGTGTCCTGGGGTGGGGAAGTGCAGAACTGGAGGGCATTGGTTTAGGGTGAGAGGAGAAAGATATAACAGACCTAAGGAGAAACTTTTTCAGTCACAGGGTGGTACAGAGGGATATAGGCTGGATGCTGGCAGGTAGGACTAGATCGGGTTGGGATATCTGATTGGCATGAACAAGTTGGACCAAAGGGTCTGTTTCCATGCTGTACATCTCTATGACTCTATGAAAAGTAAAACTGCACTCACTTTGTCTCTGCTACTGCTCATGATCTGCACCTCTCACCACTGCCTGTAATATCTAACCTCACTTACTGTCACCTATCTCATTAACCCTGCATGCTCTCTGCGATGGTTATTCACTCACTCAGGGCACTTCTCTAACTGCACTGAAACTAATAGCTGAGCCACCCACATTGATCCCTTAATACCTATCTCCTCTTTCTCATTCCAGGTTGGAAACAGTCCGCAACTGAGTAAAAGGGGTAAGGAAGTGTGGTGACTTGCCTGACAGTTGGCTCACCTCTTTAAAAGGAGATATTCTTGACTCTGACCATCTCAAGCAGCAAACCAACCAGGCCCATTCTGGACTGACATCAAAGACTGTCTTTGACTTACTGTAGTGGATACACCAACAAAGCCTTTGACTTGACTATTGCTGATGATCATGATGAGCTTCGTAACTTTGAGGAAGCTAAACACAGCACTGTAGCCTGATAGCTCTGGCCGAGGGAAGAAGTGCAAAATGGCAAAACAAGGCAAGGCAGGGAATTTATGAGCATTCAGAAAGGCTCAGAGACAGTAAGCACAATGAAAGCAAGTAATCTGGCCAAAGATGTAACCTGCTCCAGTCCATAAGCTGGGTGTGTGTCCCTGACAGCAAAGCATCCTTGCTGCAGCACTACAACGATAGCTACTATTTTGCCCCAAAATGCAGCAATGAGGCATGCTGTCAGTAAATTGAAAACATGCCATGAATATTTTTAAAGGTTGACACATGAAAGGTACCAATGTCCACGGCCATTGGGTGCTTGTGGTTGATGCTCAGTATACAAACACAGTCGTCCTTTAGAGCAAGCAGTGTTGTATTCGCCAGATAGCCACACTGACTTCCATGTTGAGAATTCTCTGCTTTGCTCTCAGTGGGCAATCGAATAGGAGGATGCATAATAATGAAGCAAGACTTGTTGCTAATAAGATCATTAACAAATAATAATCCCTCTTAATAGCCAACTCAATATTGCCTGGTGAGCATCTCACTTCAAGACTTGGAATTTAGTAAAAAGGTTCACAGAATTACTCTCAATGTCAAGATTGATCTTGTACGACGTCCCACATGATTCTTCCACAGACCCCAATAAGATTCTGCCCACATTTTAATTTGTATGTGTGGGTTATTGAGGAAATGAAATAGCTGTAAGGGTAAACATTGTAATGTATACAACTAAACATATTAAATAGTTTACTATTTTGTACAGTCATCTACATTACAAAATTATCAAAAGAACAAAAGCCAATAAGATGCAAATGGAAATACTTATGTAACTGTGACATGCCACGCTTTAAGTATTTACAGCAAGTTATGTAATTGTATGAAGCAAAAGGTTGAAATGTAATTCTTTTATCATTTACCTGCAGTCAGTGAACAATTATACTTTAAATTCTACTTTTTAAATTATGATCTATGAGCCACATGATATCCATATGATATTACACCAGAGGGGTAAAAAGCCAGGTCAAAAACTATGTGTCAAGTAAAATAGAAATGTTTCAATTTGTATGTGCAGAATCCTATGCTCCCTCCTAGTCTATATTTGGTTGCTGGCGGCTAAGTCAGGTGGGAAGGTTACAGGTGGGACCCCCACACTTACCCACTTCCATCTTGATTAAACCTGCGGTAAGGTGGCCTATGGATGGCATGCCCACAATCAATTAAGGCCTTTGAGAGAGCAGTAATTCCCATGTAAGGGAATCATACAACCATCACTGATAATAACCCATTCCTCATTCAAAAGCACTCAGTGCTTGACCATGGGGCTTGTCACTGAGGGTGCACATGGGGCTGCAGAATGCTACCCGATTCCACTATGAATCTCCTTCCCACTGCTGCTGGCCTCTGATTGATCAGCAACTCTCAGCAGATGGCACTTTTGACTTTGGTCCTTGATTTGGTGGAAGGCCCACCATTGGCCTCTTAAGTGCAATGTGTACAATAGACAAGCAGCTTTTCTTGAAAACAGGTGATGTGGAATTCTTGCCAGCTGTCTGGTCAGCAGTTAAAACCCTACTGCCTTCACAAAGTTCCATCCATTGTCTTTTAATACAATAATTTACAGGGTTCTGGTGACAGCTAATAACTAAAATGCTAATTTGCAGACGACTAGCTGCAGCTCATTTCTTGCGCATTCTGTTTTTATCTTGTGCCCACTTTCTGTACTGTTTTTATCTCTGGTGGCCCTGTTTGACATGTTGCAGTTTTTCTGCACACTCTATGTTCCACTGTCTAATTTCTTTGTAATCAAATCAGCATATGCTATAGTGATGTCAATCTCATTGTTTTTGGTAATCAATCAATCTGAATAATGTTCATTTATTTTCATAAACTATAATCCACTATCTGTTTCATCAATAACCTGAGGCACTCAAAATTCTCATTTCAATAAAAGGTTTGTGGTTTCCTGTCAAAACATCAGAATGCACAAAAGGGTAAACAAAGATGATTAAAAAAATGGAACAATTTAAAATGCAAGCGGTTCAGACAGTGTCACAAATTAAAATGCTATACACTCATGACTGCACTCAAATTGTAAAAATGATTTAAATGTTTTCTTAAAAGCTACATCACTTTGGTTGGAATTATTGCCTAGAATTGAATCTTGGGAATGAAAAGCAAAATTGTGAAGATTTACAGAAATTTCTTTAAAAAGGAGACCACAATTCAAATGAGAAAATGATCTTTATTGCAGTAAGCTGGTGCTGATAAGAATCCAAATAACCCAGTAGACAAACAAGGAGCAGCACTGTTACACATTGAAATTCTGTTTCCTGTTGGTCTCATCTATTTTGATATCTCTAAGAAGAATGGCAAGAATTTTACAAAAATCAAATGGAAAGTGCTTAACATTAGTAAATGGAATGCAACATTATATGCAACTGAGCTAGAATGTCCTGGAAATTAGCTGGAAATCACTTATCGGTTGACAGAGATACATTACCAGGAGAAATGGTTTCAATGAGGAGTCCTTGCTAAAGGTTTAACGTAACTTTTTTCAGATGCTGACTTTCTCCTGTGTTTCAAGCCTCAAAAGCCATCCAACACACAGACAGGGCTTCTTACCCAGTTTACTGCCTTAACTGTGAACTTTAGGCTTTTCTATTGCTATTCACGCATGCACTTTTTCCCCCATCCCTTTCCACACAGCTTTCAATCTTTACTGTGGTCTTGGCCCACAAACAAATATGACAAAAAAAAATTAATTTCAAAGCAATATTAGAACTCCGCTTACAATTAGAATGTGAAAAATGTCACAACGATGGATAATTTGGGCCATTTTTCAGGTGCCTCTAGAGGCTACCAGAAAGAGACATTTAGTCCCTTATATGTGTAAACTAGAACTCAATGCAAGCAGAATTATGGCAATGTGAAAGAGAAAACCTATATGACTAACTGAACGTTAACACTGAAAATAATTTTAAATCATTGTAACTTGCACTTTGAATGTGGAAAGGCCCATCACTGGGAAATCATACTGCCTCACAGCGCCAGGGGCCCAGGTTCAATTCCTGCCTTGGGAGACTTGTCTGTGTGGTGTTTGCACATTCTCCCCGTGTCTGTGTGGGTTTCCTCCGGGTGCTCCAGTTTCCTCTCACAGTACAATGATGTGGAGGTTAGGTGAATTGGCCATGCTAAATTGCCCATAGTGTTCAGGGATGTGTAGGTTAGGTGCATTGGTCTAGAGTAGGGGAATGGGTCTGGTGAGTTAATCTTCGGAGGGTCGGTGTGGACTTATTGGACTGAAGGGCGTGTTTCCAAACTGTAGGGATTCTATATGCAAGTTGGAAACAGAAAGTCAGGTATTACTGCAGGACTTAGAAGCCTTCAGAGATGCCAGGTAATGCATCAACAAGTTCGACAAACCCTCACATAAATGGAAAAATGATAACTGACCCAAGAAGCCAGCTCTAAGCCAAAATATGCCTTTTTATAAAGATATGTATTTATTTTGTCAATGCTGTTGAAATGGCAAATAAATCCACAAGATGTAGGAGCAGAAGTAGGTCATGAAATCCACTCCACCATTCCATGAGATCATGGCTGATCTGATAACCCTCAACTTCACTTCCCTATCTTTACGCCCTAATACTTGATTCTCTTACAGATTAAATATTTGCCTATCTCAGCCTTAAATATATTTAATAACCCAGCTTTGACCTCTCTAGGGTAAAAAATTCCAGATTCACTGCTCTCTAAGAAGTTCCTCTTTTCTCTGAAACGGACAGTCTAGTCCTCTGAAATTATACCCTCTGGTTATGGATTCTTGTACAAGAGGACCAAATCCCTCCATGTCCACCCAGTCAAACATCGATTCTTATGTTTCAAAAAGATCATCTCTCATTCTACTAAATCCCAAAGATTACAGGCCCAACATACTCAACCTCACCTCATAAAATAATCCTTCAATACCCGCGACCAACCAAATGAATCTTGTCTGGACCGCCTCCATTACCTTTCTTTAGGTAAAGCAACCAAAACTGTTCACTATATTCCAGGTGTGGTCTGACTATTACTTTGTATAGACTATTAAGACCTCCCCTATTTACATAGTTCATGACCAATAAAATAAAGACCAACATTCCATTTGCCTTCCGAGTGAACCTGGAAGCTGGATTTTTGTGATTCATGCAAAATGACCCCAAATCCTGCTGTGTTGTTGCTTTCTGGAGTCTCTCGACTTTTAAGAAATATTCCACTCCTCTAATCTTCCTGCCAACGTACATAACCACAGATTTTCCCACTTTATGTTCTGTCTGCCAAATTTAATTTGTCTTTATCCCTCTATAGACTTTTTTTTAAATCATCCATACCACTTGTCTATTTTTGTGTCATCCACAAACCTAGCAACAGTACGTTCACTTCCTTCATCCAAGTCATTCATAAATACTGTAAATAGTTGTGGCCACAGTATTGATCCCTCTAGTGGCACTCCACTAGTTAAAGAGGTCGATATCTTGAAATAAAGCCCCTTGATCCCAACTCTGTCTTCTATTAGGGAGACAATGCTCAATCCATGCTAATATACTACCCCTAACACAATGGGCCTTCATCATATCAAATAGTCTTACATGCAGTACCTTATCAAATGTCTTTTGCAAGTTCAAATATATTATATCTATTGGTTTCCCTTTATCTCTATTCCGCTTGTTACTATCTTTAAAAAGTGTAATAAACTTGTCAGGCATGAATTCTCCTTCATTAAGCCCTGCTAATTCTGAATGATATATTTTTAAAATACTCTACTATTACTAATAGAATAGACTAACATTTTCTCAATAATTGGTGTTACATTAACCAGTCTACTGTTGCCTGTTTTTTGGCCCCCTCCTTTTTTGATAAAGAGTGTTACATTGCCAGTTTTCCAATTCTCCAGGACTTTCCAGAACTTAAGGATTCTCAGAAGATTAATACCAGTGCACCCACAATTTTTATAGTTACTTCCTTTGGTATCTTTAGTAAATGACAAAAGTCAATTTAGTCATGAACAAGTTGAAGAGAAGACCTGGTCTTTTATGGCCATACATTAAAATGTAGTTTTATCAATGTTTCGAATGGGTTAACAATACACATTTCTAAGAATGGAAGGAAATAACATGAAACATGCAAACTTAATTCGGCTGCTGTTTGTAGGACTCTTTTGCATTATCTTATTTTTTGTGACTTTTTTTTCTTTATTTGGACGCAGGTTTTGAGTTTTCTGAAGACTTTATTAAACTGGGCCTCATGGACAATTCTGCTGTGAAGAGGGAACCATGGAGCATCAAAGAGAGTACCTCTCCTCTGAGGTATCTCATTCAGTATGTCTACAACTGCTCCTATACAATTGTGATGCAAGTGCAATAACATGAATCGCTTCACTAATTCAAAATAAAAGATAATCATGTTCCAACTTGAAGACTTGTTAGGCTTAAAAAGTAAACTGCAGGCATACAAATACTTGCAGATGTAATACTAAGTATCAGTTATAACCAAATAAAATTCCCATAAGACCAGAACAGGAACTCAGTCTGATTATACAACCAAGAGCCATATCAAAAATTCAAGGGCGATGCGAAACATCTATAGCAAATTGGAATCCCCACCATGTCACTTCCATCTGACAAACTCTACAATCAAACCATTTATGCTTCTGTCTTGTGTTGCCAAACCAAATGTCAATTCATCTAGACTATTTACAACCTATTTTATATGGGTTTTGATCTTACTTATTTTTCGAATTGTAAAACTTTTATAAATCTCTGGCAAGTTAGACAGTGAAAAAAAGGACTTAGTTTCTCTAAATCTCATTACTTTGCCAGTAGCAAAACAGTAGGGCCAAATTTTCTCATGCCTGGTGTGGTGCAAGAAAGGTGAGAAAATATGGTAAGAATGAAAAAAAAATCTGATTCTTGACACTGAGTAATGTTTTTCCAATTTCCCCACAAACATTAAGTGCCAACTTTAGAATCTTCCCATTAAGTGATAACTACCTTACTTCCATGCATTTGCATTTCACTGAAGACCCAACTCTCTTTATTTACACCCACTTCCAATTCTCCTCTTCAACATCGAAAAACTAAATGAAGGGAATTACTGAGTGGTGAGTCAGAGAGGGCAGGTAGTGGCTGCAGATCGTTGAACACTTGTCTTGACCACTGCATCTTCACAATAATGTCCCTGCATGTTTCATGGATGCCATTCTCCTGGAGTCTTCATCCATGAAAGATAGCACTGACAGATCATGCCTGCTCTGGGACCAAATCAAGACCAAAATAAGCCCTTCAACACTTTACTTGATGCTCAGGGACACGTGTGACGTACATGCTTCTGCCAGATTGCTTTGTGCACAAGGCCATACATGCATCTCATACATCTACATGGGATATCTTTGTGCTGCATGGGCTAATGCATTATATAACTCTTTTCTTGCTTTCTGAGTCCTCACTCATTGATTACAGCACTGAATTATAAATTGCCAGCTTCTGTATTGCTTGTATTGCTTTCTGAGTGCAGTTATAGGCTGCCTGCCTCTGTGGACTTAAGACCATAAGACTATAAGAAATAGCAACACGAGTCATTCAGCACCTCAAGTCTGTTTCAGGTTTCAATAGGATTACGGCTGACCAAACAATGCTCACTTTCTTGCCTTTTCCATGTTACCCTTGATTCCCCAACTGATCAAGAATCTATCTCAGTCGTAAATATAAACAAGGAGTCGGCCAGCACAGCACTCTGTGGCAAAGAGGTCGAATGACAGAATTCTTCCTCATCTCAGTCTTAAATTGGCACCTCTTTCATTGAGATGATGCCCTTTGGTCCTAGACTTTCCCGTGAGCAGAAACATCCTCTCAGTATTTAGCCTGTCAGGGTCCTTACAATTCCTACATGTTTCAAGGACATCATCTTTCATTTTGCTAAACTTCAGTGAGTAGAGTACCAACCTGTTTAAGCCTTGCTCATAAAATAATCCATCATCATAACGGAGTTTGTCTGAGCTGCCTCCAATGAAGTGATGTCTTGCCTTAATTAAAGCGACCAAAACTGCTCACAGTACTCCAAATGTGGTCTCACCAACATCTTGTACAGCGGCAGTAAGACTTCTCTACTCTTATATTCCAACCTCCATGAAATAAGGAGGACAAAGTGAGGACTGAAGATGCTGGAGATCAGAGCTGAAAATGTGTTGCTGGAAAAGCACAGCAGGTCAGGCAGCATCCAAGGAACAGGAGAATTGACGTTTCGGGCATGAGTCCTTCTTCGGGCTCATGCCCAAAACGTCGATTCTCCTGTTCCTTGGATGCTGCCTGACCTGCTGTGCTTTTCCAGCAACACATTTTCAGTCCATGAAATAAGGGCCAACATTCCATTAGCCTTCCTGACTACCTGCTGTATGTGTGCCTGTTTTCTAAGGTTTGTGCACAAATAGCCCAAGTCCCTTTGTGTTGCAGCTTTCTGCAGCTTCCCATCATTTAAATAATAGTTCTTTTGTTCTCCCTTCCAAAATGAACAACTTCACATTATACTCCATTTGCCAACATTTTGCCCACTTACTTAACCTATCAATATCTCTCTGTAAACTGTTTGTATTCTTCTCATAACCTGCTTTTCCACATGGTTTAGTGTCATCTGCAAACTTGCCTGACAGTATATTTTCTCTCTTTCTCAAAGTCATTAACAAATATCGGGTGGGGTACTCTTCAGAGGGTTGGTGTGGACTTGTTGGGCTGAAGGGCCTGTTTCCAATCTGTAGGGATTCTATGAACCATATTGTAAAAGGTAGCTTCGAAGAGAAAAAGGCAAGCACATTAAGAGAACCTGGCTCACATGCCACAGGAGGATGAATGATCTTCTATGCACTGCACCGTCTACTCAATGTTTCATATTCTCATGAGTTAGTGAGTTGCCTCTGCAGAAATTGTTACATTGGAAGTTGGGTGGCAGATGTATAAGATATCTCATCTACAGTCATATGTCACTTAATTTTATAACCTGTGGTACTGTCTCTCACATATGTACCAACATTCAAACTTAAAAAGATCAAAGGAGCTACAGCACTAAGCAGCTCACACATCATAAGCTCACTGACCATTACAACTAAGTGAATGCAAAACTCCATAAGATAGCCCTTTTGAGTTGTGCCCCGCTTGCCTGCACTGGTCAGGTTTTCTGGCACCGGCCAGTGTTACTGTCTCGTTTAGGAAGTCTTAGTGGTTTGGTCAGACTTCACGCCTCACACTATAAACATTCAACAGCAACAAGCCAGATTGCTGAAATAAAACAAAGAACTGCAATTGCTGGAAATTTGAAACAAAAACAGAAACTGCTAGAAAAACTCAACCAATCTGGCAACATCTGTGGACAGAAAGCAGACTTAACATTTCAAGTCCAATGACCCTTCTTCTGTTGAGTTTCTCCAGCAATTTCTATCTTTGCTGCATATGACTGACACTTTTGATGAGCTGCTGAACATGAAGAGGCTTCATCCCTTATAATGGAACCATTCAACTGTAAGAAAGCAGTCTTCAAATGATTGAAACCTCTCATCTGCTGGTCAACTCAGTTAGGGTTCACTCCTTACACTCTCAGCATTTGCAATGAAGGAGTCAAGTCAGCAAGGTTTGTACTCATCGGAGCTTTGATGAAGCAATCTATTCCACCAGATACACGCCTCATGTATATAATATGAAGCGGGGTTTGTGAACACAAGGGTATCCTGTTTTTGGATAATAAGATTACACTCGTAAGCATAATTCCAAGCGCTATGGTATTAATGAGCATTCATGTCACACTGATGAATGCAAAACAAAATCCCACTACAAATTTCTCAGAACTTACCAGTAAAACTTTGGGATACTGACTTTTTGCCTCCCAACCAATAACTTCTCCCACTCACACTTCTGAACTCCAGGCTGGCTTGGTAGATTCTGTTTGAGGTGTCAGTATAAAGTAAACTTTCTATTTGCAGCTCATTAACTTAGTGCTGCCGCAATTTGTTAATGGTCTGCCATAGCTTAGAGTTCTTATGGTATAGTGATAGTGTCTCAATTTCTGGCCTCCTGTGTTCAAGTCCTACCTGCTCCAGAGATGTATACAGCAACAGCATCTCTGAACACGTTGATTAAAAACATGTTCTGGCGTGGCTTTAAAAGGAGCTACATTTTTTTGTGGCAAAAGTGGGGAAGAAACATTTTGGAGCTGTAGGAAGATCGTTGGAGGCAAGAGAGCCTCCAGGAGAGCCCCGGAGTTTTGAAATTCAGCTTTGAGGAGGTTGGTGAACAGCTTTTTAAAAAGAAGCATATCTTGGCTCCCCTTGGAGGGTCAACAGATCTCAAGGTAAATTGATGAAAGGGTACAGTACACGAATGCAAATCAAAACCTGGTTATAGCACAGGAAAGAAATGTAATATTCTGACCAGCAGTTCCAAGATAAGACACCACACACATTGCTGAACTCTAAATCATAAATTTGGTAAACTCACTGAATTTGAGTTTCCAAGAAGATACTCTCAATCTCCTATGGAAATTCCACTCAGTTTTAACACTCGATCCAAACCACGGCTGAACACTTGCCAACAGGACATGATTCAATGACAAGCTAATAAAAATGATGATTAAATTCCACTGTTTCCACTTTTAACCTGAACACAAATATAAAGATATGATAGGCCTTAGATGCTGAGGGTTTGGATCTTATCATCATAAATTTGGCATAGAGAGGGGTTGTTGTGAAAGGTAAGAGCTTATCCTGTATGCCTGGGGTCAGGACCATCAGTGAAGTAGCAGTGACTGGTGCTGAGTTCTTTCATTTTATTATATATATATGGTCTTTTAAGTTAGTTTTTTTAGGGACTGGCATTGGCTATGTCAGGGAAAGCCAAAGCTGCAGCAGGTAAGTGTGTGCTTTATCCCATTCTAGAATGGGAGGCAGCAGCTTTCCAATCTCAACTGTACATAAACTTCTACTCGACATGCCAATTCTTTAGGAACACATGTTATGCCCAAACAAAAAGCTTTTCAGCCCAATTTAACCTCCAATACCTCTAGTGAATTTGGGACTTCACAAGCAGCTATGTAGAGAACATGCAAATTATATTATAGTCACAAACTTACTTTCCAGTGTAGCTAGAGCCTTCTCCACATTATTAATATATGATTGTCAGAGCTGTCAATAATAAAGTTACCATACCTGAACATTCCAGAGACAGTTCTAATTCTGCACAGAAAGTGCAGGGGACAACCCATGCACAAGCTAAGGTTGAAAAGATGAAACAGGAATAGAGGCTATCCAAGGAATGGAAAAATAAATAGGGCCCTAAATTAACTGTGCTAACAACAGATGAGTACAGTCATTGTAATAAGCAAATGGGACGGAGCTCAGTCATTCATACCTAACCCAATTGTACAACATCATGTGGTTTGAAGCTAGTGTCTGCATGGTTACTGACGATAGTATACATCAGAAGTCCCAGAACTCTCAAATGTGAGTTTCCGTGGGTGGCATGAGAATCTGCGTCAATGAATGACAGACCTTCTGAAAGACTGAGAAGCTTCCGGTAAACCATGTAAAGAAGCTGGCACAGATTAGCCTTTCAACCATGCAACAGCTGACTCTGAAATACTGTCTCCAACTGGAAATGTAATGTTGCTTCCAGGCAACAAGTTTTCCTCGTTAGCAGACTCCTGAGAGAAGAACTTCTGTGGGGTTTGCCTGATCTCTCTGTAGTTCAAGCAAAAGCCCTGTAAAATCAGTATGAATGTATTCTGGTATGTCCACAGTGTTCTCCAAAATATTCATTTTCCATAATGGATGGACTGGAACTAGTTGATTGAGGCTTATCTGTGAACACAAAAAATAATGGCAAACAAACTGTTAATTCATTATATAATACACTGAGATGAAAAGTAAATTTGCAAAAGTTCTAAAGAACACAAAGTAAATGTATTATGAAATTTTACCATATGAGTTTGCTGTTTTTATGTTACATTTCTATTTTTTTTGGTCTTTTCTGTATTATACTGTAAGTTACCATAGTTAAGATAAATGTAATTAGAACTTACTCAACAGCTGCAAATCCAGGTACATCAGGTACAATTTTGAAGAGTTTCACACTTGTTCCTTTGTTTAGGTTAGACTTCTTCAGTGGCCTATCAACACAATCATGTCTTTATTCCTTGAGTACTGAACAGAAGTTTGCTTTTCAGCAATTGTCTCAGCCCAGTAATTCTTCTCTATAATAACCTGTACAATTTGACAAAGCTTAAACATTTTGATTATATTATTTTACTTACAGTTTCCCCAGAGTGTGCTCTTCCTTTTGAAAACTGACTGTTCTATGAAACTAAACAAGGTGTAGAATTACAAGGAAGTGAGTGCTTGTGTATTTTTTCAGGCTAACATGGCTATTATCAGCAGTAGTGTTCCAAAGAAGAGTCACAGTCAACTTGAAATGTTAACTCCGTTTCTCCCTCTGCAGATGCAGCCTGCCATGCTGAGTTTCTACAGCACTTTGTGCTTTTATTTCAGATCTCCAGCATCTGTAGTATTTGCTTTAATCAGCAGGATAGTTTCTGACATTCTTTAATGCCTAGAAATCAAATTACTAGCCAGTTCCATCAGCCACTCATTTTGATTCAATTTCTTTCTTGAAACTCATGAAGAAATGAATATTATGACATATAGTACTGGATGTATAGGATAATGTATTTTATATGGATACCTAAACCTTCTCTATGATCCTCCTGATTGTGTAGGGATTAGCCAGAAATTCTGTCTGTAACATATACAGGGCCTCCTGATCTTCGTAATATTTATATGACCTGTCAGTGCAGCATTAACACAGGTATGACCTATAATGTTGGAAGTCATACATTGTACATCTCAGCTACAAGGAAATGCTGTGCACATGGAGCTGGCTAGAAAGACAAGGTTTAAATATGCTCAAAATGAGGAGAAACGTAAACTAAGTCAATGAACTAAATTATTTGAATGAAACAAGGTATTTAGGTCCAAAAGGATTTTGAACAAGTGGAAGGAGAAGAAATTACCATGCAAAAATTAATAAATTGTAAAACAAAGATAGCTTACCTTCTCATCACTTTCATTTCTCTGAAAATTAAAACATACATAATTTAAATTATACTATTTGTCTCAGATATATAATGTGCTTCAAAATCTAATGAACATAATCTATTTGTAACAAACTAATCTGGATCTGTAAGTCAAAAGTAAATAACTGAACAGTTAAAAGGTGTCAAATTATCAAACTGTTTGAGTTTTTAAGTACTGATTAATCAATCTATCCAAACAGGTTGTGAGGACACAGCTGGCCTGCACAGGTCCACGTTGAACTGCTAACCAGCATACAGGAACTTAAAATTAAATATTCATAATAAAATAAAAAAGCTGTATCATAATTGGCTGGTTGCTCAAATGCAATGGACCTATACTGACAGCGATGACTAACTTAAGTTGGGTTGGAAAGACTTCTGATCAAAGTTTTAACTCCATAGCATGCATCTGTTATTTTTCAATAGGTTTCACACCAAAGCCAGCCTGAATGACAAACTTGGTTCCCTTTAAGGCAGAGAATATACTGTTGGGGCTACAGGAAAGGAACTGACACTCTAATGGGAAGTCTGAGTTTTGAAGGAGAAGGGAATGTTCAATCCCTGAAAAGGATCAGATGGCAGAGGGGAGTGGACTGACAGCAAGAAGAAGCACGTGGCTAAGTGTTTGAGACAAATAGCAGGAATAAGGTAGCTTGGCGGGTGGAATTCTGTATTCCTCTGCTTCTGGTCCACAAGCCTTGTTGCAAGGACATTAAGCATCTCCTTTCCTGCTTTAAGCTGCTGGTCTTCTTAGTCTGGAAAGATTTGCTAAAAGCGAGTATCCAAGAGCCATTAAAATTTTTAAAAAGTGAACATGCCTCTTGGCCGCACCTCCCATCCTTTGGTTTGGGTGGAGGTGAGGAATAGTAGGGGAGGGAAGTCACTACTGGGAGGGGTCTACAACCTCTTTAACTGAATAACGAAGTCTGACAAAGTAGTCTGGATAAGGAAGTTGTAGAAGGCTTCTGAGGTAGATTCTTAGAGCAATATATTCTAGAACCAACCAGAGAACAATTTATATTAGACTGGTATTGTGGGATGGCAGGATTAATTAATAACCTTGGAGTAAAAGCACCCCTAAGTAGCCGCGAGCACAATATGGTAGAATTTTGCATCCAGATTGAGAGGAAGGAGAGGTTTCTAAAACAAGTATTTTAAACTAAGGGCAACTTTGTGAGCAAAAAAGCTGAGTTAGGTGATGTGAACTGACATACTAGGCAAGCGACCTATAGGGATGCGGTCGCAAAATTTAATGGGATATTTCAGAATACGCAGAATAATTTTTAAAAAGATCCTGGAGAAACTCAACAGCTTTCGGAGTCCTGCTCCTTCATCAGGTACCGAATGTCACTTACTAGACTACCAACCTGATGAAGGAGCAGCATTCCAAAAGCCTGTACTTCCAAATAAACCTGTTAGACTATAACCAAGTATTATGTGATTTTTAATTTGGGAATGAGGACAAGGAGTTACTGGTTTACAATAATGAACATGAAGTGCTGTGGGCTGACAGTCTTTATGTCCTGATGAACTTCATCTTATGGTCTTAAAAGAGGTTGCAAGATAGTAAATGCCCTCTGGTAATTTTCCAAAAGTCCCTAGGTTCTCGAAAGGTTCCATCAGAATGGAAAGGAGCAAATGTAATCTGTTGATTCTGGAAGGGGGGGGGGGGGTGGGGGCAGAAAACAGGAAATTATAAGCCTGTTATTTTGACATCTGTCATGTAAGTGTCAGAATTAATCATTAAAGATATTACAGCTGTACATTTCAAAACCTCAAGGTGATTGGGAAGAGTCAGCACAGTTTCATCAAAGGGCAATCATGTTTAACCGATTTACTTGTGTTATTATGAGGAATGACATGTGCTGTGAATAAAAGGAGCCTGTAGATATACTATACTTAGATTTCCAAATGGTATTTGATAAGGTGCTACATCAAAGCTGTTTATGAAAAAAGCTCATAGTTAGGAGATAGTATATTATCATGGATAGAAGATTGGCTGACAATAAGCAGAGCTTATATATAAATGGGTCATTGACAAATTGTCAAGAAGTGACAAGTGAATTCTCGCAGGTGTCTGTGCCTAGGGCTTCAACTTTCAATCTATATCAAGATTTTAGATGAAGAGAGTGAAAGCATAATACCTAAATTTGCAGATGGTAGACATATTGTTAAGAATGTATGCTGTGAAAAAGACATTAAGAGTTTGCAGACAAATATAGATAGGACGATTGAGTGAACAAAAATCTGGCAGTTGTTCTATCAGCTCCCACCCCTTTTCTCCAATCTCATAACTGGGTTAGTTCCTGCAGAAAAAAATCAGCAGGTTGCTTTATACACAATTAGTTTCATAGTACACATGACAATAAAATCCAATTCTAATTCTAGAATTCTAACTATTATGTTATTGCTGCAATTATCAGCTTAGTTCTAATATTCATACATATTAGCAAACTGACTATAATATTTTGTTGCTGAGGAATCAATGACTATCCTACCTGCCATTGGTTTCCTGTCTGACCAGACACTAATGATGCAGAGAGGCCCCGAAGGCTGTTTTTCACTGTTGTCCCTCCCAGTGTTGAGCTTACATCAGATGCTGGTGAATCTCCTGCCACCGCCACCTGGTACTGGGGATAGTTGTATAAATTGTTGTAGTAAGCTGGGTAGAGAGATGGCTGATAAAAGTTGCTGTAGTAGGAAGAGTCCACTACCAGGTCTGGGGTGGCCTCCAGGTGCCCTCTGCTGGTTATGGAAGGGATATCCTGGAGATGCAAACGTCCCTCTGTACAGGAAGCAAAAAGAACAAACATGTTTACGATTATCCACTTTTACCAATGCTAAGATCAAAGTAACAAATTAAAGTCAAAGCATGCAATAAATATCTAAGATCAGAAACAACATCTTGTGATACAAGCAGACTAATGATTGATATATTTAAAATAAACAAGATAATCTCTCTGTATAATTGGACAAGAGCGTATTAAGCAACATCCACTTAGTTATTCTTTCACCAGAATTATTTTCTCTACAGGAACAACAATTTACATTTACTTAAGGCTGTTAAGAACTTAAGAACATAGAGGAAGAGGAGGCCATAGAGACTTTTGAGTCTGTTATTTTTGTGGTTGATGTGATCTTGGCCTCAACTCCACTTCTACCCAAGTGAGCCTGAATGTTCTTGTAGATCAAACATTTGTCAATTTCTGTCTTGTATATATTCACCGATACAGCTTTCTAGGGTAAATAATACCAAATATTCATAATCCTCAGACGAATTTTCTCATCTTCAACTTAAATAGGTGACAGCTCATTCTGAAACAATGCACTATAGTTCCTCCACAAGGGGAGACATACTTTTAGCACCTATCCAGCAAAACGACTGCCCATTTTCTTATTTTGTCATTATACCTTTACAGACTCTTTAAGCCAAGTAATCTTGTGAAAACAGATGTCTTTCTGCCATGGTGGAAGTGGGAGGAGTCCCAACTTCAGAAGATGATAGAACCTCAGGCTGCACTTGCTGGTAGCTGCCAATTAACAAATGACCACGAATGCTGGCATTCAATTGAGTCCTATCTCCAAGAGGTGCCTTCAGAGGGCTGGTGACTTAGGAATGCCTTGGCTGAACTCAACACTCCAGGAAGAATATGTCACAAGAATGAGCACCGAGGGGTATTATCACTGATAAAGCTGTGCCAGACAGTGTGGCAGCAGGTTAGACACTGTGGTGTGAAGCCAAGAGTGGCCCTTGAATAACTGGTTCCACAGAGCTCCTGCGGAACGAACAATCTAACAACTTTCTACTGTTGGTAAAATGGCAAGGTAGTAAGACATTACCCACACCCAACACATCCCACAACTATTTTGCCAGGCTTGCTGCCTCCCACTGTCTTTAAAGAGCTTAGAAAATGTCTATCAGAATCTGTGTCCTCCACAAAATGCATTTTTCTACCAGTCTTTGTATCATCAGTAAAAGATCATAATTATTTGAGGACCCAGCACTGATACCTGTGCCACTCCACAAGTTAATTGGCTAAATTGTAAATGACCCGGTTATCTTGGCTGTAATTCCCATTGATTGGTCAATCCTCTATCCGTGCTAATATATTCTCCTCAACATCATGAGGTCTTATATTGTGCAGTAATCTTTTAAATGATGCATTATCAAATATCTTCTGGAAACTCAAATACGTATTACTGCTTACAGTTTAATTCACCTTGCTCATTACATCGTGGCAGAGTTCAAACAAATTTCACTTTCGTAAAACCTTGCTAACTCTAATTATATTATGATTCTCCAAATATCCAATGAGACCATTCCTTAATTACAGGTTTCCAAAGACAAGCTAACTGGCCTATAGCTTCCTAATTTATATCTCACTCCTATCTTGAATAGGAATGTTATATCTGCAGCTGTACAATTTGCTGGGGTCTTTCCAGACTTCACAGGTTTTAGAAGGTTACAACCAATGAGTTAATTATCTCTACAGATACTTCTGTTAATACCCAAAATTATTGGAGAGTCAAGCACCACTCATTCTTGCCTGGCTTTACACGTGCTGCTGCTGTAATGCTCTGGACCACCATTAAAAATGCTGCCATCCAGTTTCCATGTGCCGTACTTGACACTCATTTCATACAGGGTTTGTGAAGATCACCACTACAATGAGGACACAAATAAGTAGACCCAGAAAATACTCCTCTAATTAGTTCTCTTGGTCACTGATGAATGCTAGAAATATATTTCTTGCCATAAAATAAGCACAAGCACTTAAGTTACTACCTGGATATTCCTCTCCTGTAACTTTACAGTTTGCTCATTGCAAAACCATCTTCCTGGAGGAGGTAACAGATCAGCCAAACTAGCTACAATAGTCCGCACAAGAGTGTCTACTCCGTTGGTGAGAACTTCATGTTCTACGAAACCAAATATAACTTCAGGTACCAAGAACAAACAAATTGATTCTACCCTTGAAGCTTCATTGTTTCTAGTACACACACAACACATCAAGAAATTTCACTGCATTCATGAACTCTCTAAGCAAGCACCGTGTAATCAGAATAACATTTATGAGCAAACTTGAAAATGCAGAACACTACATAGATATCCAACGGAACTGTATGCTTGCGGGGTTAGTTGTATGGAATGTAGAATCATGAAGTATCAATAAAATCATAGTAAAAAAGTACAACACGACTCAGTAAAGTTGCATTTGTAACTTTATTGATGTAATAGAAGCAACAGAATAAATTTTTTATAAGTAGCGTTGCAGATCTGTTTGAAATAGCTGTCATGATTTCAGCTGCAGGTTATTGCAGCTAGTTCTGACAAACAGACAACACACATTGGAACTTCAATTTTCTTTACCTCAAATTATCCAACTTCTTGGCGTGTCCACTAAAACCTTACCAATTAGTCAAAATTTTGAAAATTTTTAGATGTTTGTTTTGCTGGCCAGACATTGTTCCTTAATCTCCTTTCTCCAGATTCTATAATTTCTTCTCAGGAGGCACAGGGCAATTGGTATAATAACTAAAGTATCTTAGTTACTGGTTCAAGGGAACAGCTGACAGCAAATGGTCAGAGAAAATAATTTGCTTCCTTCAGGCTTCAGGTATTATCACACACACAATCCTTCCAGCAGCCCAAAGACTTGTCACTGTTTCGTTTACACCCACAAGCTGTTCAACTATCCAAACACCGGTGAGAGAAGTGTCACTAAGCTGGTGACCTTCTGACATCCACATCTGGTCAAAACTGCACACACCAATGAGCTACTTGTTGCCTGCCAAATTTCACTTTGCACACAAACGCAAGTCCGTGCCTCCCACAAATATTTCCACTGCTTGAACAAAACACTAGTGTAACCACCACACAAAAAGTCTCAGCAACTTGTTTTAGAAGTACAGCAATTCCTTACAGTTCATGGTTTTAAAACATTACAAAATTTAGTCTCCAATTAAAGATACAGAACACAATATGGTCTTTATATCCCAGAGTTTCCTGTGTTCACATTACTTAGCCCCTGACATATTGTCCAAGATGGCAATAGAGTTGGATACTTTAAATGGAGCTCATCCGTTCCCTTTTGTTTTTCTTCTCTTTTGTGTTTCTTTTCCTTCATCTCTCTTCTTTCTTCTCCAGGCCACAGACTCCGCGCAGACCCGGCAAGGCAGCCTCCTGGTCCAGGGAAGCAAACTCCTGGCCTGAAGAGGCAAACATTCAGCCTGGTGCGGTTGTCTTTCAGCGCAGTGTGGCAGACCCTCGACCAGGCATGGCCGACTCTCTTGGTCTGGCACTGCCTTAGCATGGACCTCCAGTCTCAAGGTGATTCCACAAAGTGCCATCCCACCATGGCCAACCACTTAAGAAAGACCATTATAGAACATTGAACAAAGAACGTTCCAGCGCAGTACAGGCCCTTCAGCCCTTGACGTTATGACAACTTGTGAAACTAATCTGATGCCCGTCTAACCAAACCATTCTATTATTATCCATATGTATGTCCAATGTCCATTTAAATGCCCTTAATGTTGGCGAGTCCACTACTGCTGCAGGCAGGCCATTCCACGTCCTTATTACTCTCGGAGTGAAGAAACTATCCTGATATCTGTCATGATTTGGAGATGCTGGTGCTGGACTGGGGTGTACAAAGTTAAAATCACACAACACCAGGTCACCTGATGAAGGAGCGGCACTCCAAAAGCTAGTGTGCTTCCAATTAAACCTGTTGGACTATACCTGGTGTTGTGTGATTTTTAACTTTGTACACCCTGATATCTGTCCTAAATCTATCACCCCCTCAACTTAAAGTTATGTCCCCTTGTGTTAGCTGTCACCATCCAAGGAAAAAGGCGCTCACTGTCCACCCTATCTAACCCTCTGATTATCTGATAAGTCTCAATTAAGTCACCTCTCAACCTTCTCTCACGAAAACAGCCTCAGTTCCGTCAGCTTTCCCTCATAAGATTTTCCTCCCAAACCAGGCAACACCTAGTAAATTTCCTGTTTCCAAAGCTTCTACATCCTTCCAGAACAGTGCAGAACAGTGTCTTGAACAGCTGAAGCATGACCTCGTGGCTCTGAAACTCAATCCTTCTCACAATAAACACCAACATATCATATTTAAAAATTTCGGAGCGTCACTCCAGTGGTTGTGGAGGACACAATTGTAAGGCACAGAATTTATAGCAAAAACTTAGTGTGATGTAACTGAAATTATACATTGAAAAATACCTTGATTGTTTGTTGAGTCTTTCATCTGTTCGAACACCATAATAGTTTCACTTTTTTCATGTGTAAATTACAAAACCTTTTTTTAAAAGTTGCATTCTCAAGTTAACTGTAACAATTGGTGTTAGCTAGACAATATGTTGAAGGTACTGGATTAGTGGTGATGGAAGAGCACAGCAGTTCAGGCAGCATCCAACGAGCAGCGAAATCGACGTTTCGGGCAAAAGCCTTCAGAAGGGCTTTTGCCCGAAACGTCGATTTCGCTGCTCGTTGGATGCTGCCTGAACTGCTGTGCTCTTCCAGCACCACTAATCCAGTATTTGGTTTTCAGCATCTGCAGTCATTGTTTTTACCAACATGTTGAAGGTGTTAGCCCCCTGCGTTCTCGGTCTATGCCATGATGTTTAGATTGATTTTAATCTAAAAAGTGAGATAACAAGAGTTTTACGTGAGTTCATGCAGCTTTTGAGCAAAGTACAATGTAACGCTGCAAATACAAATTCACACCACAAAATATATGTATATGTGTGCATGTGGGTCTTTGTGTCTGTCTGTGTGTGTCTGGGTTGGGGGGTTATGAGTGTGAGAGACAGGGTGTATGTGTGTATAGTGAGTGAAGAGTGTCTGAAGTCTGTGAGGGGGTGCATGTGTGAGTGTGGGAGTGTGTGTGTGTCTGGGGTGGGAGGTTGTGAGTGTCTGAGAGAGAGAGTGTATATGTGTGTGTGTGAGTGTAGAGTGGTCTAAGTCTCTGAGAGGATGCATGTGTGAGTATGGGAGTGTGTAGGTTTGTAAGGATGTGTGTGTGTGTCTGTGTGTGTGTGTCTGTGTATGTGTGTGTCTCTGTGTATGTGTGTGTGTCTGTGTACGTGTGTGCGTGTGCATGTGTAAGAGTGCCTGTATATGTGTATAGTGCAATGGTGGTCACTGGAGGTCCCGGTTAAGGCCCTCCCTATGGGTACGGAACTTAGCTATCAGCCTCTGCTTGGCCACTTTTCGCTGCTGCCTGTCCCGAAGTTCGCCTTGGAGGATGGTCACCTGAAGGTCCAAGGTCGAATGTCCTGGACCACTGAAATATTCCCCAATTGGGAGGAAACACTCCTGCCTGTTGATTGCTGTGCAGTGCTCATTCATCCATTGCCATAGCCTTTGCTCAGTTTCCCCAATGTACACATACACACGGACACACATATACAGACACTCACACACACCCTTACAGACACACACACTCCCACACTCACACAGGCATCTTCTCAGAGACTTAGACCACTCTACACTCATGCACACACATATACACTCTCTCTCACAGACACTCACAACCCCACACCCCAGACACACACACACACACACACTCTCTCACACATGCACCCCCTCACAGACTTCAGACACTCTCCACTCACTACACACACATCTCCCTTTACTCTCACACTCACAACCCCCCAATCCAGACAGACACACACACACACACACACACACACACACACACAAAAACAGACACAAAGACCCACATGCACACATATACATATATTTTGTGGGGTGAATTTGTACTTGCAGCATTACATTGTACTTTGCTCAAAAACTGCATGAACTCATGTAAAACTCTGTTATCTCACTTTTTAGATTAGAATCAATCTAAACATTTTAGCACAGACTGAGAACACAGAGGGCTAACACCTTCAACATATTGTCTAGCTAACACCAATTGTTACAGTTAACCTGAGAATATAACTTTTAAAATAAGGTTTTGTGATTTGCACATGAAAGAAGTGAAACTATCATGGTATTCGAACAGATGAAAGACTCAATAGACAATCAAGGTATTTTTCAATGTATAATTTCAGTTACATCACACTAAGTTTTTGCTATAAATTCAGTGCCTTACGATTGTGTCCTCCACAGCCACCTGATGAAGGAGTGGCGCTCCGAAAGCTAGTGTGCTTCCAATTAAACCTGTTGGACTATAACCTAGTGTTGTGTGATTTTTAACTTTGTACACCCCAGTACAACACCGGCATCTCCAAATCAGATCATATCATATGCCTTCTTAACAACCCTATCAACCTGAGTGGCAACTTTCAGGGATTTATGCACCTGGACACCGAGATCTCTCTGTTCATCTACACTGCCAAGAATTTTACTATTAGCCCAATATTCTGCATTCCTGCCACTTCTTCCGAAGTGAACTACCTCACACTTTTCCACATTAAACTCCATTTGCTGCTTCTCAGCCCAGCTCTGCATCTTACCTATGTCCCTCCGTAACCCACAACATCCTTCAGAACTGTCTGCGACTCTGCTTATCTTACTGTCATCCATAAATTTACTAACCCATTCTTCTACGCCCACATCCAGATCATTTATAAAAATGACAAACAGCAGTGGCCCCAAAACAGATCCTTGCGGCACACCACTGGTAACTGAGCTCCAGGATGAACATTTCCCATCAACCACCACTCTCTGTCTTCTTTCAGCAAGCCAATTTCTGATCCAAACCGCTAAATCCCTTCAATCCTGAAACTCCGTATTTTGTGCAATAGTCTACCGTGTGGAACCTTATCAAATGCCTTACTGAAGTCCATATACACCACATCAACTGCTTTACCTTCATCCACCTGTTTTGTCACCTTCTCAAAGAACTCAATAAGGTTAGTGAGGCTGACCTACCCTTCACAAAAATGTGTTGACTATCCCCAATCAAATTATTATTTTCCATATAATTATAAATTCTCTCTCTTTTCCAACGCATTACCCACAACCGAAGTAAGGTTCACTGGCCTATAATTACCAGGGTTGTCCCAACTCCCCTTCTTAAAGAAGGGAACAACATTCACTATCCTCCAGTCTTCTGGCACTACTCCTGTTGCCAACGATGACATAAAGATCGAAGCCAAAGGCTCTGCAATCTCTTCCCTGGCTTCCCAGAGAATTCGAGGATAAATCCCATCCAGCCCAGGGGTCTCATCTATTTTCAGATCTTCCAAAATTGTTTTAAAAAATCCTCTTTGTCAACCTCAATCCCATCTAATCTTGAACTTTTATTTTGAACTAGCAGTTTTATTTCTTTATTTTCTACTTTAAACTAAGGTGTGCAATGTGTAACTTTTAACCTTATTTTGTTAGTTTCACGCTTTATTATAATTACTGCAATTGAATTGAATTGAACTTATTGTCATGTGTACCGAGGCACAGTGAAAAGCTTCAATGTTCAACTTTCTTCTCTGCTGTTTCTTTCTATCTTGTTCTTAAGATTCTGTACCTAAATGGCACCTTGTGTGGTGACATTATACACTTGTCACTATAGTACTTCAGTACACGTGACAATAAAATCAAAATCAAAAATCAAATCATTTTAGAGCTTCCCTTCTTACCATTATCTTCAACCTCCAATCCATCATCCTTGAATCTCCCTCAAATCTTTGACCTGATCTTGTTATCTTCAACTCTCCATACTTCACCACTGACATTCCCTATGGTTTCCGCATAATCATGCTTCCCTATGTAGTACCATTTCCTCCATCAGTCCTCCGTGTGCCTTTGTAGGGCTGCGTCCTCACATCCTTGGTCAGGCATGCTCAGTTTCCACCTTCACAGCCACAACCATAATTTCAATGCATCAATTCTTCCCTTGTTTTCATTATGGAGGATACATTTGAGAAAAAAAAGCTCCCACTCAGTCCAAATCCAGTAGGTGGACGACTTGATTGCTCCATGACACATTTTAGCAACGTGAATCTAAACGCATGTGGTTCTCATTTTCAATTCCAAAGGTACAATTTCACCTGTAAAGTGATGCTTTACTGAGCATATGCAATACACTGATGTATTTCAAAAAAATGTTCCCACTGCTTGCCTTCAAGAAATATGATCCATCTTCGATGTGAAACAAATTTAACACTCAACTTACAGTTCTCCATCAATAAGTTGACATTCTTCCTCCCGTTCAATTAAGTGTCCTTATAGTAACCACAATATCACCCTTGCCTCCCACTCCCTGGAGTTTGCAAGATTTCACCGTGTATTTCATTTTCTAAGCCTTTTATGTACATCAAAAAAATTGCAGTGCTCCTGGCACTAGCCTTTGGGGAAAACCACTGCCTGCCAATCTCTTGTCTAATAAATAACAGTTTACTATAACCCGCGATATCCTGTCTTTAGGGCAAACTTTTATCCAAGCGGACACTGACCATCCTATTCAACTGTCCTTGATTTTTTAACCAACTTTGACGTGCTACTCTGAACGTTTTCTTAAACTCCATAGATAATATACATTGCATAGACCTTAACGTTAAGATTCTCAGCCCCATGACTGAATCTCTCTAGTCCCTATCTGATCTCCTAATAATCTTAAACCACATCTAGGCTCCACCAATTCCATTCTTGTGACTCGAACCTCTTCTGCAAAACGTCTTCCTACACTACACCTCTGGAATTCCCTCCCTAAAACCTTAATCCTGCTTCCCTCACACTCAATGCCTCCTTAAAATTTACTTTTTTGACTACGTCTCCCAACATCTCTTTTGGCTCAATATCCTTTTTTTTGGTTATGCCTCCCTAAGCTCTTTGGGTCATTTTTCTATGTTAAGTACAAGCTGTTGCTTTGATTAAAAATATAAGAAATACAATAGAAGTCCTTGTCAAGATGTGCCAAGATTCATGCCGTGAAACTGAACACACTCGTCTTTCTCTTGTGAGATTCAAAGAAATACATCAGGTCCTGGCTCCAAGCATAAAATGGCAAATTACACAAGGTCAAGGCAATGCAGGCATCCATCTTCTATTAAAGATTGTAGAATCTGTGATAGTTACTGTAATGAAGAGCTACTGTTTGCTATGTTATAATTTGATTCATTTCAAGAACAAAGGCTGCAAATCCTGGTTGATTTAGCCAACAAATATTTAACCCATTCATTTGTCATTCTTTTGTTCATCATTTAGAGAAAATTAAATCACACTCGAACAGGGAGATACTTCAATCAAGCAGCTCCAAATCTACTGTAAATTTCTGCCTATAAGCACAGAGGTGAGAATAACCATGATAAAGCTTCTTCCAAAGGATATTACCCAGGAGAACTATTATAAAACAGTTAACTGCTCCTAATTCCAAACCTAACCAAGTTGACCAATTCCTCAATTTTGCCTCAGTGCCAGATTCATTTTTCTGGCTATCAAACCTGATGACAAAGACAGCAGTTGTATTGGAAGGAGCCATCTTGGAAAGCCTCTTAAAAGTCTATCCCTTTTTACAAACCAACAGGATCAGTTATTGCCACAACAGTAGATTTTCCAACTTGTCACAATTCCACCTGACAACCTCAATAATTTAAAAGGCCTACAGCAACCCCTATAGCAAATCTCACCAACATAAGTACTGACCTGTATCAGAATATATGAATTCCAAGACACAAGCAGAATTCAGTAGAGCACTTCTGCATTTGTATAAAAATGAGTTTGAATTTCACAAGTTGGGATTTAAGGCCAATATAGTTTCATCCTTGGGGGAAAGGAGCTGGTTATCAATTGCACAGACATCAGACAAATCTCCTGGACTGTTTAAATACAATCCTATGTTTAAACAGAACAATTTCACTGTTCCAAGGCCCTGAACACAGTGTGGAAGTCATGAAGTTATGAAGGAGGCATAAATGCTCTTGAAGGGTGAATAAATTCTGTTTTGTGTCATGTTTTGAAGTTATGTACATTCTCAGCCTTCTAAAATTAATTAGGCTGAAGCTTTCAATTATCACAAAATGCTGTTTTTAAAAAGTCATTATCTTGGTTCCTGCAGTTTCAAATCTGACATCAATGTTTGTGTAGTGATTGCAACGAGGCCAGCCAGTTAGAACTCACAGCATATGTGTTCCTTGATTGGTATTGTTAAGCTGGCCCAATCAGGGTGCCCTGGCTGACAGATAGAGAAATCACACAACACCAGGGGTTATAGTCTAACAGGTTTATTCGGAAGTACTAGCTTCCGGAGCACTGCTCTTTCGTCAGGTTCATAAGACACAGAATTTATAGCATAAGATCATAGTGTTATGCAACTGATACGATATATTGAACAAGGTCGAGAGTGTGGTGCTGGAAAAGCACAGCAGGTCAGGCAGCATCCGAGACGCAGTAGAATCAATGTTTCGGGCATAAGTCCTTCATCAGGTCATCACTCTCAACTCTGATCTCCAGAATCTGCAGTCCTCATTTTCTCTTAGATATATTGAACAAACCCAGATTGCTGTTAAGTCTTTTATCTTTTAGAATGGATTGCAAGTTTCAATTCATCAATATGTAAATCCCAGAATTTCTTTCAAGTCTGTTCAAAATATCATATCAGTTGCATGACTCTATGATTACACGCTATAATTCTGTGTCTTATGATCCTGCCCCACTAGCTACCTAACAAAGGAACAGTGCTCCCAAAGGTAGTGCTTTCGAATAAACCTGTTGGACTATAACCTTTGTCTACCCCAGTCCAACACTGGCACCTCTTCATCACAGATATAGACAGGAGTGTCAGGGTTTCTGCTCACTCTATGAGGCAGCTCTGAGCTAGCCGGGTCATTGTCATTTACAGTGTATGTATAAATAAACGGTGACTTGGTGACAGGATACCAGCCTTGATGGATTTATTTCAGTTTGGCTGAATTTCAAAAGTTTCAAAACCACTTATCCCACAGGGAGTCGGTTTGAGTCCACATTTTAACAAGCTATTTTAATATTTTCGAATGATTAGCTGGCTTTGATGTGGTTATTAAATAGAAGTTAGCTGCTATTACAGAATAACCACTTGAGATTCTGTAATAATTTTTTAGAAATTCAATGTCTTTTCACCTGCATGTTTCCTGAGACCTGTCTGTACTGTGTAATGGGCAAGTGCCTCACAAACCTTACTGAGGTCTTTGAGAAGATGACCAAACAGGTGGATGAAGGTAAGGCAGTTGATGTGGTGTATATTGATTTCAGTAAAGCATTTGATAAGGTTCCCCACGGTGGCTATTGCAAAAAATACAGTCATGGGATTGAGGGTGATTTAGCAGTCTGGATCAGAAATTGGCTAGCTGGAAATGTTCATCCTGGAGTTTAGTGACTAGTGGTGTACCGCAAGGATCTGTTTTGGGGCCACTCCTGTATGTCATTTTTATAAATTACCTGGATGAGGGTAGAGCAGGAAGGGTTAGTAAATTTGCAGATGACACTAAAATCGGTGGAGTTGTGGACAGTGCACAAGGATGTTGCAGGTTACAGTGGGACATAGGTAAGCTGCAGAGCTGGGCTGAGAGGTGGCAAATGGAGTATAATGCGAAAAAGCGTGAAGTGATCCACTTGGAAGCAGTAACAGGAATTCAGAGTATTGAGCTAATGGTAACATTCTTGGTAGTGTGGATGAGCAGACAGATCTCGGTGTCTATTTGCATAGCTCCCTGCAAGTTGCCACCTAGATTGACAGGGTTGTTTAGAAGGCATATGGTAGCTTTTATTGGTCGAGGGACTGAGTTTCAGAGCCATGAGGTCACACTGTAGCTGTACAAAACTAGTGCAGCTGCACTTGGCGTATTGTGTACCGTTCTGGTCGCCAAATGTTAGCAAGGATGTGGAAGAATTGGATAGGGTGCAGAGGCGATTTAACAGTTCTCATTAGAGAGGAGGTTAAGAGGTGACTTAGTAGAGGCATACAAGACGATCACAGGATTAGATACGGTGGACAGAGAGAGCCTTTTTCCTTGGATAATGATGGCTAGCCTTAAATTGAGGAATGACAGATATAGGATGGATGTCAGAGGTAGGTCCTTTACTCAGAGTAGTAAGGGAGTGTAATGTCCTGCCTATAACAGTAGCGGACTTACCAACATTAAAGGCATTGAAATGGTCATTGGATATGCAGATGGATGATAATGGAATAGTGTGGGTTAGATGGGCTTCTGAATGGTTTCACAGGTCAGTGCAACATTGACAGCTGAAGGTTCTATACTGCTCTATAAGGTTTGATGTTCTAAGTGAGTACAAGGTTCATTGTGGGTGGGTGGGTACGGAGGTGGTGAGGACAGAGGGCTGCAGGATCAACGGCCTTTTACAAAACCAGACCAAATCTCAGAAAACCATTCCTACTCTGAAAAGGATTGACAACTAAAGGGCATTTTTAAAATGCTTTGTAAAATAAACAAATATGAGATGAGAAAAATTGTTTTCACAAAGCAGGGTCTGGGACGCAGTGCCTGGAACTCTGGTGGAAGCAGATTCAATTGAGGCATATAAGAGGGCACTGGACAGACATTTAAATAGAAACAAAGTGCACAGCCACAGGAGAAAGACAATGGCTTGGGACTAAATTAAAATGCTCAGGCAACCAGTATGAACACAATGAGTTGAATGGCCTCCTTCTGCATCAAAGCAAATTTCTAACATTTCCAATAATAGCACTTCAAAGGTAGTTCACAGGCTGAGGTGCACTCTAGGGATCTTGAGGATGCAGCATGATGTGTGAATGCAATTACTTAACTAAACAGTTTGCGAGCCTGTCTACTTCAGTTTGTTGTTCTGTTTCAGGAGGCCTTCAGCTACAGAACTGACCAATACATGTGCTCCTCAGCCTTAATACCTCTTTCCCCAATGAAGTTGCTGATCACTTCCCCCAATAGTCCACTGGGAACCTTGATAATGGAGGGGCTAAGCATGCATTGTCTATCATCTGTACAGCACTTAACAAGATACAATTTTCCCAACTGGAGCCCCCAGGAATCCCAGAGAGATATAACACCAACTGTTCAAGCAAAGACAACCTGCTTTTCCCAAAATACCTGCGATGGACTAGGATTCCCAGTATACATTTCCAAAATTCAATGTCCAAAGCATTCCGACAGCCAGTCTAAAAGTCAGAGGCCAACAACCCATCCAGCAAGTGGAACCTGTGTAGCCTTATCTCTAGGCACCGAAGGCAACCCAGATATGACCACAATAGCAAGAGTAAGCAATTTAGCCCCCTATATAGGATCAATAAGATCATGACTGGTTCATGTCTTAATCTGTAAATTAAACCTTGACACCCACAGTGGATCAGTCAGACTTAGCACAGAAGTGAATATTCTGTGAAATTTTTAACTCACCATGCAGGGGAGTTCTGTAGTAGAAACTCCCAGGCAGAGGACCAGGACCAAGGGGCCAGGGTATATCAAAAAGGTGTGATAGTAACAAAATCGCAAGCTCAATGAATCTACCAACCAGGTTGAGATTAGAAACAATTATCACAATGGAAAGCTTCAAGTACGATTCCGTGAAATAACAGTCAGATCTTCAGTATAATCCAAAAAAAAATCCTTTTATCCAAAAACACCCCTCTGTCATTTTTCAGACAAGACACTTTTGCACACAACTGTAGCTTCATTGATCATGGACTGAGAATGTAATTTGTCTTTATGGGGCTCCTTGACTTTCAAAAGAAGGGGATACAAATGACTTAAATGAGACTAAATATGCATTTAACGCTCAAAATCTTTGGAGACTTCTCCTTCAAACACGAAGCACAATGCCTTCACAATCAAGGCATCAATTAGACTTAATTTACTTTTCAAAGTTGAGAATTGTGGCAAAAGATTCCTCAACACCTTTCAAAACTCTGAACCACAGCCTTCTACAAAGAGTAAGCATATCCTTCATTTCAAATCGGATATCCTCATATGGCAACCTCAAGATCCTTCACAAAGGAGAATGCACACAGACATAGGAAGCCTACCATATGTGTTTGAGATGTGCTTTGCAGATATCCGAGTTCCTTCATAAGCATCCAACCAGACAAGCAAAGGTCAGCACAAAAAGGTCAATCATGATCAGCAAACCTCAAACCAAGGAGGGCAAGGTCAATACGACCAACAGGCAAGAATTTAGGAATAAGAAAAGGGAAATCAAAGAGAAATCAAACTCCTAACAGTGGATTATAATGAATTGAAAACTCAAACTCCATGAATGAAAGATGTTAAGAAGAGGAATAAAGAAATGAAGTTCCAGCTGATAGGGATAGTCTCTCCATTTTAAACAGCACCCAGAGTAAATCAGATCATTGAACAGATTCGAGTCCCCCCAATCTCTGTCACTAAATCTGTATGTAACAGAACAGTTTAACGCCTATGTTGGCTGCAATCAAAGTCATGTGCCTTAATTTCAAGGGAGCAAATCACCAAATCAATTGGAAGAAAACCTTGATCTCACCCAAGAAGCAGGAGACCTGCCTTCAACCTTTGGTGCAAGTCAAATTAATCGCGCATTGGATAGACAAAATAATGTCCTCACCTTCTTCACCCAAGAGCACAGACTGGGCAATTTTTGGTCAAGATTAGAGTGGTGCTGGAAAAGCACAGCAAGTCAGGCAGCATCCGAGGTGCAGGAAAATCGACGCTTCGGGGCAGGAGTCCCTCATTCCTGATCTTGACTCTGATCTCCAGCATCTGCAGGCCTCACTTTCGCCTGGGCCATTTTTAGCACAAGCCTCTCCACCTCATGGATTAACAATGTCCAACATCTGCACTCTGAATGGAGGATTTCATAATATTTCCTTTTTCAACATTCCAACTCTATTTCTGTATCAAAGACCCACCAGTCTAATCCCCCTAGCTGGATACAAAAGCTGAATAATTTTTCATTATCACATTGCTGTTTGGAAGTATATGCTTTTTATGGTTTGGCTGCCACATCACCCAAACTACAAAAGCAACAATACTTCACTGGCTGTAAAGCAATTTGAGACAACTAAAGGTTGTGAGAAGTGAGATATAAACACAAGTCTTTCTTTCACAAAAATACAAGGCAGTCATAACACACACACAGAATAATCATAACTGTGAACTCTGGAAGACATCCTCAGTAAATACATCTTCAAAAATGATGAATAAACCTAGCACTGCTTGGTGGTCCAGGGATCATGGCCTGTTTATTGGCATAACAACTGCATCAAGGAGAACGGATATGATATGCCAATAGCTTCCGTACACTTCTCTGGGAAATTACTAAGGGAACCAACCACAAAGTATACAGTATAACAGACCCAGAGAAAACTAAACTAAAGAGCAGTGCATCAAAAAGTAGGTACAGGGTTCCTCAATTTATGTCTGACTTACAAACACTTGTACTTACGAATCCAATCCTATACAAGGGTATAATTTTAAACACGTGATAACAGTTGCCTTATGTTGTCCTGCATTGCATTCTGACCAAAGTGTAATCAACTTGCGCATGGAAACCAGAGCAGAATCCGTTCCCAACACAGGAACTACCTGTACAAAAGACACAAATCAGAAAAGGAACAGACTCTCCTTTATGTCAGAGGTGAACTAACTCTGTTGCATGTGTACCCTGCCCTTACACTACTTTTAATGACTGTGAGCTGTCTGTATACAAGTTTGCGATTCTGCCTGACAATTATTCTGCAGTGGATTTGTAACCTACACAGACAGGAAATCAGTTTGTTTGCTACAATGTCTGTTTCATTGTTAGACCATAATTGTTAGCATGACATACCCAACAACCCATTATCTGTGCGACCAGAAAAATTCATACAGCACACCATGCACACCAGATAAACTGAGGGAAGGAAGTAAGGAAATCCATCACATACAATCAGCTCATCACATTAGGAAACATGTTCACAGGAACTCACTGCTTAATGGAGGCACGCACAGCTGAAAGCCAACCCCTATTCTTGCCTCCAAAACTCCACCCTCTTCACCTGAAAGTACTGCAACCCCCTGTCCCACAACCTTCAACCTGCCACATTTACTTGTGCTCAAAGATCCAGTCACGATACCTGCTGAAGTCTCTAGAGCATTCCAGACACCAGCCACTGGTTCTAGGGATGTTCCCGGTAATGAAAGAGAAAAACAGAAAACAGCAGCATGGTAGGTCATATGGCCCTTTGCACCTGTCCTGCCATTCATCTAACTCAATAACTTGCTCCTACTTTCCTCCCATATCCTTTGACCCCTTTAGCCATAAGTGCTATATCTAACTCCATTTTGAAATCATACAATATTTCAGATTCAACTGCATTCTGTGGCAGTGAATTCCACAGACTCACTACACTCTGGGTAAAAAAAATCTCCGCATCTCAGTCCTCAATGGTTTGCCCATATCCTTAGATTGTGGCACCTGATACTGTACTCCCCTGCCATCAGGAACATCCTTCCTGCATCCACCCTGCATAGTCCTGTTAGAATTTTATATGTTTTGGTCAGACTCCTGCCTTGCTCATTTTTCCTAACACTCACGAATATCATGCTAACGAATTCAACCTTTCTTTGTACATCAATCCTGCCAATGCAGGAATCAGTCTGATAAACCTTCACTGCACTCCCACATCAGCAAGAGCAACCTTCTTCAGGTAAGGAGACCAAAACCTACATATTCCAGGTGCGGTCTCACCAAGGCCCTGTTAAATCGCAGTAAGATATCCCTGCTCCTGTACGCAACTCCTCTCGCTACAAAGCCCAACATTCCATTTGCCTTCTTTACCACCCGATGTATCTGCCTGCTAATCTTCAGCGACTGATGTACGAGGACACCCAGGTCTTATCGCACATTCCCCTTTCCCAGCAGCTGTATGGGTCATAATTTGCCTTCAGTTTTTGTTACTGAAGTGGTAATTTCACATTTATCCACATTATACTGCATCTGTCATGCATTTGCCCACTCAATTTATCAAAACCACAATGAAATATCCCTGCATACTCCTCACAGGTCACCCTACCACTCAGCTTTGTGCTGTCTGCAAACTTGGAGATATTGCATTTAGTTACCGCATGGGTCCCAGCACTGATCCCTGTAGTACCCTTTTAGTGACTGTCTGCCATTCAGAAAAGCACTTGCTTATTCCTAATCTTTGTCTCCTGTTTGCCAACCAGTTCTCTATCCACTTCAATACACTACTCCCAATCTTATGCCTATTAATTTTACACACTAATCTCTTATGTGAGACTTTGTCAAAAACCTTCCAGAAGTCTAGAAAACAAACCTCATCCAGTGGCACCCCTTCATCAACTCTACTAGTTACGTTACTCTATCCTCAAAGAACTCCAGATCTGTCAAGTATGATTTTGATCTTGTACATCCACGCTGACACTATCCGAACCTGCTACTGTTTTCCATAACTCAGATATTAATTATTTTATAAGGGACTCTAGCATTTGCACCACTACTCACGTCAGGCTAACTGGTCTATAATTCCTGATTTTTCTGTGCTTCCCTTCTTAAGTAACAGGGGTTACATTAATCTGAATGAACCATTCAAAAATCTGTAGAATCTTGGAAGATGACCACCAATGCATCCACTACTTCTACAGACAATTTCTTAAGTACACTGTGAATAAGATTATCAGGGCCTGAGGATTTACTGGTCTTCAATCCCATCAACTGCCTCAACATTATTTCTCGACCAAAACTGATTTCCTTCAGCACTTCTATCTCACCAAACCCTGTATTCTCCAATATTTCTAGTCTGATATTTGTATCTTCCTTTGTGAACATACAACTGAAGTATGTATCAAATTGGTCAGCCATTTCATTATTTGCTATTTTAAGTTCCCTGTTTCTGATTATAAGGGACCTTCAAATGTCTTCACTAATCTTTTTCTCTTCACATTTCTATAGAAATTTACAGCCAGTTCAAATGCTCTTTGCAAGCTTATTCTTATAGTCTACTTTCCCTTTCTTAGTTAATTCCTTTATCCCCCTTTTCTGGAATGTGAAATGCGCCCACTCCTTGGGTCTGCTTCTTTCTTTCTGGCCAATTTATATGCCTCTTCCTTTGATCTAATCCTGTCTTTAATTTCCTTAGTTAAAAATCACATAACACCAGGTTATAGTCCAATAGGTTTAATTGGAAGCACACTAGGTTTCGGAGTGACGCTCCTTCATCAGGTGATCACCTGATGAAGGAGCATTGCTCCAAAAGCTAGTGTGCTTCTAATTAAACCTGTTGGACTATAACCTGGTATTGTGTGATTTTTAACTTTGTACACCCCAGTCCAACACCGTCATCTCCAAATCATGTCTAATTTCCTTCTGAGCCTTGTAATTTGGCACTTTTGCCATTTTACATTTGCACCAGGTAAGAATGGATAATTGTTGCAATTCCTCCTTACGCTCTTTGAATGTTTACAATTGCCTTTCCACAGTCATCCCTCTAAGTAATGTTCCTCAATCTATCATCGCCTACTTGTGCCCTCATGTCATCACGGTTTCCTCTATTTAGATCTTAAGTCTCAGAATCAACCACATCACTCTTGATGAGGAATTGTATCATTCTATCATCGCTCATCAACACGGTGCCACACAGAACTAGATTGCTAATTATTCCTTTATCGTTATATAATACCCAGTCTTGGACGACTTGGAGGTACTGGTGTTGGACTGGGGTGTAAAAAGTTAAAAATCATACAACGCTAGGTTATAGTCCAACAGGATTTTTTGGAAGCACTAGCTTTCGGAGCACTGCTCCTTTATCTGGTGGTTGTGGACAGTCTAGGATGTCATGCTCTCTATTTGGTTCCTCAACATACTGGTCCAGAAAACTATCCAATATATATTCCACAAATTTCTCCTCTATAGTATTGTTACTAATTTGATTTACTCAATTTCCTTTATTGCATAAATCCCAAATTTCTCATTCCCAAAAACACCCCTACAATTTGGGATTTCTATATACAAGCATCACTAATGTTCTTTTGCTAACCTATCCATTCAGATTCCAGATCTTTGGGGCTAATATCTTTCCACACTAAAGCATTAATTTCCACTGTGGCCAGCAATGCAACTCCACTGCTTTTTCTTTTTTGTCTGTCCTTTCTAAATACTAAATATTCTGAATATGCAGTTCTCAACACAAGCCACCCTGCAGCCACGTCTCTATAATCCCAACTAGATCATACTTACTTGCATGATGCATTCATCTACTGCTGGCCTCTGAGTGGCAGACAGAACAATCAAATGATACAATACTGTCAACTTCTCTAGCCTCGGTAATTTTTCAGATTGCCGTAGTTGTGGATATGTTCGGCAAGCTGGGAAGTTAGAACATAGAAAGAACATAGAAAAGAACAGCACAGAACAGGCCCTTTGCCCACAATGTTGTGCCGAGGGTTAATCATAATGTAAAATAAAATGATTTAACCTACACACCCCACAATTCACTGCTATCCATGTGCATGTTCAGCAATCGCTTAAATGTCCTTAATAACTCTGCTTCCACCACCACCGCTGGCAATGACCTCCAGTCCAGCCAGCATCCTGATAAACCTTCTTTGCACCCTCTCCAAAGCTTCTGTATCTTTCCTATAGTAGGACGACTAGAACTGGACACAATATTCCAAGTGTGGTTTCACAAGGGACTAATGTTTGTCCCCTGTCTAGGCGACATCTTAAGTGCTTTGGAGCCTCCTGTGAAGCATTGCTTTGCTGCATCTTCTAGAATTTATGTGGTTCCATTCCTGCTGGTTCTGGTTGCCAGTCCTGGTAGTTCGTTGTAGTGGCCAGTATATTGGGTCTAGGTCTATGTTAATGGAGACCATGGATGAGTACCACACTTCTAGAAATTCTCTGGCTGTCCTGTTTAGCGTGCCGTATGATCGCTGTGTTGTCCCATTTGTGTGTGTGTGTGTGTGTACGCGCGGCTACTGCGGATAGCCGGTCGTGGCGTTTAGTGGCCAGTCAGAGTTCATAGATGCAGATTGCTAATTATTGCCAATGTACCCGCCACAACAACCGATCTACGGAACCAACAACTGGAAGCAGCAGAAACAGAACCAAATAAATTCCAGAAGACGCAGTACAGAAGTGCTGAACAGGAGGCTCCAAAGCCCTAAAAATGTCACCTAGACAGAGGACAAAACATCTGCAAATTAACTTCCCAGCTCAACAAGCATCGCCACAACCACAGCAACCAGCACCCAGACAACAATTCTTGAATTTTGCAGATTTTAAGGCTCCCGATTGCCTCAGAATTCATCACTACATTCTGATAGCCCTGCAAATTACAATCAAGGAAACCCAGGCTGAGATAGAAAGTTTCTGATGCGGTAAAACTCCAGAACCAAACAGCTATTTCGATGAGGTTTACAATGCCCAGTTCTACTCATGCACAACCCATTCTGAAGCTCTTCCAAACACTGTCAACATCACATCAAACATAACACGATACACCTCCCTCGCTGTTCCAGTACAGATACAATGGCATCTGGGCAACATTGTAGAAAATTGCTCTGGAATGTGCTGTACACAAAAAGCAAGTCAAATCTAACTCAGCTAACTACTACCCCAACTCCATCCCACCAACTCAGCATCACCCTCTTGAACTGTCCTACCTGTCCATCTTCCTTCCCACCTATCCCCTCCACTCTCCGCTCTGACCTATCACCATCACCCTCCAGCTTCATCTACCTTCAAGGTACCCAACCCCACCCCTTTCACATTTATCTCTCAGCCCTCTTGCTCCCTCCACCCACCCGGGGGCTCTGTTGGTTGAAGTCATACCTGTCACAAAGATTTGTATTATGGCTATTGGAGGTCAGTCATCTCAGATCCAGGACCTCCCTGCAGGAATTCCTCAGAGTTGGATCTAGTCTCAACCATCCTCAACTGCTTAAATCAACAACCTTCCATCCATCATAATGTCAGATGGAAGGCTAGATGAGCACTTTGGAGACAGCGATTACAATTTGGGTGAGCACTTTGGAGACAGTGATCACAATTAGGTGATCACTTTGGAGACAGTGATCACAATTAGGTGATCACTTTGGAGACAGTGATCACAATTAGGTGATCACTTTGGAGACAGTGATCACAATTAGGTGAGCACTTTGGAGACAGCGATCACAATCAGGTGAGCACTTTGGAGACAGTGATCACAATTAGGTGAGCACTTTGGAGACAGCGATCACAATTAGGTGAGCACTTTGGAGACAGCGATCACAATTAGGTGAGCACTTTGGAGACAGTGATCACAATTAGGTGAGCACTTTGGAGACAGCGATCACAATTTAGGTGAGCATTTTGGAGACAGCGATCACAATTTAGGTGAGCATTTTGGAGACAGCGATCACAATTCTGTCAGGTTTACTTTAGTGATGGAAAGGGATAGGTGTACTCCACCGAGCAAGAGTTACAGCTGGGGGAAGGGAAATTACGATGCAATTAGGAAAGATTTAGGAAGCGTAAAATGGGGAAGGAAACTGCAGGGGATGAGCACATTAAAAATGTGGAGCTTATTCAAGGAAAAGCTCCTGTGTGTCCTAGATAACTATGTACTGTCAGGCAGAGAGGAAGATATAGAACGTGTGAGCCTTGGTTTACTAAGGAAGTGGAATCCCTGGTCAAGAAGAAGAAGAAGGCTTATGTTAGGACAAAATGTGAAAACTCAGTTAGGGCGCTTGAGGGTTACAAGGAAGTCAGGAAAGACCTAAAAAGAGAGATCAGAAGAGTCAGGAGGGGACATGAGAAGTTGTTGGCGGATAGGATCAGGGTTAACCCTAAGGCATAGGTTAACCCATAGGTATGTCAGGAATAAAAGAATGATGAGAGTTAAATTAGGGCCAATCAAGGATAATAGTGGGAAGTTGTATGTGGAGTCAGAGGAGATAGGGGAAGCACGAAATAAATATTTTTCGACAGTGTTCACTATAGAAAATGAAAATCTTGGTGAGGAAGATACAGAGATACGTGCATCTAGACTAGAAGAGATTGAGGTTCACAAGGAAGAGGTATTAGAAATACTGCAGAGTGTGAAAATAAACAAGTCCCCTGGGCTGGATGGGATCTATCCTAGGATCCTCTGGGAAGCAAGGGAAGAGATTGCCGAGCCTTTGGCATTGATCTTCAAATCATCATTGTCTACAGGAATAGTGCCTGAGGACTGGAGGATAGCAAATGTGGTTCCCTTGTTCAAAAAGGGTAGTAGAGACAACCCTGGTAATTATAGACCAGTGAATCTCAATTTAGTTGTTGGTAAAGTGTTGGAAAAGGTTATAAGAGATAGGAATTATAACCATCCAGAAAAGAATAATCTGATCATGGACAGTCAGCACAGTTTTATGAAGGGTAGGTCGTGCCTGACGAATCTTATTGAGTTTTTTGACAAAATGACCCAACAGGTAGATGATAGTAAACTGGTTGATGTGGTGTATATGGATTTCAGCAAGGCGTTCAATAAGGTTTCCCACAGGCTATTATACAAAATGCGGAGGAATGGGATTATGGGAGACATAGCAGTTTGGATCAGTAATTGACTTGCTGAAAGAAAACAGAGGGTTGTAGTTGATGGAATATGTTCATCTTAGTGTCCAGTTACTAGCAGCGTACCGCAAGGGTCGGTGTTGGGTCCACTGCAGTTCGTCATTTTTATAAATGACCTGGATGAGGGCTTAGAAGGGTGGGTTAGTAAATTTGCGGATGACACTAAGGTCGGTGGAGTTGTGGATAGTGACGAAGGATGTAGTAGTTTGCAGAGAGACATCGATAGGATGCAGAGCTGGGCTGAGAGGTGGGAAATAGAGTTTAATGTGGACAAGTGTGAGGTGAAACATTTTGGCCGGAGTAATCGGAATGCAAAATACTGGGCTAATGGTAGGATTCTTGGGAGTGCAGATGAGCAGAGAGATCTCGGTGTCCATGTGCACAGATCCCTGAAAGTTGCCACCCAGATTGACAGGGATTTTATGAAGGCATTCTGTGTTTTGGCCTTTATAAATAGAGGAATTGAGTTCCGGAACCAGGAGGTTATGCTGCAGCTGTACAAAGCTCTGGTACGGCCACACTTGGAGTATTGTGTACAGTTCTGGTCACCGCATTATAAGAAGGATGTGGAAGCTTTGGAAAGGGTGCAGAGGAGATTTACTAGGATGTTGCCTGGTATAGAAGGAATGTCTTATGAGGAAAGGCTGAGGGCCTTGAGTCTGTTCTCGTTAGAGAGAAGAAGGTTGAGACGTGATTAATAGAGACATACAAGATAATCAGAGGGTTAGATAGGGTGGACAGGGAGAGGCTTTTTCCAAGTATGGGGACGGCAAACACGAGGGGACACAACTTTAAAGTGAGGGGAGATAGGTATAAGACAGATGTCAGAGGTAGTTTCTTTACTCAGAGAGTAGTAAGGGTATGGATTGCTTTGCCTGCATCGGTAGTAGATTCGCCAAGTTTAAGTGCATTTAAGTTGTCACTGGACAGGCAAATGGACGTACATGGAATAGCACAGGTGTGATGGGCTTCAGATTAGTATGACAGGGTGGCGCAATGGGCTGAAGGGCCTGTACTACGCTGTAATATTCTCTGTTCTATGATATTAACTAATGATTGCACAATGTTCAGCACCATTCATGACTCCTTAAATGGGCTAAGGGAATGCAACATTTGCTCCGCGTGACTATCTTCAATAGGACAAAATCCAACCATTGTTCCTTCACATTCAATGGTGTTACCCTCACTGAACTTCCCATTATCAACATCCTGCGTGCTACCATTGACCATAAACTGAACTGGACTAGCCATATTCATACAGTGGCTACAAGAGGAGGTCAAAGACAAGGAATCCTGCAATGAACTTACCTCCTGACTCCCTAAATCCTATCCATCATCTACAAGGCACATGCTAGGAGTCTGATGTAATATGCTCAATGTACTTGGACGAGTAGGGCTTAAACAACGTTCAAGAAGCTAAACACCATCTAGAAAAAAGCAATCTGTTTGATTGGCACCATACTGAAAAACATTCACATTCACTCCCTCCACCACTGACGCTCAGTAGCATCAGCATGTACCATCCCTAAGATGCACTGCAGAAATTTGCCATGGATTCTGATAACCTTACTTACCCATGACCAGTACTGACTAGAAGGACAAGGGCAACAGATACATGGAAACGTGCTAACCTGCAAGTTACCCTCCAAGGCACTTATCATTCTGACTTGGATCTATATTGCCATTCCTTAATACCACTTTGTTAAAATCCTGGAACTCCCTCCCTAACTGCACTGTGGGACTGTAGCATTTCAGGAAGGCAGCTCACCACCACCTTCTCAAGGGCATTTAGGGGTGGGAAATAAATGCTGGCCCAGGTGTGAAGCCCATTTTCACTGAATAAATTTAAAAAAACAATTCAAAACAAAGACCCACCCACAGACCTCTATCCTTACACAACACTTCCTACAATTCAGAAGTCAAGACCTTGGCCAGATTGATCACACTTGACCTTCTCCACAATACTAACAGTTTTCACATACAAATTAGTTTGTTGTGCATTTACAATGGATCAAATGCCTTCTCCAACAAAATTGCTGGAGTTATGGCCTGCCTTTAATAGACTATCATTCTTTTCATACTTCATTTAAGAAATCAGATTTTTTTTTAACAAGTCTACAAGTGCTTCTGTTCATAACAAAATATGACTAATTTGAAGATTGATGCAAATCCAAAACTTTAAATACTCATTATCTAAATAAACTGCACGAGTCATAACTAATCCACAACTTTGCTCGTAAACTCCTTATGTGATATGTGACCTGCTCTTTGTCTCTTCCAATAAAGACAGTAAGCATTTTAGTATCACTGTGATATTATTAAAATTAAATCTGCATTTGTCACATTGTCTTAATTCTTTGTTAGCCAAAACCTGTCACTCCCTGTTCCACTCTATCACTGCTCTGATAGCATTGTCAGTTAGGTTTGTTCCTGATTCTCCTGAAGGTTGCAAATAGCCTTGAATCATGCTGGTGTCATGTCATCCCTTGAACATACAATCAGAAGCAAAGGAACAAGTTGTTTCTCCCACAAAATAGCAGGGGTGAATTGACTGCAAGAAAAGACCATCTTGGCACTTAGCTGGCTGGCTGCTTCAGTCTCGTATGAATATTGCTATATTTTATTCTGGCTTTGCTCTTCTTAGTTTGGTGTACATGGTTTGTACAGAAAAGAGGAATACAAAATAATTACATTTTCTTTACATTCTCTCCGATAATGAATAAAAGAATTGTGGGCTTGATACCAATGACTTTCTAGGACATCTTTCCAGTGATACTTCAGTGTTGTTTCTCCCTAACAGTTCATCTCTATATATCCAGAATATATTGTGCAACAGTTTATTTCAAATGCTGCTTCTTTAAGTGTCATAGTGGTAGGTAGAAGTATGGTGTAATGCAGTTTCTCTCTTCTCAAGTTTAATACTAACTTACATTTATAGCACACTGTAATGACAAAAATTCTAAGGTGTTTTACATAGGTAAAAAACAAGCATGGGTCAACAATGGAGTGAGTGACTTCAGAAATGTTTTTTACTGAAGGGTCTTAAGATAGGGCAGCTAGGAACATTGAAAGTTTAAAAAAGCAGCCTTGGCTCCTGAAATTAGGGCTGCTGTTGCAGAATCCAAGGGAAGGAGAATGCACAACATGCCAAAGGCAGAGGAATAGATTTGGTGTGACACTGCAGGAGATTAAGGAGGAGTAAAATCATGGAGGGGTCTAAGCATCAGGATGTAAGTGCTGAGTTTGAGACATTGAAGATCTGAAGTCAAAGTACATCATTGAACACTAGACATAACAGGCAGCTGGAACTTGGTGCATGAACTTGGTACCGGTAGTAGATTGGATATGCAGAAGGTTCTGAAGGAGCATACAAGAGTGGCCAGGAGAGGAGAGGGACAGACAAGTCTGGGACTACTAAGAGTTTGGCAACACATGGGCAGAGAATTGGGTTCTGGGGAAACATTTTACAGATTTCTTGGTGATGGAGAAGATATGGGAGCAAAATCTCAGCTGTGTGGAAAACAAATAGCAAGATGGTCAGAAGGTAGTAAATACACAGCCACACTGCAGATTGCAAGGAAATGCAAACTCATGGAATAAAAATGACAGTGACAATATGGATACAAAATTGGCTGAATGACAGAAAACAAAGAATAATGGTTCATGGATTTTTTTTCTCTGGCTGAGATTCTCAGGGGTCAATGTTAGGACTTTGCTCTTCCTAGTATATATGAATTATCTAGACCTTGCTGTGCATGACACAATCTCAAAATTGGTCCATTATATTAAATTTGAAGCATTGTTCACTTTGAGGAAGATAGTTTTAAAAAGAACATTCCCCAGCTATAGAAAAATTATTACTAATTTGGAGAGGTTACAGAAAAGATTTATAAGAATGCTACCGGGACTGGAAGGTTTGAATTATGAGAGAGGATAGATAGGCTGGGACATTTTTCACTGGAGAGTAGGAGGTTGAGGGATGACCTTACAGAGGTTTATAAAACCATGAGGGGCATAGATAAGATGAATAAGATGAAAACTTACCTTTTACCGAGGGAAGGGAAGTTCAAAACTAAAGGGTGTCATCTTAAGGTGAGAGGAGAAAGATTTACAAAGGACCTGAAGGGCAACCTTTTCACACAGAGGGTGATTATTGTGTGGAATGAACTACAGAGGAAGTGGTAGATGCAGGTTCAGTTACAACATTTAAGGCATGTGTTCAGTCTCAGTCTGGGTTCCACATTATAGGAAACATGGGAAGGCACAGGAGCTAGAGCAGAATAGTATGATTCCAGGGATAAAGAATTTCTATTATAAAGGATTTTTGAGGATTTCCACTTTTAGTAGAAAGAATAGAAAAGTAAAATATTTAACTAAGTTAGCTTACTGAGCTGGAAGGTTTGCTTTCGGACGTTTCATCATCATACTAGGTAACATCAGTAAGAGTCTCCAGTGAAGCGCTGGTTGTATGTCCCACTTCTCTATTTATAGGTCATGGTTTCTTAAGGTGGGTGATGTCATTTCTGGTTCCTCTGTTCAAGGGAGAGTAGATAGGATCTAAATTGATGTGATTATTGATAGAGTTCTGCCTTCCCTTGAAAAAAAAATCGGAAATGACATCACTCACCTTAAGAAACCAAGATCCATAAACAGAGAAGCAGGACATACACCAGCATTTCAGCAGAGACTCTCACTGATGATGTTACCTGGTATGGTTATGAAACGTCTGAAAACAAACCTTCCAGTTCAGCAAGCTAACTTGAATACTTATCATCAACCTGAGCTACAAACCTTCTCAAAAATCCATGAAGTAAAATATTATTTAAATGCATAGCAACTACTCAATATAACAGTACAGAAGCATCAGAACGTTCTTGCACATGTGAAAAAAAGCATGTAGACAGAGCAAATAATTAGGAAGACAAACGGAATGCTGACCTTAGATGCAACAGGAATACAGTATAAAAGTAAGGAAGCTTCCTGCAATTGTATAGGTGCTGATGCATAAAATATTTATCTATTTATTTAGGAATGGGTGTCATTGTATTTGAGGAATTCAGAAAAAGTTCCTTAAGGTGAGCCCTGGATTGAAGGGGTTGTCTCACAAGGAAAAGGCTGGGCACATTGGGCCAATTCAGTAATGAGCTGAAAATGTGTTGCTGGAAAAGCGCAGCGGGTCAGGCAGCATCCAAGGAACAGGAAAATCGACGTTTCGGGCATAAGCCCTTCTTCAGGAATGAGGAAAGTGTGTCCAGTAGGCTAAGATAAAAGGTAGGGAGGAGGGACTTGGGGGAGGGGAGTTGGGAACGTGATAGGTGGAGGGAGGTCAAGGTGAGGGTGATAGGCCGGAGTGGGGTGGGGGCAGAGAGGTCAGGAAGAAGATTGCAGGTTAGGAAGGCGGTGCTGAGTTCGAGGGATTTGACTGAGACAAGGTGGGGGGAGGGGAAATGAGGAAACTGAAGAAATCTGAGTTCATCCCTTGTGGTTGAAGGGTTCCCAGGCGGAAGATAAGGCGCTCTTCCTCCAACCGTCGTGTTGCTATGGTCTGGCGATGGAGGAGTCCAAGGACCTGCATGTCCTTGGTGGAGTGGGAGGGGGAGTTGAAGTGTTGGGCTACGGGTTGGTTGGTCCGGGTGTCCCAGAGGTGTTCTCTGAAACGTTCCGCAAGTAGGCGGCCTGTCTCCCCAATATAGAGGAGGCCACATCAGGTGCAGCGAATGCAATAGATGATGTGTGTGTAGGTGCAGGTGAATTTGTGGCGGATATGGAAGTGTCCCTTGGGGCCTTGGAGGGAAGTAAGGGGGAGGTGTGAGTGCAAGTTTTGCATTTCTTGCGGTTGCAGGGGAAGGTGCCGGGAGTGGAGGTTGGGTTGGTGGGCAGTGTGGACCTGACGAGGGAGTCACAGAGGGAGTGGTCTTTTCGGAATGCTGATAGGAGAGGGGAGGGAAATATGTCCCTGGTGGTGGGGTCCGTTTGGAGGTGGCGGAAATGACGCCGGATGATACGCTGGACATGGAGGTTGGTGGGGTGGTAGGTGAGGACCAGTGGGGTTCTGTCCTGGTGGCGGTTAGAGGGGCGGGGCTCAAGGGCGGAGGAGCAGGAAGTGGAAGAGATGCGGTGGAGGGCATCGTCGACTACGTCTGGGGGGAAATTGCGGTCCTTGAAGAAGGAGGCCATCTGGGTGGTACGGTTTTGGAACTGGTCCTCCTGGGAGCAGATGCGGCGGAGACGAAGGAATTGGGAATATGGGATGGCGTTTTTACAGGGGGCAGGGTGGGAGGAGGTGGAGTCTAGGTAGCTGTGGGAGTCGGTCGGTTTATAGTAAATGTCCGTGTCGATTCGGTCACCCGAGATAGAAATGGCAAGGTCTAGGAAGGGGAGGGAGGAGTCTGAGACGGTCCAGGTGAATTTGAGGTCAGGGTGGAAAGTGTTGGTAAAGTGGATGAATTGTTCAACCTCTTCGTGGGAGCACGAGGCAGAGCCGATACAGTCATCGATGTAGCGGAGGAAAAGGTGGGGGGTGGGGCCAGTGTAGCTGTGGAAGATGGACTGTTCCACATATATGGCCCACTTTCATAGGGGATATGTTCCCAGAAAACATCACAGTCAGGTATTATCACAAAGTGTGAAATTGTGGACAGCAGGTGCACATTTATGATGTACAATTACGATTTTCTCCATTTTTTCTTTTAAAGTGTGATACGTTACTATTAAATTTGCAATTGGCAAAATGGTGGACAACAAGAATTGTGTGGATAAGTGAATTCGCAAAGGACAAATATGAACCACAAAACTTTAGTGTATTCACTGAAATTTTGAAGTTCTTCTTCTTTGAAATATATAAAATTAAGGGAAATTGACAAGGTAGATTTTGAAATGACATTCAAAAGTCAGGGGGGAGTCTAGACCTCGGGCTCATGGTTTCAAAATACGGGGTCACTCATTTAAAATAGAGCTAAAGAGGAATTTCTTCTCTCTGGTGGTTTTCAATCTTTGGAATTCTCTACTTTGGACAGCTATGGCAGAATTATTCAGTACATTTAAGACTGACACAGTCTTAAATATACTGCTTTTATTTATTCTTTCATAGGCCATGGGTGTCATTATCAAGGTTATTTCTAATCATTTTTAAATAAGTTGCTTGCTATATCATTGCAGAGGGGAGGGTCAACCACATAGCTGTGGGTGAGGAGGAACATGTAGACCAGAAGCACTATGGATGGCAGATTCCATTCCCTGAAGAAAATAGTGAATCATTTGGATTTTTACAGCAATCAATGATCATTTCATGGTTAATATCGAGACCGAGACAAGCTTCCAATTTCGGATTTATTTCTGACCTAAGGGGGAGGTAACATGAATAAAACACAGTTGAGGCTAAGATCAGGTCAGCCACAAGCTTCTTAAATGACGGAGCAGGCTCAAGTGGCTCCTGCTCCTATTTGTTATGTTGTTATGAACTGTAGAGTGGCTGTAAATGTTGCTTAAGATAAAGGTAGTGGCAGGGGTGTGTAGGACAGGAAGAAGTGCTAACATCAGGCTTGTTTTATAAGCCACGAGGCCATCTGAATAATATTCAATCTGAAGTCGATTCAGATGATTTTTCAGGCATCCCTCCACAGCCTAAAACAGACACTGGACTCCTTCACTAGTTTTGGCAAATGACAGGGTCACAATTTGGTCTAATTGGTTTTAATTCCAGCCATAATTGAGAGAAGATACAGGCAGGACAGAAATCTCAAAGAACTTAAAGCTGTTTGAGCCCAAAGGATATCACTGGATCTGTGTTTCAATTGTTCTTAATTCGTCACCTATCTGTATTGGATAGCTTGCAAATGTTGGAGGCTGGAGATCCGAATTTAGTGTGTGGTGCTGGAAAAGCACAGCAGGTCAGGCAGCATCTCAATGCTGCCTGACCTGCTGTGCTTTTCCAGCACCACACTTTCAGCTTGGAAACACAGCAATATATGGGATTCAGAAACTGCATGTACGTTTGCTTGTGACAAGATGACTGATTTCACACAGGGTTCAAACTAAAACTATATCCTCAGTACCCCTCTGCTAAATTGTTCAGTACAGAACAGAGCAGATGCTGTGCCTGAGAATTTTTTTAAATGACCACTGTGGCCTAAATAATGGCTGCCAGCAAAATCTCTCAGAGAAGCAGCAATGCACAAATCTCTGGACAGCAGTGCTCCCAATAATGGGCCTAGCTAATTGTTACCCTTATGCTCACAATTATCATGAATACATTATGTCAGGTTCCTGTGCAGCTTTATAAGTTCATTTTCAATTTGTCCATAGTCAGGTCTCAAACTCCCATATCAGTGTGTTTGTTGAATGGATAAGCTAATTACATGGAATCAAATCATTAACACAGTTTTTAAAATCTCATGACATTGCTTTCCATTCACAGGGAATATTCAAGGACCTGAGGGAGGATGGGATATGATCTCTAAAAGGCTGCTGCATTCCTAAATTGTGTCGAAATTTTTTTGAGGCTGTCTCTGGACAACACATTTGGAGCAGCCTCAAGGTTTCACAGTAGGATGTGACCCTGAGGAAATTACTATTTTTCTCAATACAGGAAAAGCCTCCAAATAGAACATCACATACAGCAGGCAGGGCACCAACAATGTGAATGCTGTCATTTCAGTCTGTTGCCTACAGAAATAAATGAAAAACAAATTTTCTGGGCTAAGAAAGGATGCTGAGTAGGAAATGTTAATGGATGCCCTTCAAAGCAAGGTAGTGAGTGTACTGTGCATTCACAAAGCACTCAATCCATAGCATGCTGTGACATTTGTAATGCATCTCTTGAAGCATTGACTCAGTTAAACTAACTTGCATACCTGTATAGTCTCCATTTTAGTTTCCTTTCACTGGCACCAAGTTGCATTTGCACAAACCTTCATTCTGTCACACCAGGTGGGACATGGAGTGGGGACTGCTCACTGGGGTGCCTCTTCTGTTTCTCCCTGTATTCTCTTTTAAAGGGACAAAGCTGTTCATGACCAGCAGCAGAGAACCTTCACATATGATGGACCAGTTGCCTTTGATGAAGTGGGTCTTCCAAATAATTCTCCAAGAAAATCTTCAAACTAATGGCATTGACAGGGTCACAATTTGTTCTAACTGGTTTTAATTCCAGCCATATTTGAAGAAGGAGTCAGGCAGGAGAGAAATCTCAAAAAATTTAAAGCTGTTAGAACCCAAAGGACATCGCTGGATCTTGTATTTCAATAGTTCTCAATTCATCACTACCTGTATTGGATAGCTTGTAAACACAACAAAATATGGGAGTTAAGATTCTGCGTGTAAGTTTGCTTGCGGCAGGTTGACAGGTTTCACACTGAGTTCAAACTAAAACTGGATCCTCTGCCTTCTAACTGACATCCAACATTTGTAGAATACTGAATGGCACAGTACAGGAAAAGGCAATTTGGTCCATCAGCTTTGTACCAGGTACAAAACTCACACCATCACCCTATTCACTCTCAATCCTTATATTCTAACATTTAGTCCTGAGAATTTTTTAATGACCACTGTAGTCTAAGTAGTGGCTGCCAGCAAAATCTCTCAGAGAAGCAGCAATGCACAAATCTAATATTCATTTAATTCATGTTTAAAATGTAATTTTATTATAAATTAACTACTTCAAAAATTACCTGTGGGAGACATCACTCTCTCACAACCTCTGGTGTAAAGAAATGTATTCAATCCCTTTCCTCACTCAATTAAGTGATAATCTTCAATCAATGATGTTTTTATCACCAATAGCTCTCCCAATGGGAAAAAGGTGTAAGTTACCTGAGATATGTTACCTGAGCAAACAAAACATTATATTAGAAATGGATTTCCAGGGCTACATCTGACATAGATTTAACAAAAAAAGACGTTGATCTACATTCAGCCTATCACAACTGCAGGTCTAGATTTGCAGCCAATTATGCACTTTTTAAATATATTCACCGTTGTGATAAAGTGTACCCCCACCCCCAACAATGCACCTCTTCATAATCATCATTGAATCTTTTACTACCAAAGGACAGGATAAAAGATAACACCAGCAATGGTACAATGTTTACTATTAATGGTAAAGATAAAGTCGCCACAGTCCGATCAGCCCAAGTGGCATCTGCCTGGAAGTAGAACTTGAACCTACAGCCTTCTATATAGGGGCATGAATTGTAGTCACTGAGCCATGGCAGATATTTGAAAAGCCACCCATAGTATTTTCAAATGAGTCACAACATGGAAGTTCAATGATGTTATGACTTTTATCTTAACAAGCAGGGTGGTCTTGTAGAGCATACAGGTCTGCAGAAGAGACAATGAGTCTATGACTGCCTCCCACTTGATTCAATGACTGTAAAGTAGGTCTGTTCTGACATGATCAGTCAATCATGGACCAGTTTGCATGATGTAATTCCTGCCACACAACAAGCCAGTGCACCTGGCTCTCCCTCCTCCTCAGGACTGTCTCTCTTCTAAATTCCGAATAGATGGATATTGGCAGATCAACTGCAGTGCTCAGAGTCAGTTGTGACTGCAGCTGGAGGGGAGACCTGAATGCTGTTGTGGGAGGTGTGCACCAAAAGAGACAGATAATAAGGAAAACAGCCCTGAGCAGTGAATGGTAAGGAAACAAATGCAATGGGTTTCTGATCAAAGTTCATCAGTTAGCAGCTGTAATGCAAGTTTCACTAATATCTCATCAAAGCTTTGTGTGGTAGAGCGTTTCAAGACAGCCTTAAAATCTAGAAGTACTTGTCTTATGTAGGCAAAAGAGAGACTGTTCTGCAAAACATTATGAGAGATCTAGAATAAGACCATCCTGCTGTGAATTATACCATTGTTATGGAGTGATTATGTTTAGCGTAACCATAAACTGCTGTCACCAAATCTTTGAAGACTGTCATTTCTGCAGAACTATCGGTCCAGGGCCTAATTACGCAGACCATGGTGCTATTGATAAGGGAGTAAATAACTCCTTGAGCATTTTCCCCCATGACGTCCACTAGATCATTCAGAATATAAACTTGTACCAAGGGAAAATTAAGCTGGAAGGCTAGAAAGCAGCATATCAGTGCAGTTATGTGCAGGAACCTCATGTTCACCCATACTGTGATCTCTCCAGTCAGTCTTTGGAATACCATTATCTAATAAGCAAAACAGGCTACAATCTTGTGCACTGGATGCAGTATTATGGTCATACAGTTAATAGCAATCAATTGTTTGGCTTCAGACACAGGAAGTTAGCTGCAGAATAACAACTTAGATTTATATAGTGCATTGTGGAAAAACATCTTATGGCATATTCATAGTGCTGTGCATTTGAGAACACAATCAAAGCTTTTTTGTACTTTGTCAAAATGGAGAGAAGGTTAGGCAGATGATTACAAGTCCCATTCATGTGGATCATTTAAGTGAACAAACACAAGTTTGTGCTCTGATATTGCACACTGGAGTTGTGTCAGTAAACTGCAGTGTTGTCAGTGCAATAGTGAAGATGTGAAAATAACATTTTGCTTCAAAAGTTTAACAAATGATCGCAATCATAGTAAGAGGTCTTGTAGCTCAAATACTATGCTGCTTCTTCTAAGCTGGAAGTTCCTAATTTAGTTCAGCAGACTGCTAATCGTTCCAACACTATTCGCTAAAGGGGACTAGAAGCTGTGAAGATAAGCAGAAGTTGAAAACTTTAAACTATGATGAGATATTTGAAATAAAGAAGTTCCAAAAATTAAATGAAAATTCACCAAATACAACAGTCTTTGTCTGTAAAACAAATTAAAAATGTAATACCATTATCATTGATGAGAATCCAAGGTACGAAATGCTGTAAACATGTTCCATTACAAAAATTATGGATAACGTCTGAAAACTACTTGCAAAAATAGGACTGACTATAATTTGCTATGATGCTTTTCTGGTATCCCTGTAATTGTGGGAGTAGATTGGAGAAACAGCATTAAGTGCCTCTATGCTATTTCTCCCAGATTTCTTCAAAATTCCAGTCAAATATTGCCACTATCTTTGATAAATAGAAAGCAAAGGATAACAGCAAATATTAAGTGCATAAAAGTCAAAGAAGGCAAAATATTATTTGAAAGGGATACAAGGACAAAAAGATAGATTGAAAATATAAGTGAATTATATGATTATCCAAACTGAAAGATTCCTAAAGACATAGAAGCAAATAATGCACCAAACATTGTGATAACAGAGTTAAAGAATGCTTTCAAATCGATGAGTACGGAAAACGTTTCAGGCATAGATGAAGTAACAACAATATCTAAGAGCCCTTGGGGAGACAGAAATAGAAGTGATAAAAGAAATTCATGAAAAAAAATTACAAATGATGCATTCCAAGTGACTTGAGATATTCTGGATCTGTTACAGCTCCTAAGAAAGGTAAAGTAATGGAGAGCAATCATTTAAGAACTGCAGCATAATGAACCATCTTCTTCAAGCGATTTGAAAATCATAATAGAAAGGAAAAAATACATTTGAAGCAGAAATTGGTGAAATGCAGACTGGATATAGACTTGATTAGAAGCAAGTGGGCGGCACGGTGGCACAGTGGTTAGCAGTGCTGCCTCACAGAGCCAGAGACCCGGGTTCAATTCCCGCCTCAGGCGACTGACTGTGTGGAGTTTGCACGTTCTCCCCATGTCTGCGTGGGTTTCCTCCGGGTGCAGGTCAGGTGGATTGGCCATGCTAAATTGCCCGTAGTGTTAGGTAAGGGGTAGATGTAGGGGTATGGGTGGGTTGCGCTTCGGCGGGGCGGTGTGGACTTGTTGGGCCGAAGGGCCTGTTTCCACACTGTAATGTAATCTAATCAAGAGGGAATATTTAAACAAAGAACAAGCTTAAGATAAATATCTGGTGCTAGATCAGAACATATACATATGACTCACAGAATATCAAGAAGCATTGATTTGGATTTATCACCAAAAATTGATAGATGTGCTGCTGAAATCTGACATTGACAGTCAAGATGTGAGATCTTCACATTGGTGGCATAGTGATTCAGTGATTAGCACTGCTGCCTTACATCACCAGAGACTTGGGTTCGGTTCCACCTTTGGGCAGCTGCCTGTATTGAGTTTGCACATTTTCCCCTTATCTGCATGGGTTTCCTCCCACAGTCCAAGATATGCAGGTTAGGTGGTCTGGCTATGCTAAATCACCCATAGCATCCAGGGAGGTGCAGGCTAGGTGGATTAGCCATAGGAAATGCAGTGTTACAGGGATAGGGTGGGGAGAAGAGCTTGTGTTGACTGCTCCTCAGAGGGTTGGTGAGAACTTGGTAGGCGCAAAAGGCCTGCTTCCCACTGTAGGGATTCTATGATTCTATGAGATTTATCGAGAACTTATACTGGGACCAAACAGCAAGTTTCAGGTTAAGACATGGACAATCAGATACGTTTCAGTTGAAGAAAGGACTATGACAAGGCTATGTATTATTGCCTAAATTGTTAAATCTGAACACAAAACAGATATACTCTATAGCGAATCAGATGTATTTCCAAAGTAAAAGTTGCTGACATGACCACATCAAACTAGCAACATATCAATGACACAGTACTGCTTGCAGAATCAGAAGTCATCCTACAAAATATCATCGATCAAATAAAATACAGAAGCTTAGAATATGGACTGTAAACAGGAAAAACACAAAAGCAATGTTGGTCAGAAGGAATCCATTAGAAAAGAAATTAGCGTGAAGTGGATGGTTTCACACTGATAAAAGTTGGTCTATTAAGGACAAATAAAAATAATAGATAGTACATGTGATGGTGAAAGCAGAAGAAGGTAGTTGGAAGTTATTTTATGAAGATGAAGGCTTTGTTAATAACAATAAAATTCAAGTTTGTAACAAGGAAAAACACATAAGATGCTGCATTCTGCCCACTTTATTATGCGCTTGAGAAATGTGGATAATAGTAAAGTTCAGTATAAGAAAACCGTTGAAATGTAGGATGGAATTTCCCATTTGTTTTATCAATTAAGATTCAGAATCAACCCTAACTTCTCACACAACCTTCTGCTCTCCATATCATTAAATAATGCAACTAGCTCTTCAGCATATCTCTCATGCAATCACATTGCAGTAGATGGAGGAGTACTTGCTACTGCCAAGTCCTTCTGGTGTTCACTTCACTGGCACCATATTTAAAGCGCAGCACACCATTTTCAGATGCTGCAAGCCAGGAACCACCCCTCACACTATGGTGCTTGACTATAATCACTCAGGACACATCCTAGAAGACAAAGTTCCTCTGTGCTTCAAGGACGGGGGCCTGGAGGTGCAGGTGAACAATGTGGTAGAAAGATGGGCAATCTTTTATCTTGCCAAAGGAGGACACACCACCTGACAGAGCCAACCGTGGCTCAGGACAGTGCTGTGTCCACAGTTTACAAGAAGACCCAGGGAGAAGATCAATGTTCTTACGTGTTCCTCAAGGTTAAGTGCCACCATCATCGGTTTGCTACACCAAGCAAACTTGGCTTTCAGGACTGTAGTGAAGAACTGTAGGACTGGACTTTAACATGGACAACACTGAAGCTATGTGCAATGCACAATGATTTTGCTAGGGCTTGGCCTGCACACATAATTATAAACTAACACTCACCTTGTGAATGACAGTATGCACTCAATAATGATTCCATATATCTCCACAGGAAAGAAGCTCTTCTATATATTGGATTTTCAAGGGAGCACATTGCCATTTAAGGCTGGGAGATGGGCAGCTCACATGGCATTTTCTCTCAAAGCAAAGAGGTCTCTCTCACAGATTCAATGCTGTGGTAAGGTTCTCTCAAAACAACGCAGATGCACCCCACAGCGCCCAGCACCTGGGGAAAGCTAGCCAATCCCACTGCCCGGCCTGTTTGACTGTTCTCATCAAAGGGGAAGGATCTGATCAGATGATATCTGGAAAACATTGAATCAGCCATATTCCAAATGCATCACAGGCAAATGATTGGGAAATAGGTCCCTAGTTTCTCCTTGAAAAGAGCAAGTTCATAAAAATTCAGTACAGCTGCGACCTTCATGGTCATTGGGATGCAGCTATTCAGTCCAGAGTGCAAGTCTTGCTTTAGCTGATGATTCAGGTTGATGATATGGGGTACAGCATCTTTAAACAGCAGCACTGGTGTGTTGAGTGTGGTGGAAAATAAAAATCAGGCCTGTAGATACATAGTTTCTTCATCAACTTGGTGATCTTCATCTGCTACAACTCCCTTTGGAGGCTGTGTGGGAGCTGTTAGGAGTTGCTATTCTTGCTGACCAAGTTCTAATTGCTGTCTTTTTTCTCCGCCCTGTTAGAATATGAAGCAAGAATACAAGGATTCCAGCCAAAGTAATGTCCATATCAGATGAGTGAGTGGATAATCCATAGCGAAGGTGAGGTCACTAAGGTAAGTTTATGGAAGAAACGCCTGAGCCTCCACAGCCATCACAATGAAGCATCTTGTTATTTCCTCATGCAGTATAGCTTGGAGGCTTCTCAAGATCAATGCCGTGCCTTCTTAAGGAGCTCAAAGATGTAGAGCTCATCAAAACCAAAGTCTTCATACTATTTTGGGGGAGTGGGGTTCTGTCAGTAAACCAACATGATGACAAATTTTCCCCAATCCCAGGAAGACACCCTTGCACATCACAGTCCATTTCCTTGTACATTTACACCAGTGTGCAAATGTGGCAGCTGCAAAGTGTTATCTAACTAAGAAATGAATTTCTGAAATTAAAAGCTTGAGTGAAGCTTTTGACACCATGTGCCTGATTCGAGCTGCTTATCTGAATAACAAGGTAACAGTATGCAAAAAGCAATCCTCGTTATTGCTTAATGCCACAGGAGAGAGAGAATAAAACTCTCTTAAGGGCACGTATTGGCATCAACTGGGAAACTCGTCAATATTTTGTGTAGCACAGAATGTGATGTAATAGCTGTTTAGCATGTGATAGAATATATATAGTGTGCTTTTCAAACAATGTCATGCATCAAATTTGATTTTCAAATAGTTAGTTTGGTAGTTATTATATTTCATAAATCCATGCATTTCAATGAACATTTGGTCATCTCTATATCTGCTTTGCCTGTAGGTCTTTTGAAGTGCTCTGAGTCATTCCCAACCCTGCATTCATCACTGTCTACTGTTCAGCAGTGTGTGCCAATTACCAAGCAAGGCACAGCAGGGCAAGGTAAGCCATGCATGCTACAGAGATGTTCAACAATTTTATAAATAATAATGATGTATTATGAATTTTCACTACAACATGGTTGGTATGAATATTATAAACCCATTATCAAATATAGTCTTATTTGCATAAAATCAATGGAGGGTAATAAAATGAACATGAACTAACTCCCAGCAAATCCCAAAGTTATGTAGCAGTTTCCATTGATGAGGAATACATCAAGTTCAATATACAGCCGATTATCATGCACTTGAATGAGAGTTATGAGGTTCATACTATGTTAAAAGTACAGTTTAAAACAAATGTCTTTTTTTAATTCTCACAAAATCTGGAGCACAACATTATGACACATGCAAAATCTACAAATGACTTTCAACCTGCTCTCAAAGCTACATATTAGATTAAAGCTTTGCAAACTTTACCCTGAACAGCCCAGGTTTTTCATCAGATGTCCTGCGACAATCTGCCTCCATGCACAACTTGGTGACTGCCACGGAGAGTCAGGTAAGCACACTCGGGGGCTGCTGGAGAGATAACAACACCTTCACTCAATCGCCCATGCATTGGTCTTCGTGACCAAAGATAGAGTGAGAGTGGGACAGGAAGCCTTGACCCCAAACTGGGTACACGAACCTCAAGGGCTCAGGGCAGTGACAGGCGGCACTCACTAATGCTCCCATATACCGTCTCCATAATACAAAACAAAATACATCACAATGCAGGTGGCAAGTCCCACATTCCATTATATCAAAGTCAATTATAAGAAATTACACATTTAGCACTATTTATTTTTAATTAGTTTTACTTAGAAGTAATTGCAGAATGTTAATGTTACAATTAACACTCCCAAAAACAGATTATTTGATCACTCAAATAAAAGCAAAATACTGCAGATCTGGAAATCTGAAACAAACACAAAGAATGCTGGAGAAACTCAGCAGGTCTGTCAGCATCTGTGGAGAGAAAAACAAAGTTAACATTTGAAGTCAGAATGACTCCTCTTTCGAACCTGAGTTCTGAAGAACAGTCATACTGGACTCAAAATGTTAACTGTTTCTCTTTCCACAGATGCTGCCAGATCTGCTCAGTTTCTCCAGCATCACAGTTTATTTGATCATTCCCTAACTGTGGCCTACAAAGGAGGATGCAAGGTTAGCATACCAGACTCATTTCATGAGAAACTGAATTTCAGGTGCACTTTTTTTTTTGAGCACTACAACTGCCCTTAGAGTTCCAAAATGGAATCAAAGCATTCAGGAACGCTTGTCATGTAGGACATCTTATTGGTGAGGACGTTAGTGAACATGCAGTGAATCGCCATCAAAACTATGCCAAGCAGGTAGATCCTGATGTCAATCTCTCGTTAATGCTAATTTGACACCAGTGGTGTCAATTTGAACCCACTGTCACTGCTGCAGGGGGCAGATTGGCCTTCACGAGAGTAAACCCGTGGAAAGCAACCGGCCCAGATGGAGTCCCTGGGTTGTGCAATGACATCTTGAGGACCAACTGGGAGGAGCATTCGTAGGCATCTTTAACCTCTCCTTACTCTAATGTGAGGTTCCCACCTGCTTCAAGAAGACCACTATCATTCCAGTGCCAAAGGCAAATCAGGCAATGTGCCTTAATGACTACCGTCCAGTGGCTCTGACAGTAATTACTATGAAGAGCTTCAAGAGGTCAACAGTGGCAAAAGTCAACTCCAGCGTCCCACACTGCCTTGATTCACTACAATTCCGCTACCATTACAGTAGGTCCACATCAGACACTATCTCCCTAGCACTACCACTCATCCCTGGAACATATGGATACCAAGGACACTTATGTCAGACTCCTATATATTGACTTTAGCATCTCCTTCAACACCATAATTCCAAAAAAAACCTGCTCCCCCATCTGCAACTAGTTCCTCAACTTCCTGACCTACAGGCCGCAATCAGTAAGGACAGGCGACAACACATCCTCCACAATAATCCTCAACACTGGTGAAGGCTGCATACTTAGCCCCTTACAATACTGCTCATACACTCTCAACTGTGCAGCCAAATTCAGCTCCAAGTCCATTTACAATTTTGCTGATGACACCACCACAGTGGGTCGGATCTCAAACGACAACGAGATAAGAGTACAAGAAAAAGTCAGACTTCTTAGTGGCATGGTGTAAAGATAACAATGTCTCCCTCAATGTCAGCAAAACAAAGGAGCTGGTCATAGACTTCAGGAAGCAGAGTGGAAGTCACATCCCTGTCTGCATCAATGGGGCTGAGGTGGAGGTGGTAGAGAGCTTCAATTTCCTCGGAACAAATATCGACAATCTATCCTGGTCCATCCACAGTCAAAAAAGCACATCAATGCCTCCACTTCCTCAGAAGGTTCAGGAAATTCAGTGCGTCCACAATGATTCTTACCAATTTTTATAGATACACCATGGAAAGCATTCTATCCAGATGCACCACAGCTTGGTATGGCAACTGCTCTGCTCAAGGCCGCAAGAAATTACAGAGAGTTGTGAACGCAACCCAGTCCACCATGAAAACAGCTCTTCCTTTAACCCCATCTACAGCTGCCCCGGGAAAGCAGCCAACATAATCAAAGACCTCTCCCAACTCAGCTATACTCTTTTCCATCCTCTTGCATTGGGTAGAAGATACAAAAGCTTGAAAACACGTACCAATAGATTTAAGAACAGTTTCTTCCACACTGTTATCTCACATATTGGAGATCTTTCTCTGCGCCTTCTCTGTAGATGCAACACTATATTCTGCATTCTGTTCTACTGCCAGATGTACTTATGCAAAGTATGCTTTGTCTGGCTAACACACAGAACAATACTTTTCACTGTATCTTGGTACATGTGACAAAAATAAATCAAATCAATATTGGATTTATGTTCCTGCTAAAGTCCTCTCTTAGCCTCGCACAGCTCAAGATGGTAGTAGCAGAAGGAAGAACCTCCCACCAGCCTGTTTCAAGGGATCACCAACTACTTAGAGGTCAGTTGTTCGATGATTTCTGACTGTTGCTAGGATCCTACAAGCTTTTGACACTTTGTTTGGTTGATGTTGCTTGCAAACATCCTCAACAAGTTATTATTGTAGGTGCAAATGTTTCTTGCCAACTTCAAGCCTTCCACAAAATCCATTTGCACCCAGACAAGGGTATTCATACTATCATCGCAACGGAAGCTATGGCAGTGGCCATCAGGCACTGCACCAGGGATGGGTTCAAAACAGCTGGCTGCCATTTCCAAAATAACAAACTATGGATCCTAAGCTGGACTCAAAGTTCTGTGCCCAGTTGGTGCTGGACTCTTCCATACTCCTTAAACCTAACTACTGGCCTTCTGGCAGTTTTCCCAATGTATGAGGCATTTTGTTGTACTTGACCATCATTAGGCTCCCTCAAAGAGGTCCTCACAAAGTGTCTCTGCAGTGGAACTCTTGTGCAAACTCAACTAGTTGGCACCTGTATTCTTTGTGCTCCCTGTCCTCACTATAGCCCACGAATGTTGAACATTTCACCACTTGTGTATTCGATCTCTAAGCTACTTTCTAAGGTATTTACAATGTCAATATCTAAACTGGTGGCTGTGAGTGCAAAATCAAGTGACGATGCTGTGTCTTCATCACTGTTGTCTTCTTGGTGGTCTCCACTGCCTGACCAGGCTGGGCACCTTCAACAGCTGCATGGGAAAAGACACAATGGTAAGGTTGAGATGCAGGAGGGGAAACAGTTTTAAATCGGAAGTACGTTTGGGGTTAAGGAAATCCATGCTCAATGTACCCTCTGATTTCTTTTGTAGGATGCAGCTGATTTGTTTGACTTAAAGGGGGCAACTTGTGCCTGTCATTTTTGCAGTTGATGCCTGTTTGTGTAGTTTACATGGTATGGTGTGTGGTATGTGAGAAGGAGAATTAAGTACGAGGATACTGTCATCTTCAACGTTTCAAACCCTGTCCCAGGCCAGCCTCAGCAACAGTGTCCATATAACATTAACACTGGGGAATTGGGCCTTCAAGCATTCTTCTCCATCTTTAGCTGGCTCCTGCAACTCCAATTGTGCAGTCTGACATACCAAAGGGCAGGGAACTGTGGGGTATTATGCAATTGGTTTGTATGATTAATTATGTTTCTATGTGAATAGCAAGCAGTGTACACAAACTGTGAAATGTAGATTTAAGGCTTGCGATTGTGCTAAGTATCAGAGAATCTGATGAAACATATGAATGCTGTGCACACAATTTCAAATCCCACGAAGCAAGCAGTGAAACCAAGTTTAACAAAACTAATAACTGATAGGTTAGCTAAAAATATTACCATTAAAGCGCCAAGTTTTCAGAAATGGGCATGTGCTATTCCTACTTCATCTAGACAACGTGTAGCTGCTTTCTCACTTTACACAATTGACTGCTATTGTCATTTGTGCAACTAGATGCTGCTTCATTGACATCTGAAGATCAAAACTTAATTTCAAAATCTCCTATGTTTATGGGGCTTTGTCATGTATCAATTAGCTTGTTAATTAACCTAAAACGATAGAGATTGCAGTTTATTTATGATCTATCACTTTTAAAATGTTTTGTCAGATAAACTCAAGTTCTTTCTCATAGGTTCATTGCCAAAATTAAAGCAGATACACCAACCATAAATATCTGGTGAAACCGACATATTAAAGTTTGTGATATCAAACCTGAAAAGTATGTTATATCAGTATATCTCGGTTGCTGTTCAATGAAAGCACAATCAAATTACAATTCTATGTTTAGGGAACATGAACTACACAGAAGCAATATTTATCATAATATCATGCAACAATTAAAACAAGGAGAAAACTACAATTCATTAACAGATCACTGTTTGGAGTGTAAGTTTCAGTTCAAATGTTGAAATTAAAATGGTAAAGAAGATGCTTTTACAGAAAAAAGATATTAGGATTAAATCATGACCTTGTTTTCTGACACAGGTAAAGAACAGAAGTTTCCACCTTTTTCCTCAACTGAGGATTTCCAACAACCATGGTGAACAGGGCCCTTGGCTATGACCAACTCATTTCACACATTTTTGCTCTCATCTTTTCCCGTCCATCCCACAACACCAACTGGATCCCCTTGGTCTTCACTTTCTAATTCACCAGCATAAACAGTCGAAGGATTATAAACAATCATTTCCAATGCCTCCAGTAGGACTCCATCACCATACAAATATACACCTTGTCTTTTCTGTCAGCATTCTGGAGGGGCTGTTCCCTCTGGGACATCCTGGTCCACGTCTTCACTCCCAATATCTCCATGGCACCTTCCCATAGACAGAGGAACCTTGATTATTCAGCATTCAATCAACAGAATTTCAGATTATCCGAACAAGATCACAAGGTCCTGATGTTATCTGGCGTTCAACTGTCCGGAATTCGATTAACTGGACGAAATACTCCCCGCCTGTGTCCTTCGGATAATCAAGGTTCCTCTGTAATTGCACAAAATGCTACACTTGCCAATTCATGTCCTGTCTTCTCATTATCCAAGGCTCTACACAACTACCAGGTGAAGCAGTAGATTACCTGTACCTGCACTTCATTTCACCTTGTCCACCTAACATTTTGTCTCTTTCTTTAGGCTTCGTCTCCACTTATCCACTCGCTCCTTTCCTCCTCCCACCCTGTCGTTAGCTTAAAAAACACTTTTTCCTAGCTATTATCAGTTCTGAGAAAGGATCACTAGACTTGAAACATTAACTGTGCTTTCTCTCTAAAGATGCTGTCAGACCTGCTCAGCTTCTCCAGCAATTTTTGTTTATGGTGTTTCAGACCTCTGGTTTTATTATGAAGAACAGGTACCCTGGGTATTCCTGAACATGACGTGCATGCTTTAAACTGTACAAGAAGTTCAGCTTTAATTACCAATATAATTTATTAATATAATTGCTGAACTGCTCAAAGCGGGAGCAGAGTAGGAGCGCTCCTGCTTGGACCTCATCTGCTGCATCCACGTTGGTTTTTTTTTCTTTATTTATCTTCTTTTGTTATTATTTTTCTTAGTTTAATCCACTGTGAGTTTGTACAATGCAAAGGAGGTCATCGCAGAGGAGATCGAGCTAGCATGAGCAGGCAAGCCCAATGTGGAGGTGAGAGCGGTCCACAATGTCAATGACAGTCATTCTGAGCAGTGAGGAGAGCATGAACATGCTGCCCAATCTGGCTGGTGGTGACAGCAGGCAACTGCTCCTGGGTTGGAGGCAGCCCAAGGCAGATGGCGGCGAGCGCAGAAGTAAGGGCAGTCCAGGACTAATGGTGGCAAGAATGGGAAGTAGGCAAACCGGGGCAGCTAAGAGTAATAGTGGGAGTAAGCAACCCAGGACAGTCGATGGTGAGAGTGGGAGTGGGCAGCCCTGGATGGCAGCAAGAGCAGGAAGCAGCAGCTCGCAAGTGCGGCAGAGCAAGAACAGCCTGCAAGGCGGCGAGAGCCAGCAGCCTGGGTGGCAGGGACTAGGGCGAGGGCCAAGTTGAGTCCGGAGCAGGAGAGGTCGAGCCCTTGTCAGGAGTGTGAGCCTAGCATGGCTTGGCGCTTAGAGACTGTGATGTTGAACTGTGATTCTTTGTTTCTCTGCTTTGTACCTAAGATTCTGTACCTAGGTACCTTTGTACCTAATATGGCATCGTAAGTGACGAATTGTAAACTTTTCACTGTACATGTGACAATAAAGCTGATTTCAATTCTACGGTGTGCAATTTGCAATGCAATACCTTTGTGTTTTAAAGTGAAATACAATGACTTTCACCTATAGAACATCCGCAAGTGCTCAGCAAAAATGTCATCAAAACAAGAATTGATCATTAATCAAGGAAGATGATGTTAGGGGGCTGACCAATAGCTTAAAGAGAGTCTTAAAGGAATAAAGAAAAGTGACAGTGTTAGTTCAAAGAGCGAACCACAGACCATGGCGGCTCCGTGGCTGGAGGCACTACTGCCATTGCTAGGGCAGTAGAGGCTGGGTTGTATGAGAGAGAAGAGTCAAAGAAACAGTTTGGGAGAGGGAACGTTTAAAGTTAGATAAAATTATTGCAAATTTGAACACAAGGAGAAGAACTTACATCAATATGGTTACTTTAACTAACAAAAACCCCCAAGACATTTCTGTGGAGAACTGTCATACAAAGTCTGCCATCAAGCCATAGAATGAGATATTAAGTTAGGTGACTAAAAATTTATTCAAAGAGGATGGTTTTAAGGCTCAAGTTAAAAAGGAGAAAGAGAAAGTTCAGGTGGAGAGTTTCAGGGAAAAAATTCCAGAGTTTGGGCACAGGCAGCTGATGGAATGGCCATCAAAGGCAGAACACTGAAAATCAGGGAAGTGCAAGGGGCCAGAATTGAAGGAGAGCAGCTATATATAGAGTTGTCAGGGTAGATGTAGTCACAAGGTAAAAAGACCATGAAGAAAACTGAACACAGGACGACAGTTTTAAAATTCAAGTGTTGCCAATGTCCATCATTAACAGGAGTGACAAAGTAAGTAGCTTAGTGCTGGATAGGACAGAGCTAGAAGTGTCCTGGATGAGCTGAACTTTATAGGGAGTAGAGGACGAAATATGGTAAAAGAACAGTGGTATAGCCATCTCTTCAGGAAACAAAGGCGAGAATTCGGATTTCATTGGCAGTTGTGTGGTCAGAGATAAGGAGGCCAATGGTACTGTGGTGAAAGCAAGCGAACTCTGCAAGAGCTATGGGGATCAAAGTTCATCTTTAAAAATCACAACACCAGGTTATAGTCCAACAGGTTTAATTGGAAGCACTAGCTTTCGGAGCGACGCTCCTTCATCTGGTGATAGACTACCACCTGATGAAGGAGCGTCGATCCGAAAGCTAGTGTGCTTCCAATTAAACCTGTTGGACTATAACCTGGTGTTGTGTGATTTTTAACTTTGTACACCCCAGTCCAACACCGACATTTCCAAATCAAAAATTCATCTTAGCACTGTATAGGTTGCAAGGCTAAACACAATCTAGTTCAGAATGAGAAAGCAGCCAAGGTAGAGGATGGAATTGACGGAACAGGAACTTTGCAGCAAAATTGAAATCTATGAAACCCTATGAATCTCAAAACAAAATTTCAGCTGTGATGAACACATATTGTAATTTGTTGTCAGCTTTGTACCTTCTAATAAATTAACAATGATTACCATGACAAGTACCATTCCTTGCACATTGGGTACAGTAATCCCATCGAGAACATTACATTATGGATCATTCTGTTCTGTCTCTTTTCCAGGGGACTGCCACAGACTGTGCTGTGCTGAATTTTACAGTACTTATGTATCAAAAAACGTTTCTCCAAAGTTTTTAAACATTTCAGTCATTTCTGTATTCATGTAATTTAGAATGGAAAAATAATTACTGATCACTACAATATCTAAACAATTTTTTTTGCTCATTTGTTTTGAATTATGGAAATTATGCCCTTTATTCTGTTCTTGGAGATATCTTCCATAAATTTTTTTTCTAGCAAACTACAATAGGTTACTTTTATCTTCCTCCAAATGAGAGCATTTTGTTGTAGGTATTTGTTAAAAAAATCAAACTTTCATATCGTAGTACACAATGAGGAATCTGAGTACTATCTGACACTCAATATATATTCAGAATATGCCCGTCAAACTACCAAATATAGCTTTAATTTCCAAAGAATCTTTGTGAATTTGTTGCCAAACTTTGCCCTCCTGGACGCAGTAGTGCCATATTTACATTATTAAGACTTGATCAATTCAATATGTGATATGCGGAAACCCATTATTCTACGAGACAATTAAACTACAAATAAATTAATGCAAGTAGAATTGATGTTCCTCTGATATAGATTGTACATTAGGATTTAACTTAATTTTAACTAACTAACTTTAACTATGCCACTAGTAAGCTTCTTCCTCACTATCTTTCCAGCCCCAATCATCCAAACTGTTACTCAAGTAGGAGAAAGTGAGGACTGCAGATGCTGGAGATCAGAGCTGAAAATGTGTTGCTGGAAAAGCGCCGCAGGTCAGGCAGCATCCAAGGAGCAGGAGAATCGACGTTTCGGGCATGAGCTCTTCTTCAGGAATGAGGAAAGTGTGCCAAGCAGGCCAAGATAAAAGGGAGAGAGGAGGGACTTGGGGGAAGGTCGTTGGAAATGCAATAGGTGGAAGGAGGTTAAGGTGAGGGTGATAAGGTGAGGATGATAGGCCGGAGTGGGGGTGGGGGCAGAGAGGTCAGGAAGAAGATTGCAGGTTAGGAAGGTGGTGCTGAGTTCGAGGGTTGGGACTGAGACAAGGTGAGGGGAGGGGAAATGAGGAAACTGGAGAAATCTGAGTTCATCCCTTGTGGTTGGAGGGTTCCTAGGCGGAAGATGAGGCGCTCTTCCTCCAGCCGTCGTGTTGCTATGGTCTGGCGATGGATAAGTCCAAGGACCTGCATGTCCTTGGTGGAGTGGGAGGGGGTGTTGAAGTGTTGAGCCACGGGGTGGTGGGGTTGGTTGGTCCAGGTGTCCCAGAGGTGTTCTCTGAAACGTTCCGCAAGTAGGCGGCCTGTCTCCCCAATATAGAGGAGGCCACATCGGGTGCAGCGGATGCAGTAAATGATGTGTGTGGAGGTGCAGGTGAATTTGTGGCGGATATGGAGGATCCCTTGGAGCCTTGGAGGGAAGTAAGGATGGAGGTGTGGGCGCAAGTTTTGCATTTTTGGTGGTTGCAGGGGAAGGTGCCGGGAGTGGAGGCACCTTCTTCCTGACCTCTCTGCCCCCAACCCCACTCCGGCCTATCACCCTCACCTTAACCTCCTTCCACCTATCGCATTCCCAACGCTCCTCCCCCAAGACCTCCTCCTTTTATCTTAGCCTGCTTGGCACACTTTGCTCATTCCTGAAGAAGGGCTCATGCCCAAAATGTCGATTCTCCTGCTCCTGGGATGCTGCCTGACCCGCTGCGCTTTTCCAGCAACACATTTTCAGCTCTGTTACTCAAGTAGCACTGCATGGAACTAAGGGGCAACAACCTCAGCTCTTAGTCACAAATCTGCCCTCCAGATTCCATTATTTAGGGAAGGTCAATCACATTACCATAATCTAGAACATTAGACCTCCCTGGCAAACCACTGCTACAAAGAATCACATTGAGCTAGTCACCCCGGAGTTAATCCTAACAACAGCCGTTCATATCTCTTTCCGGCGAGGACAACGAAACATTAGGTTTAGCCTTCATTGGGGGAACAGCAGGTAATCAAAGCTAATGTCAAAACCTAATAAAATCTGACAGTGTATTACCACCATTAAGATATTAACCTGGACGTGTAATCTTCAAGTAAAGAATAAGAAGACTGTTAAGGTGGCCTCATACACTTAAGAAAGCACATTCTGTTCGATTGGCCAGTTATGTCCACTGAGGACAGAGGAAACCCACTTGTGTGTCCCAACTGCTGTTATCTGCCAGTATGTGCTCATCTACCCAAAGTTTAATGCCTACTCTCATTAATTCAAATAATGCTGCTGAAACTCTGCAGTTCCAAATACTGGAATGATCTTTGGATGGGTGTGTGACATATGGCATCAGTGATTTTACACTGTTGGGATTATTGCTGGGTAGGAGAATAGCATTTGCCAAAGCAATGGTATAACATTGCTAGAACCTATGTCGGACTAGAGTGTGACATTTATCATCACAGTGGATTAGCACAGTGGATCAGGACCCACTAGGATCTATAAAGCATTCAATAGCGATCTCACTAATAATTCAAAATAGGTCATGTCAGATGGACCTGGATGTGTAAAGCTAAGTGAATAAAAAGCAGATTTAAAGCATGTTCTTAAGACACAGCTTAATATGAAGCGAAGCACACAGGGTCCTGAGCTTCACCTAAATAGAAAATACTTTGAAGAAGAATTCAAGATTCATGCCTGGAGAGCAGCAAGAAAAGGAGGAGGCCTGCAGCAGCAGCTGTAGCAATGCCAGGATGGGACGGACCCAGCCCAGGGTCTCCTGGCGTGTGAGGAACAGCTCCCGGCTGACTCTCCCTGCCTAGGCCCGCAGGCAGACTGAGGGTCCAGGTCCGCAGCTAGGCCCGGGCACCTGAAGGAACCAAAATGCGCGCTCAGCCTGGCGCGGTAGACTTCCTGTATGTCGATCTCCTTGTGTGGCGGTCTTGTCCCAACGTGGAGGTCGCGTCCTCGTGCTTAGGTCTTCTTTGTCTTCTGCATTCAGGTACTCCAGTGGCCCCAATGATGGGAGGTCATGTCCTGAAATGGTGGTCTTCTTCAACTGAGGCATCTGGCCCAGTATTCCAGCGACCTAACATGGCAGTCTCATCCAGGCTGTGTCTTCAGGATATTCCATCGCTCCTTAACCATTTTCCCTGAGCCCAGGAGCTGCTAACTGAACTGTGATGAACTTTGTCTTAATTTTACCTTGTCTTACTATTATGTATGACTTTGTCATTGCTGTAGGCACCATGGTGGGGCAACTAGTAAAACTTTTGACCGTATTTTTCACTTAAAAGTACACATGACAATAAATTTCTATTCTATTTCTAAACAAATTGAGGAGCATTCAAATTCAGTTGAATAGTAGGCAAGTGCGTTAAAATATTAAATGCATTACAATTGGTTAAATCTCCTTTCTCAGATTTACTTTTTCCTATATTCTTTAGTATTTATATTAAAATAGTGAATTATCAAAATGATTATTGTGATCATACGTATTGTAAATTTATCTTCAGTGTTCAATGACTTTCTTATTTTAAGAAATTTCAAAGATTGATTGTAAAACAAAAGTAGCGCACATTATGCCAGAATACCAGTTTCTGAGTTGATCGACCAGTTAACTTTCACTAAGCTCAATGATATGCACATTACATATGTGTAAAATGATGAAATAATGCCAGAAACACAATTACCTCAAATTATATCACCATTTCTGTACAAATACATCCAAAATACAGCCTTGGTCGCCATGTGGTTACTGGGTAATATATCAGTGCCTTAACTGGTGGTGGCTTAGCTCAAAATGAACTGCATGTTGCGACTGTCACATATAAATATTCATTCAAGAATATAAGAACATGCCAGCAATTCAGCCCATCTATCTTTTTCTGATGTTTAGATTGTTTCAACATTGTCCAGAATTTTCTAATGCAAAACTCATCTTTTGCACCTCAGTGACTGAGAAATTGAGGCATAGTTCTTCCAAAGTCTCTATCTAGTCGGGCTGATTGTACTTGGCAGCAGTCACGTAAATCCATAAAACAATGGGCTGAGGCACAAAATTAAAAACCAAAAGAACAGTGGATGCTATAAATCAGAGACAAAAATAGAAATTGCTGGAAAAGCTCAGGATGTCCATCAGCATCTGTGAACTGGGGAAGGGTAATTCGACCCGAAATGTTAACTCTGACTTCTCTCCACAGATGCTGCCAGACCCACTGAGCTTTTCTAGCAATTTTTACTTTTGTTTCTGAAGCACAAAACTATTGTCCTTGAATTAAATATGGCTACAGTCTTTATAATTATATTCCCCACAAGCTACACAAAATATTTTTCTGTCTCAAAATAATATTATCTTAAGTTTTGGATTTCGCTGACCGCACTCAGGCATAAGTTGTAATGTCATCCCTGAGACGGGAGAAGAGTGTTTCTCTGGGGTCCTCCCTCTTAATTACCATTAAGTGACTTCTGCTAGTCAGTGAATATGAGTGAAGGGCAGTGAAAAAGAATGGAATAAGCTCTTCTGGCTTGTACAGTTAACAGTCTGCCATTACAGTTACCTTTACCAAACATTCCTGATGAAGGGTTTTTGCCTGAAGTGTCGATTTTCCTGATCCTCGGATTATGCCTGACCTGCTGTGCTTTTCCAGCACCACTCTAATCTTCAGCATCTGCAGTACCTACTTCTGCCTAGTTACAGGAGAAAGTGAAGACTGTAGATGCTGGAGATCAGAGCTGGAGATCGATGTTTCGGGCATAAGCCCTTCTTCAGGAATCCTTATGCCCGAAACGTCGATTCTCCTGTTCTTAGGATGCTGCCTGATCTGCTGTGCTTTTCCAGCAACACATTTTCAGCTCTGCCTAGTTACAGTCTATCAGTAAACTTGAAATATGGCAATTGGATGAAAGCTGTTGTTATCTGGGAAGTCCTGAGCACCCTCAGAGGAGAGGTTGTGAGAGGCAAAGCAATACCTAGAAGTGGGGTTTCCTTCACTTTCCTATCTCAGGAAATGAAAGCAGAGAGTCTTAATACACAACACTAATGTTAAAGAACACGAAGGAACTGGATAATGCAATTAGTTAAGATTAATTTCTGAGACTTGACTTCATATGCAGCTAACAGAAACAACAACGAATTGCTTCTCTACATGCTGGCAATAATTATTTTGGAGAGTCCGAAAGGAACATGAACCCAGGCTTCAAAACCAGTCTAAATTCAGCATTATCTTATCAATTTTAATTAGGGACAACACAGCAGTACTCTGAGCCTCATGTATCTGGCTGAGGGGCAAGTAACAAAAAGCAAGGCAAAGTTGTAAGTGTCCAGGTAGGATCAAGGTGAGTGAACATTCAGCCACCAAGTGAAAAGGTTAGAGATGCAACCTGGTCCAGTCCACAGTCTGTCCCTGACTGCATAGTGTCCTTGCTGCAGCAACTAGGAGCAGAAGCATCCTGCAACTGGATTGGAGATGTGTCATGAGGATTCTTAAAAGGCTGGCCATTGTCCATAGATGTAGCATGCTTGGGGCCTGTGTCCATGGGGCATACCCTGGGATATTTGTGCCTGGAGTAATTGGCAAGCAATAATCTCCCTTAATAGGCAACTCGCCGCTGCCTAGCCAGAATCTTTCTTTGAACTCACAACTTAAGTAAAAAATGTAGCAACTTGTTCTTGAAGTCAAGACAGGCCTTAAGTAGACTTCCCATGCAATTCTGCCACCATTCATAGAATCATACAGTACAGAAAGGGCCTTGCCTAGGCCCACTTAGTTCAAGGGCCTATTGGATTCTGCCCAAAAAATTCTTTCTGTCCAAACATGTTGTCTGCCCTGCTGAGCACTTGCTACATTTTCTGGTTTTATTTCCTATTTCCAGCATCAGCATTATGTCTCTGTATATGTTTTCCCCGTTACATGTATCTTTTTGTACCACCTTAAACCATGGTAAGCTTCAAGTGTCCATTGGACCTAACAATAGAACACAACAGGTACCAACTATCCTTTAAGAGAAAGTGAGGACTACAGATGCTGGAGATCAGCATCGAAAAGTGTGGCACTGGAAAGACACAGCAGGTCAGGCAGCATCCGAAGAACAGGAGAGTCAGAGCTTCCAGCATTAGCCCTTTATTAGGAATGAAGTAGTTATGCCTGAAATGTCAACCTTTCTGCTCCCCGGATGCTGCATGACCCACTGTGCTTTTCCAGCACCACACTTTTTGACATCAACTATCCATTACATCTAAAATTGGATAAAAACACATGTTTAATTGGCTTCAGCAAAATATTAATTGTTAGTCTGCAGTATTATTGGGTTAAAACAATCTATTTCACAATAGAAGGGCCAAGGCAAAGGACCACCTATTTCACTTGTATTGTGAAACAGTGGAGTTAGGCACAAAGAGATAAAATGCAAGAAAAGCAAGCAACAAACCACTAGCCAACTGTTCATTGTGTAGGAACAGTCAGTATTTCTTTTATTCTTCTAATTCCAGTGAACAGATCTACATCTGAAACATTTGAACAGAACAATGCAATTGATATTTGTTTTATATAAATTCCAATCAAATGAGCAAATTAATGTTCCTCTGCAGAAAACTATGAGCTCATTGCCAACGTCATGTCCTCAGCAGTCATTTGTAGAGCGAAGTACCATCCTTTCTACACCTAATACAGTTTTCACTTCACTGGCAGTTGAACTTGCAGTGGGTGAACACTGATTTCTGAAGAAGCACAAAGTTGAATCCAGTATTATTCTACTTTTCATTTGTGAGCTGGATGTGATATGTATGATTTTCTTTAAATTAATAAAACAATTAATTAAAAACCACACAGTTTTGCATGTAAAACAAACTGAACTAATCTGTATTGGTAAAACAAGGATTTCTTACACCAGCTGAATAAACAAACATTCTTCTGATTAGATCTGAACATCTGACAGCTGACAATTTCCATTGGATACATTAGTTCTACTCCAATCTAAGAAGAATATATGCTGTCACAGCATTCCGCTTGGCCCAGAACTGGTTATTAAGCACAAATACAACTAAAGAGTCAGATAATTAGCTGGATTGCAAGAGTTCGCTGTCAGTATTTATGCACATATATTTCTCCTGTTATTAAATTTGCAAAAAAGCAAAACCATCTACAGGTACAAGATAAATATCCTGAAGACAAATGCAACCCTCAGAGGAGGTTTTAGATAAAAAGAGCTTATTTTGTCCCTGTTAATGCTGTTGCTGCTGTTTTTCTCCTGAGGCCATAAAGTGATGACAAATTCAATGACATCAACCTTTTCAGAAATGAAACTGAAAATAATTTATCAAGCTCTAAAGAGGGCCTCACTCACAGCTTCTATGAACTCTGCTCTGCTTGCTGATAGTTACAGTGTCAATCTAGCAACTTTAGAGTTTGGCATCTTTCCGTCACAAAGCAAGCAAGATGTAATGCTGACCACAACAATGGTAACAGTAACAGAAAACAAAAACTCTGGGCAATAAAATCCGAAAAGAGACCATTCAGGCCTGGAAAATGCAGAAACATGTGTTTTATCAAAATAACTGCCAAAAAAATGCATGACTGGAGTTTTTTTTACTTAATAGTGCAACATGCTCAAGGGTTCTGGATAGCAATGATAAACCCATTAGTTTTATGATGTTAAAACGCCACAAGCATATTACAGCATTAAAACATCTTGCTTGCCAGTAAATTTTTTTTTGTAATTTACTACCAGTTGAATGTTACAACTAAGCAATAGATTGTACATACTTGGAGCTAAATTACATCTATTACTGACCATACTGAAGTACATCTGAATCTTTATGTAAAGTAAGAGATTACATCCGCTAGATTTTAGCGCTACAGTAAAATATACAGATGGTAAACTCCTGAGAATAGATTACAAAGTAAGATCAAACTGGACAGTTCAGATGGCTTGTTAATTAATAACAGTACTTTCTTTGCATCTTAAACTAAAAAGGGAGGGACTAGTGAGAATATGAATTTCAAACTGCTGTTAGGAATCAAGTAACTGTTAGAATTATTGGATCAATTAAACTCTGTCATTTAACTATGACCCATTGTTAATTCCTCTGTAAGCACATTTATAAAACACTCTTTAAAAATGTCACCTTGTTATGTTATGCCCATATTGCAAAGCTAATATGTCCAAAGAGAATCCGGCTTCCACAGGTGGAAAAAGTTCAGTTATTATCTTAAATCATGCATAAGTTTGTTTATTCTTACAATTTACAGAACAAAGTATATTACAATATCTGATCTATAAGAATGTGTCTAAAATATTTAGGTTTCCCATTTCCAAGCAACTCCGTAGAAGGGTCTGCAGGAAGGAAAAGAAAACCTGCCTGCAAGATAACAAGAACTGACTGTACTTATTTTAGAACATTTCCTAAGAAACTGATTACTCATCCTTTGGATTAGCCTGACTTTATACTGGTTATAGGCATCAACAGAAGGAAATCACACGTATTTGTCAAAGTTGCAGGGAAGCAATGCATGGAGCTGTTTGTTCACTGTGTACCAGTAATGAAAATACTTCTGAAATGTTTTGAATCCAAAGTGACCTGTCACGCAGCACTGAGGGAACACTTTGTCAAATCAGAAAGAGCTGTAAATCTCTGGTTAGAAACACAGTGTTCTGCAGCAGCAATCGGGGGCTGCGACACGATTACCCTTGAAGACGTCAAATGCTCATTCCCAACTTTCTCAAAGATTGCATTGTCACACTATTTACTGTATGCATGATGCAGGAAACAGTAACTGCTGATTTATATAAACAAGAAAAATGCAAGTTTCTCTAGACAGTATTTACTGATGTCACTGGCTAAAGACAAGCATAAAAGACTTCTGTAGGAACTGATTCTTTAGCCAAGAACAAATATTATATACCCCCTGTGAAGAACAACAAGGCCATAACCATTAAAAAATTGTGTACAATAATCACTTCATATGATCCTTTAGGATTGAATCCTTAATATTACGTTTTCCATTTAGTGTAAAAAGTTTGCGCTTCACTTCATTAAACAAACACAAACTCAATATTACATGTACAAATGTTGTCCTGTTAATTCAACCATCATGTTAGCCAGCAAATGTTTTTTGGTTGAAGCCATAGAACAAGCTTTTCTGACCTCTCTATGATTGTGCAGTTTGGATTGGAGACAAAATGATACAAAATGATAGCATTACAATGCTCTCACGTTTCAGATCTGAACTCTGGCCTCAACCTTTTAAACCAACGGATTGACTAGAGAAATTGTTCTTGCAGCACATCTGGAAATCCATAAGAAATGGGTGCCCACTGCCACTAAAACAAGCCAAGTCAGGCAAATTACATTGAGGACTGCTGTGTCAAGACAGTCCAACAGCTGCACCATCTCTTTTCCTGAAAAGGCAGAATGTCTCTGTAGCCAATAAATTATTTTGATATATTAAGGGTTTGCTTAAAAAATAATGATACAAAGTAAATTTCAATGTGATTTAAAGATCAAATCTAAGCAAGCTAAAATTTAATTCTAACAAACTGTGACTCGGATCTACAAACATATTAGTACTTGATTGGAGCATTGGAATCATTAGATATTTTAAAAGTCTATTTTTATAAGCAATGAAACTTTGCAACAGATGAGGAGAATCAGCAATTTAGCTTGCTGTCAAAATATAATGTTTGTAGTTGAGACTGATGTTTACAAAAGCATCATTCATCAATTGGTATTTATTAAAAGTCTTGATCTTCAAAACTAAACAGGATTTAGAAAAGCTAAAGCATGTTTATAAATCTATCTTGCAGTTTATAAAACATTTTGAAAGCATGTATTTTCACAATGTTCAGAATTAATTGTATAACAGGATATCTGAAACCCCACTGTTTAATTCTACTTTAGTTTCCCTTTTTTGAAAATATCATAATAAAAATTAATCAATCAAATAATTAAACAATAACTTGTTGCAACTTTTCATAGTAGCACTGAAGTCTTTGACTATATATTCTCAACTAGTATCCACGAAATGTACACAATGTAAAATTCACAAAATAATCCCTATTGCTTTAAAAATGTTACCAATGTATTGACAATATTTTATCTTTTAGATAAAAACTCCACAATAACAACAAAAAAAATCTTTTTTCAATAAATTCCTTCACACACTGCCTCTTCCTGACTGGTTGATAGCTAATGCTTCCATGCTAATATTAGCACAATATCTCTTGACAGGTTATAATGTGCAATTACAAATGCCTTTATATTTTAACAAAAAATGAATGCACAAAGGCCACTGGTGCAAACCATACAGGCATTACTGTAATCTAAAGGAATACTGTTTCTAATTCTGCCATTAATAACAGAAACTTGCTAAAGCAACCATCTAACCACATTTTATTATTAGATTTACAAAACCTTTCTTGTAGAGACAAAAAAAACTGCAAATGCTGGAATCCAAGGTAGACAAGCAGGAAGCTGGGAGTACACAGCAAGCCAGGTGGCATCAACAGGTGGAGAAGTCGACGTTTCGGATGCAACCCTTCTTCAGGACTGCGGGTAGGTGTAAGGGGAGCTGCAGATAAAGGAGGTGGGGGGGGCGGGGGCGCAAGGTGGGATGATGATAGTCTGGAGAACGGACCTCTATGCTGCAGAGGCCGAACATCAACTCTCCGACACCAAGTCCTACCTCCCCCTTTACCATGATCCCAAAATCATTCGCACTGTCTGTGCCTTCATTGCCTCCATTGATCTCCCTCCACTGCCTCCAATCTCATAATCCCCCAGCCTCGCACTGCCCAGTTCTACCTACTCCCCAAGATCCACCAAGCCCAATACCCCGACCAACACTTGGCATGCTCCTGCCCCACTGAACTCATCTCATCCTATCTAGACTCCACCCTCTCCCCCTTGGTTCTGGCACTTCCCACCTACATCTGCAACACCAACCACGCCCTCCATCTCTTCAGTAACTTTAAATTCCCCAGCTCCCAGTGCTTTAACTTCACTATGGACGTGGAGTCCTTATACATGTCCATACCCTACAAAGATGGCCTTCAGGACCTCAGCTTCTTCCTCTCCAACAGATCCATCCAGTTCCCCCTCCACCAATACCCTCCTCTGACTCACCGAACCAGTCCTCACCCTTAATAGCTTTTCCTTTATCTCCTCCCATTTCCTCCAAATCCAGGGGATGGCCATGGGCACTCGGATGGCCCCAGCTATGCCTGTCTCTTTGTCAGCCAAGTCAAACAGTCCCTCTTCCGTACTATAGAGGCACTGTGCCCCAACTCTTCCGCCGTTACATCGATGACTGCATCGGTACAGCGTCCTGCACCCAGGCTGAACTGGAACAGTTCACCGACTTCACCCACAACTTCACCCCTGCCTCAAATTCACTTGGTCTATCTCAGACACTTCCCTCCCCTTTCTTGATCTCTTCATTTCTATCTCCGTTAAGAGTCTCCAGATGGACATTTACTATAAACCACAGACTCTCACAACTACCTGGATTACACCTCCTCCCATCCAGTATCCTGCAAGAATTCCGTCCTTCTCCCAATTCCTCCGCCTCATCTGCTCGGACGAGGAGACATTCCATTTTCTAGCATCTGATGTCCACCTATTTCAATCAACATGCTTTTCCTCCCTGTCATCCAGGTAGCCCTTCACCACACAATCTACATTCCCTGTTCCATTGCTCTAAATCTCCCCCCCAAACGCAATTAAGACAGAGTCCCCTTTGCCCTCACCTACCATCCCACCAGTCTCTGCATCCAACACATCATACTCAAACACCTCTGCCAACTCCAACTAGACCCCACCACCAAGGACACTGTCCCCTCCCCACCCCTCTCTGCCGTTCCCTTCGCCAATCCTTGGTCTGCTCCACACTCTCCACCAACCCACCCCCAATTCCCCAGGTACCTTCCCCTGAAACTGTAAAAGATGGAAAACCTGCCGGCACGCCAACCTCCTCAACCCCATCCCGGACCCCAAACAGTCCTTCCAAGTGAGACAGAGGTTCACGAGCCTCTCCTCCAACGTAGCTTACTGCATCCGGTGCTCTCGATGTAGTCTTCTCTACATTGGGTAGACCAAACGTAAACTAAGGGAACATTTCGCATCTCAGCCGGGCCTGCAGGGGCCAACCTGACCTCCCAGTCACCGCCCATTTTAATTCTCGTTCCCGCTCACTTTCCAACATGACCATCCTTGGCCTCCTCCATTGCCACAATGAATCATACCCCAACCTGGAGGAACAACACCTCATCTTTCACCTGGGCAGCCTAGAGCCCGGAGGTCTCAGCACTGAGTTCTCCAATTTCAAATAACCTCCCTTCCTGTCCCCGAATCCCTTCCCAACTCCTTTCCCTCCATTCCATTTCTCTCAGTCACCTATCACATTCATCCCTCCCATATACCAACCAGGTTGTACCCTCTACCTGTCTCCACCTATCCCCACCTCACCACCCTGCTCCCCCACCCCCTTTATCTGCAGCTCTCATTACCCCCAGCCCTAGTCCTGAAGTAGGATTATACCCGAAATGTCGACTTCTCCACCTCCTGGTGCTGCCTGGCTTGCTGTGTTCTCCTAGCGTCCTGTTTGTCTACCTTGTAGAAAGGGAAAGCACCGCTGAAAGGCACTTAATAAGAGGACATCTACCTGTCAGAATAACACATAAGATAACACATGATAAGCTCCTTAAGTTGAAATACATTAAGAAATAAACCATGAACAATATCACCTGGCAAATAATGTTCATTTTTCTTCCCCTGAAGGCACACCTGTACTGAATTCATTGTTAAACCAAAACGTAATCTATTTTTATTCAGCTGAACCCCCACTCACTGCACTAGATGGCAGTCTATTCCCAATTCACAACTTGTCAAAATCAGCATCTCAACACCACAATTATAGATAAGAAAGGCCATTCAACTCATCTAGGAGAAAGTGAGGACTGCAGATGCTGGAGATCAGAGCTGAAAAATGTGTTGCTGGAAAAGCGCAGCAGGTCAGGCAGCATCCAAGGAGCAGGAGAATCGACGTTTAGGGCATAAGCCCTTCTTCAGGAATGAGGAAGGTGTGCCAAGCAGGCTAAGATAAAAGGTAGGGAATGCAATCAGTGGAAGGAGCTTAAGGTGAGGGTGATAGGCCGGAGAGGGGGTGGGGGTGGAGAGGTCAGGAAGAAGATTGAGGTCAAGAAGGCGGTGCTGAGTCCGAGGGTTGGGACTGAGATAAGGTGGGGGAGGGGAAATGAGGAAGCTGGAGAAATCTGCATTCATCCCTTGTGGTTGGAGGGTTCCTATGCAGAAGATGAGGCGCTCTTCCTCCAGGCATTGTGTTGCCATGGTCTGGCGATGGAGGAGGCCAGGGACCTGCATATCCTTGGCGGAGTGGGAGGGGGAGTTAAAGTGTTCAGCCACGGGGCAGTTGGGTTGGTTGGTGCGGGTGTCCCAGAGGTGTTCTCTGAAACGTTCCGCAAGTAGGCGGCTTGTCTCCCCAATGTAGAGGAGGCCACATCGGGTGTAGCAGATGCAGTAAATGATGTGTGTGGAGGTGCAGGTGAATTTGTGACAGATATGGAAGGATCCCTTGGGGCCTTGGAGGGAAGTGAGGGGGGAGGTGTGGGCGCAAGTTTTGCATTTCTTGCGGTTGCAGGGGAAGGTGCCGGGAGTGGAGGTTGGGTTGGTGGGAGGTGTGGACCTGACGAGGGAGTCGAGGAGGAAGTGGTCTTTCCGGAACAACATGTTCAAGTTTGAGAGACATGATTTCCCTCGCACAAAACAATTAAGACCATCCCGAATCATTCCCTGCCTCTCTAAATGCACATAAATCCTCTCTTGCAGAATCACTTCTAGCAACTTACCCACCACCAATGCCAGACTCACAGATCTACAGTTTCCAGGCTTCTCCTTACAGTCTATCTCTTAGTTCTCTAGCACCTCACCCGTGGTTATAGATGATACAAAATATTTCTGCTGGGGCTCCACAATTTCCTACCTAACCTCCCACAAAACCCTGACATAAACCTGATCAGGTCCCAGAGATTTATCTACCTTCATGTTTTCTAAGACCTCCAGCACTTCCTCTTCTGTAATGTGAACTGTTTTCAAAACATAAGCATTTATTTTCCTGAGTTTTCTAGCCTCTATTTCTTTTTCAAAAGTAAAAACTGACGCAAAATGTTCATTTAACATCTCTCCCATCTCCTGAGGTTCAATATTAAGACCTCGTTGATCTTTAAGGGGCCGTACTTTCTCTCTAGTTGCTCTTTATCTTTTAACACACTTGCAGAACCTCATTGGATTATCCTTAATCTTTTCTGCCAAGGCTATCTCATAACCCCTCTTTGCCTTCCTGATTTCCCTTTTAAGGATGTCCCCACACTCTTTATACTCCTCAAGAGATAAATTTGATCCTGGTTGTCTATACTTATGATTCGTTTTATGACTAGAACCTCAATATCTTTATTGATCCATTGTTCCCTAATCTTACCAGCCTTACCTTTCATCCTAACTGGAACATAATGCCTCGGAACTCTCGTTATTTTCTTTACACAGAGAGTTGTGAGAGCATGGAATGCGTTGCCAGCGGCAGTTATGGAGGCAGGGTCATTGGGAACATTTAAGAGACTTCTGGACACGCATATGGTCACAGAAATTTGAGGGTGCATACATGAGGATCAGTGGTCGGCACAACATCATGGGCTGAAGGGCCTGTTCTGTGCTGTTCTGTTCTATTGCACTTTTGAAAAACTCCCATTTGTTAATCGTTCCTTTACCTGCGAACAATCTATTCCAATCAACTTTTGAAAGTACCTGGCTCATACCATTAAAATTTGCACTACTCCAATTAAGAAATTTAACTTCTGCAGAAGGCTTGTCGTTTTCCAAAACTATTTTGATCAGTAGTCCCAAAGCATTCACCTACTAAGATGTCAGTCACTTGCTCTTGGCCTCTGTCTGCATTGTAGGGATTCTATGATACTTTGGTCATTTTGAACGTCCTCTTTCGAGATTTATATAATTCATTAGCACAACCTATATGCATAAAACAAACAATAAAAGTCTCACGGGTCCTGACATCCTTCTTGATGTGACCCATATCCTAATTTTCAGCTCAATCTGATTACCATCAGTTCTAGCCAGATCAAATTCACTTCCTCTCCACTGTCCCCAACACTTCCTTTTGCTCACTTCTCTTACATTCCTTCCCTCCTGCATGTGTTCATCTATCCACAATTCACCAAAACATGGTGGAATGTTCTGGACACCAGTGGCTATGCTATAATAGATTTCCACAGTATTAGATCTCTTCTCCCTCAATCCATACAAGAAGTACATTTCTTGCTTTTCAAGATACTGGGATATTACAGCTAAAAATCTTGAAATCAATATAGAACAAGGGAAAATGGTATAAAAGCCTGAATGACATTGGCTGATGATGATATTCATAGCAGAACAGTGACAAGACCAGTAAGACCTATCTTAATGTCTGGAACCACTTACTGCATCTTTTAACTTAGGTGTGCAGATACCGCATTGGACTGGGTTGGACAAGGTCAAAAGTCACATGACACCAGGTTAGCAGTGGTCCGAAGGCTCGTGTTTTCAAATAAACCTTTGGACAATAATCTGGTGTTGTGTGATTTTTGATCTCTTAACTCAGTTCTGGGCATCAACACAAGATTCTCACTAGGTAGTAGCGAGTTGCCTATTAAGGGGGGTTATTGCTTGTTAACAACCTTATCAACTGCATAACTTCACTTTATTAATATATAACTTTCTACCCTACAGCTACTGAGAGCAAACAAGATTCTCAGAATTCTCAACATGGAATTCAGGTCAGGTACCTGGCGACTTCAGTTCACCTCTAGTTGTGAACAGCCTCCACAATGTTGGTCAAGAACCAACAGCATTTCAGGGTACGATCCATGGGCAGCTACGCGCAATCTCATCCATGGACATCGGTATCCAATAATTGCCAACTCCTCAGGATCCTCAGTCCCTTCCCTAACCCACCTGCCGAATGTTTAGGAACCACAACCTTGCACTGCAGACCTCCCTGGCAACCAGCATTATAATACTGCTACAAGAACACTTAGCACATGAGGAACAGGCACCCAGCTCACAGAATGGACACGGCTGCTTCTTCAGGCTGCTCACTTTCTCTCTTATCACTTGTTCACTTAGCATTTACCTGCATGCTTGCAACAACTATTCTGTGCCGTGCTTGTTGGTGCGTTGGCACTTCAGCCAAAACCTAAAGGCAATCACTGTTGTTGAAGTGACATGTTCTTTTACGCAGGCACTAGGTTAGGTTCATCATCAACCTAATAGCCATAGCATGTGCTGTGTGGCAGAAACACCGCACCTTTATTCAACTAAATAGCCATGTTGGAATGCAGGTGTGGGCTAGACCAAATACCAGTCTGAAGGGGGTGGGTCAATGACAGTCCAGAACTCCCATTACCGTCAGTCATGGGCACAGTTTGCATATAATCAGGGCCTATGCTTGACCACAATCCAGTCTTGTTAGGCCTTCACAAACAATTGGAGGAATCAAGAATCATTAATTGGTGAACTACAAGGATTGAGGTCAAGATTCTGATCTGTCATGTTTAGGCATTACTCAAAGATCGGCAGAGGTCTAGGGTATAAACATCCACAGGTCGACGTGTTGATCGTTGAGGAGGGCACAGAAGGGGATCATTTCCAAAAGAGCACATGGCAGTCAAGATTATAAGGAGCAAAGCAGAGGCATGTGGAGAGGTGGGGGCAAAGATGTGATGATGTGATGGGGGAACAACTCAAGATGCACACAGCACGGGCAGAACAGTACTGGAGGGCATGGTAGGTTACAGTGAGGGGTGCTATTGGCAATGACCACCACTTTGGCCTCCACAGGGTAGACATCGTAATATCAGGTGGAACTGGGATCAGCAGGAGGAATGTTCAATATGTTAGGTTTCCATATTAGGGGCTGAGTGGAAATAGGCTTTCAGTTTCTGCAAAGTAAAACAGGTCATGGAGACTCTATGGGTGTGGATCTTATCGACTAGTCAGAAGACAGTGACCATGACAAGCTGAAGTGCAAGCATTACTTGCCATTCAGTGGATGCCAACTTCAAGTGGAAAATAGCTGGGCAATGCCCAAGGTGAGCTGAGTCAATGTCAATTTGAGGGGCGAAAGCACTGGATCCATACATGTAGGATGCTAGGACAATGAAGGGGCCAACACATGAAACATGTTTTGCAATCATAGCTACATTTGCAATTATTTCATCATCCATTTGTAATGCATGCAGTTAAAAAGCGTAGGCTTCGAAGGCTGATCAAAATCAATTTACACCATGCCATTTGTCCTTACAAGATGAACACTGCAATTCAATGATACAGAGGTTACAAGCAGAGACTTAAAAAGAGGTGAATCTTGGCCAAACGTGACTCATAACATGAAACTATGAAGGGTGCTATGGAAGGTAGATATATTGCTTCATCAGCTATCATGCAAGTACAAAGATGGACTCTACTGAATTCAATAATAAGTTTCATCGCTGATGTTGGTTTGTGATAAGGGAAGGGGGGGGGGTCAAAGCACAGCAGACACTCCCATATTGCGCTGGTCACTCACCAATACAGCACCTTCACCAAATTGGTGCACATGCCGAGTCTGAAGCTGAATGAATAATGGCCCTCATTATTAGGGCGCTGCTGTCTCACTGTGTGGAGAAATGTGTGCAGCCCTCCTCTACAGGGAATGCCATCAGTGAATTCATGAACAGGAAGGGTTTCCATTCAATTAATGTTCAGAAAATCTGTGACTACCTTTACCACTTCATGGTGGTGTATGCCCACTACCCTAGCAGCTGTCACAATTCATGCATCCTGGTGCACTCTTGTGTACCTGGTATGTTTGTGGGTCCAGGAGTCTTACAAAGCTCGTCACTGGGGAACAAGGCCTATTCATTGCAAAAAGGCTTATGACACCATTGTGAACTGCCTTGGGTGATGCAGAGCACAAATATACTGCTGCCAATGCTTCAATAAGGACTGTGATGAAGCAGACATTAGTGTTGCTGAACATATAGTTCCACTGCTTGGACTGTCCGGTGGGGCCCTCCAGTATAATCCAAACAGCATGTGTCAGATCATCCTGATGTACTGAGCTCTGCTCAATTGGAGCAGATGATGAAGTGATGTTACAGATACTGGGGACCCCCACAACTATCTGAGTGAGAACGATACTCCTCAACTCCTCTTTAAATCTTCTACCAATTACTTTAAGTCTATCATCCCCAATTATTGATTTCTCTGTTACCAGAAATCACTCTATCTAGGCCCCTCACAATTTTATATATCTTAAAGTCGCTTCAGCATCTTCTGTTCCAAAGGAAACAGAGCTCAACCTGTCAAACCATTCTTGCAGTTGACATTCATGACAACATCATCAAATATGTCCTTTGTATGGTCTCTCATGTAATTATTCAAGTAATATTGTACTAGGAGTGTACACAGTACCTTCACTGCAGTCTAACAAATATTTTTTACAGATTTTGATTGAAGTCCAAATTCTGATACTCTAAACCTCAGCCAACCTACATGTCCTCTTGGCCATCTTACTCATCTGTTCAGCTACCTTCAATGGTCTGTGGACATGTACTCCAAGGTCACCTTGTTCTTGTTTATTTCTTAGAATCCTACGCTTTAGTTTGCATTTCCTACTCTTTTGTTGCCTCCCTAAATAGATTAACGTATTAAATTCTACTGGTCACTTTTCTACACATCTGACCTGACCACTGATATTTTCCTGCGACTTAAGCTTACATCTTATTGATTAATCATAGCCAATTTTCATATCTTCTGCAATCTGCTTAATAATTTAAGTCTGAAAATTGGTACATATACAGTATCAGAAAGGGACACTATAAAGAGCCTTACAAACCCTTCTGGAAAAGGCCTTCTAGTTATATAACAGAATTGACAATATACCTTTATTTCCTACCAATTCTGGAACAATCTGTAGCTTTTCTTTGGATCCCATAAGCTTTTAATTTTCTGATCAGTCTAACAAGACAGACCTTGTCAAATGCCTTGGTAAAACCCATGTCGACTGCGTCAAATGTGCTATTCACACAAGCATGCTTCTTACCACCCCAAAAAATTCAATCAAATTAATGAGACACATAACCTTCCCTTAACATGCTCACATTTCTTGAGTATCCCATACTGAATGCAAGTCACAGCTATTTCTTAGAATTTTTGCCAATAGTTGTCCCATCACCAAAGCTATACTGACTGCCCTGTAATTATTAAAGACTATCCTTCCTCCCTTTCTCAACAATGGTACATCATCTGCGGTCCTCTGGCAACATACTCCTAGCCAGTGAGCTTTGAAAAATGATATTCAGATCATCCATTGTTTCTTCCCTCTCCTCTTAATAGTCCAAGACATTTTTCAATGGGATTAGCGATACATCCTTTTTAAAGAAGTTTGAACAGTTTAGTATTTCCCCTTGTTATGGTTACCCCATCTCAGGTTTCTTCCCTTCTCATCTCTTCGTCCCTCTCTTTGGTGAAAACAATCACAAATTTTTGAAGAATGGTTCCAGTTTCTACATCCAAAGACAGGTTATTTGATTTCAAACTGGCCTTACTTTTTCATTATTTATCCTCTTGGTCTTTATATGTTCATAGAATATCTGCACAGCTTCCTTAATTTTATTCACTTTACTTACATCAAAAAGTATTTTCCTATGCCTTCCCTTCCTTTTCCAAATTGCCTTTTGTAATTTCACAACTGCACCTTCTATGCTGCACTAGGCTTTCTACAATCTTTGTCGATACTTTTGGTATCTGCTACAAGGTTTCTCTTTTGGCCTTGCAGGGATGATACCATAAATATGGAGTCGTAAGTTTCAGCAAAGGATGATCAAATTTACTCATTTTTACTGAATAGAAAAGGCTCAGATGTGCCTAAGAAAGGTCTTCAAAATTACAGGTTTAATTGAGTTATACAGCAAGAGAATGTTTTGAATTATGTAAACATGAAACCATCCAGACAAGACGATCACCAAGTAACTTACCTCCCTCAAAAAGTTCAGGGGGAAAGAAATCTCTTTAAAAGTGGTGCCAATATGGAATTCGCGACCATAGCAAATTGGAGTGGTCAAGAGGAATATAAGGGAGAATTCGATGCAATTCTACGATATTCCCATGTCTGACAATCTGACAACCATTTACCTGCTTCATTAATTATCTTTCTACTATCAAAAATCAGATATGGTGATGTTTCCTGGTAACTGCAGTGTTCAGTTCCATTTGCAATTCACACATAATGAAATAATGTATACCCACAAATAGGAAGATTTAAACAACATCCATGCCAGCAGAGACAAGAAACGGTCACATCATACAAGTGAAAGGCAACGACCATCTGCAACAAGAGTGAGATTAGCCATCTTCCTGCGTTATTCAGTGCAATATCATCATCAAATCCTCCATCTGCAATATACTGGAGATCACTGTAGACCAGAAACTTAACAGTTACACTAATACTGCGACTATATGATTCAGACAGAGGTTGAATATTCTGCAGTGAATAACTCACTTCCTGTACTCCCAAAGTTCTTTCATCACCTATAAAACATAAATAAGCAGTGTGACAGAAATCTCTCCCTTCTTACCAGGATCACTGCAGAGCAAACAACACTCAAGACCCAACACCATCCAAGATAAAACAGCTATATTCATCAGCACTATATCCACTGCCGTAAATATTCACTTACCGACAAATTATCGGCCATATTCAAGATGCAAAAGCTTGTCAAGACTTCTTCAAAAGCATTTTCCAAACTCACAACCTCTACCACCAAGATGGACAAGCTCAGCTGTTGCATAAGAACATCACCAATTGTTAAGTTTGTCTCAAATATATACAACATTTTGACTTAGAAAGATATATCATAGTTCCCTTCCTAACAGCACTGTGGGCATGCTTACACCGTAAGTACTACAGTCCGATAAAAAGACAGCTAACTACAAATGTCTTAAGAGCACTTTAATGATGAAGAATAAATGCTGGCCTTGTATCAACAGCCACATACCATCACTGACTTTTTCTGTTTTCTTTTACATCATTACAAAGCTATTAGCTTCCAAAATTACAGTGTCAGGGCAGCTTTAAATATACAAATATGATGGGCAAAAAAGGATTAAATGGTACATTCTGCCAATGTTATACATTGTGATGTTCATGATTAGACACCCATATCCAACAGCTCATAAATCCACCTGCCTAGCATCGGTTATGCAATGTACCAGGACAGACCACAAAAACATGTGGTTTTCCTACACGCACAAGGAGCAATTTTATGTTCTTGTGCATGGCAGGTTTGATGATGGTGATAGCAGAAGAGTAGACCCATCAGTGTTCTGTGAGTCTGTGACACAACAAAGAAGGAGGACATTTATTTCATCATGTCTGCACTGATTAACTGAGATCTGACTACCTCATTCCCATTTTCCGGCTTTTGCCCCATAACCTTAGAGGTCACTAAGTGACAGGTCACTAAGAGGTACAGTTAGTAAGTTTGCTGATGACACCAAAATTGGAGGTGCAGTGGACATTACAACAGGATTTGGACCAGACGGGCCAATGGGCTGAGAAGTGTCAGATGGAGTTTAATTCAGATAAATGCAAGGTGCTGCATTTCAGGAAAGCAAATCTTAGCAGGACTTATACACTTAATGGTAAGGTCCTTTGGAGTGTTGCTGAACAAAGAGACCTTGGACTGCAGGTTCATAGCTCCTCGAAAGTGGAGTCACAGGTAGATAGGATAGTGAAGGTGGTGTTTGGCTTGCTTTCCTTTATTGGTCAGAGTATTGAGTACAGGAGTTGGGAGGTCATGTTGCGGCTGTACAGGACATTGGTTAAGCCACTGTTGGAATATTGCGTGCAATTCTGGTCTCCTTCCTATCAGAAAGATGTTGTGAAACTTGAAAGTGTTCAGAAAAGATTTACAAGGATGTTGCCAGGGTTGGAGGATCTGAGCTACAGGGAGAGGCTGAACAGGCTGGGGCTGTTTTCCCTGGAGCATCGGAGGCTGAGGGGTGACCTTATAGAGGTTTACAAAATTATGAGGGGCATGGATAAGGTAAATAGGCAAAGTCTTTTCCCTGGGGTTGGGGAGTTCAGAACTAGAGGGCATAGGTTTAGGGTGAGAGGGGAAAGATATAAAAGAGACCTAAGGGGCAACTTTTTCACGCAGAGGGTGGTACGTGTATGGAACGAGCTGCCAGAGGATGGGTGGAGGCTTGTACAATTGCAACATTTAAGAGTCATTTGGATGTGTATATGAATAGAAAGGGTTTGGAGGGATATGGACCAGGTGCTGGCAGGTGGGATGAGATTGGGTCGGCGTGGACAGGTTGGACCGAAGGGTCTGTTTCCATGCTATACATCTCTATGACTACTAGTGAATATCTAATATGCAGCTTAAATGTTATGAGAGACTCAGACTCGCTCCAACTTCTGCATGAAAATGTTTCTCCTCGATTCTCCTCTTAACCTTTCACCTTTTAGTTTAAACCAACGCCACCCCCCACCCTCTTCCCCCCCATTGTTGACTCTTCTACTAATGAAAAAAGTGCCTTTCTATCCACCCTATTTATGCTCCTTGATCAGGTTCCCTCCCAACATTCACTACTCCAAGGAAAACAACCACAGGTTATTAAATTGTTCCTTATATCTCAGAGACCTAGGGGTGCGGGTTCATAGTTCCTTGGAAGTGATGTCACAGGTAGACAGGGTGGTGAAGAAAGCATTCATATGCTTGCCTTCATTCGTCAGAATACTCAGTACCCCAGGGATTGGGACATCATTTTATCGCTGTACAAGTCACTGATAAGGCCACATTTAGGGTACTGCGTACAATTCTGGTTGCCCTGCTATAGAAAGAATACCATTAACTGGGAAGGATGGGCAAAAAGATTTACAAGGGTGTTACCAAGACTAGAAGGTTTGAGTTATAAGAAGTGACTGGATAGGCTGGGACTTTTCTCCCTGGAGCAAAGGACGCAGAGAGGTGATCTTACAGAGGTTTATAAAATTATGAATGGCAGAAGTAAGGTGGATAGCCAAAGTCTTTTCCCAAGGGTAAGGGAATCCAAAACTAGGGGGCAGAGGTTTAAGGTGATAGGTGAAAGATTTCAAAGGGACGTGAGGGGAAATGTTTTCACATATAAGGTACAGTAGAATTTTTAAAAAGCCTCGTTTTTAGAAGATGGTGCATATATGGAACGAGCTGCCAGAGGAAGTGATGGTGGTGGGTACAAGTGCAACATTTAAAAGACATATTTGAATTAGTATATGATTGGAAAGGTTCAGAGAGATATGGACCAAACTCAGGAAAACTGGACTGGCTCAGTTTTGGAAACCTGGTAGGCATGGACAAGTTGGGTCAAAGGGTCTGTTTCCATGCTGTACAACTTTCAGCTTCTTTTTGAGGGGGTGACATGATGGAGAGGAGCAGCCGGAATGGGACTTCTGGTGAGGTCTGGCAGTGGAGCCACAGACTTATGGTCATGGTGGGTCCAGAGCAGGGACTCCAGGCATCAGTGAGGAAGTGGCTGAAGTGTCAGCAGTGTGGTATGCCCAGAACAGGCAGTCCAGGCATCAGCAAGGCGCCAGCTTCAGGGGAGCCAAGGACTGCTTGTTTTGGTGGGCCCAGGGTGGAAACTCCAGGCACCAGTGAGGCAGCAGAAGCAGGGAAGCCAGGAACTCCATGATTGTGGTGGATCCAGAGCAGGGACTCCAGGCACAGACAAGTCAGGAGCGGAGCCAGGGACTCCTGGATATGGTAGGTCCAGAGGTGGGACTCCTGGCTATCGGACTGGCAGTGGCAGCAGCTTCTGGTTGTGGTAGGTCCGGAGCCTGGATCTCCTGGTTGGTCAAGACAACAGCAGAGCTGGTAGGGGCTACCGGCAGTGGGGCGAGTATGAGTCCAGCACAGGACCTGGCATCCTCAGGACTCATCATGGAGATGGCAGCACAAAGATGGACTTTGTTTCAACTTTGCCTTTTAATCTTGAAGCATTCAAATGGTGCTGGATTGTGGCTTTTCACTCTATTTTACTGTACGAAGTACAACTGACAATAAATTATCATTTATTCATTCATTCATTCATTCACGTTGGGGACTATGTACATAACAGTCAATATCCTCCAGCATAACTACCTACTTATTTTCATCAGATTCCAAATTAAATTGAGGCTTTCCGAGTATTCCACATTCAATTCCCAGGTAATTCATTCGGAGCCAGCTATGATAGGATTCTGTGGGGTCCCACATGCAACTTCCATCTACACTTCAGAAACATCTGTCTGGCCATAAGAAAATCCAGGCTGATGTATTTAATTCAAGGAAAACAGGCACTTTGCTCTGAGACTGAAGACTGAGAGGTAAATTGAAAGGTTTTTTAAAAAAGGGGGCAAGTACATATAGAAATGATTCCACCGTGGAGGAGAGCAGAATTAGGAGAAGTAAGTGGAGGATAATCATTAATAAATCCAGTAAGGAATTTAGGAAGAATGCATTTACCAAGAAAATGGTTAGAATGTGGAACTTACTACCACAAGGTGTAGCTGAGATAAATTGTGAGGCACTTAAACTGTAGCTACATAAATGAAGGTGAAAAGAATATAGGGATACACTAAGAGAGTTAGATAACGAAAACTGGGAGACTTGTAGGATCTTAAATACCAGTAATGAGGAGTACCAGAATCATGTAAGTTCCGAATCTATCTAAGGTACTCTAGCAATTGATAAGCAAAAGGTATAATATCAGAAAATACTAGAGAAACTCAGCAGGTCTGACAGTATCTGTGAATACAGAAATAAAGTTAATGTTTCAAGTCCAATCTAGTTCTATAGGACTCAAAATATTAATACTATATCTCTCTCCACAGCTGCTGCCAATCTTGCTGAATTTCTCCAATATTTTCTGTTTTTATTCCAGATTTCCTGTATCTGAAGTATTTTGCTTTTATTTGAGTACCAAAAGACGTTCTTTAAACAGAAAGTTTAGGAAATAGGAGATAAAAACAGAAAACGTTTCAAAATAGTCAGCAGTTTAAGTATCATCTGAGTGACAGAAACAGAATTAATGTTTCAGATCTATGACCATTCATCAGTACTGGAAAAAAAACCAGATTCGTATCAAGGGGTGGATACGACAAGGACAAGTGGAATTCTAACCCAGACTTTCCTCAGAATTTTCTGTTCTGGAATCAAAAATCAAGAGAGTCGCATCATTAACTTTAGGATATGTGCTCCTAATAGCTGAAGATCGACATCGACAGTGTGCATTTAAGGAATCAATACCTAAAGATCAATTTTAGTAATAAGATGCTGATAGCTTTAAATGAAAAATGTGTTTACAAACATGAATATAAAAGTCCTTACACAATCATTAAATTACTTTGTTGCAGGTTATATTTTTGCCTATTGCTCACACCACCACTTCAGAATAGCTAGGTTTAAACTCTGAATCAGCCCAAATCAGTGGTATATCTCAGGAGTCACACTATTGATGGAACACTCTAGATAATTCCAATTCAAGCACTGAAACAAGCTGCCAGAGGTGGTTTCACAATTCAGTGACTTCAGTGAATACCCTGGTCAATTTTTAAAACAAAATAGCATGTGGATACTCCCACTTGTATCCTAATTCACCAGAAGGTTCAATGTAATATCAACCAAGCAGAATCTTTCAATCCAATTTTCTTTTCAAGAAAGAGTTAAATATAGTTTACAAATTCTCACATGCTGAGTTTCTAATCTTGAATGTCCAAATTAAAATAAGAAAGTGAAGACCAGTTAATTTCTACATGAACAACAATTAGCAGCAAAGTCACAACAGGCCATTTTCTATTACAGCTTACTGTTCCGATTATATCATGGAACAGAATTCCTACAGTGCAGAAACAGGCCGTTCAGCCCATCAAGTCTGCGCCAACCCTCTGAAGAGCATCCAACCCAGACCTAGCCCCCAACCTTATCCCCTAACAGTGCAGTTACCATGCCCAATTCACCTTGTCTGCAGGTTATGCGGCAACTTAGCATGTTCAATCCACCTAACCTGCAAACCCAGGCAAACATGGGGAGAATCTGCAACATCCATACAGACAGTCTGCCTTCTCATGTTACTGTTCTTTTATTTCTGTTTCAGGCTTATTGCATCTTTTACCTTTGGCTTTAACTTGCAATATCTTTTTTACATAACGTTGGAGATACTTGCATATTGTTGGAGAGATTCCACTCTAGTCATCCATACAGAAGCTGATAATAACATGTTGCATTGGCGTTAAAAAGGATAATAGACCTGGTCATGAGGGTTGTTACAGTGGCGTAATGATTAGCATTGTTGGCTCACAGCACCAGGACATGGATTTGATTTCAACCTTGGGCAACTGCATGAAAGATGCGTGTTCTCCTGGTGTCTCTGTGGGTTTCCTCCCAAATTCCAACATTGTGCAGGTTTGGTGGATTAGCTAAGCTAAACCCCCCCCCCCGCCCCCCAGTATCCAAGGATGTGCTGTTTGGTGGGTTAGCCATGTTAAAAACCCCATGCAGGAATGGGACAGGTCTGAGTAGGATGTTCTTCAGAGGGTTGGTGTAGACTGGATAGGCCAAATGATCTCTTTCTGCACTGTCAGGATTCTATGAGGTATTAGATTATGAAACAATAACTCAAAGCTCTGCCTTTAAAAATAGGTTGTTGATCGTAATTCAAACAAAGCAGAATTCATATTTCTCAAAGTAGAAAAGGCTTTTTTTCACTGAAATGCTTCAAAATATAAAAATGAATGCATCATAACCAAAGAACATCTTTTCACAGGGCTGTGTGAAAATTGCCTCATAGCATGCAGGTTAGGTGGATTGGGCATGGTAACCAAAAAGTTACCAAAATATATTAAAAATGAATTAACTCAACACAACATAATCACTGCTCCACCAAATATTAATTGCATAAATTATCTCTGAATATCCAAATTGCATTTCAAAAATCTTTTGGCTGTGTACATTTTCAGAAAGTGAACTGATATCTTCTTTTATACAGTCCAATATTTTGACGGTAAACTAAAGCATTGCAAAACTATTCTAAAATCATTGTCTCCGTGGCAGTACAAGGTAGCCTCCTTTGTACTCCAAGAATAAGACCTCCCTCTCTCCTTCATGGGTGTCAATCCTCTGGCTCCTCTGGAATATCTCACTTCTCTGTGGTGTAATGGCACACTTTTGCTCAAACTCCCATCCTAAGGACAACTAGCAAATTAAACTGCCTAAGGTCTCTGAATTGCATTTCTATTTGCAGCCCTACGGGTTTAATTGTACAGGAAACCTGCCTCTAGATCAGTTAAAGACTCAGCCTTGTGTAAAACCTGAATTTCAAACAAATTCCTCATGAAGGCAGGTTTGTGACAAATAAATGGATGCTACTCCTATTTCTCACCTACTCCGCTCCTAGGTAAGTTGAAGTCTGCATATGTTAACTTTGAGGAAAGGTAAAGAAAATTGACTCAATAATAGAGAATAATTACTTAGGATGTAATTACCAGGCAATAATCTCACTGAGGGATTTAACTGGCTACATAAACTAAAGGAGCAAATCCTGAATGATTTATAAAGCAACTTTGGTATAAAACTGAAACTGCTGCAGGGTTAAAACAAAAATAAAGAACTGCAAATGCAAGAAATCTGAAGCAGAAAAAGAATGTACTGGAGAAACTCAGCAGGTCTGGCAGTATCAGGAAAGACAGAAGCAGAGTTAACAAATCTTTCGCAATATACTGATGCTGCCAAAACTGCTAAATTTTGCTATTTGCATTGAGGGATTAGTGAACACAAATTTGATTGTTTGCTGCTTTAGTGCCAGCCTTAGGTATAACAGTAGACTTGACAATTCATAAACAATATATGCAATCATATCTTCACTGAAATATTTAAATATTCTTACAAAATCAAGATTTACCTGAAATTGGCTAGATTAATATATTGGCAGTAAATATAACAAATAATAATGAGCTATCTGAAACTGAAATCTAACTATGGGGTTTAGAAGTAGCCAAAAGAAAACAAAGTTTCAACAGTTAATCCTACTTGAAATATACTGCCTTTGTTTTATATGGGAGACAGCAATTTTGTCTAGTGTGGTGCTGGAAAACCACAGAAGGTTAGGCAGCATCCGAGGAGCAGTAGAATCAACTTTTCAGGAATTAGCCTTTCATCTGATGGAGGACTTATCCCCGAAACGTCGATTCTCCTGCTCCTCAGATGCTGCCTGACCTGCTGTGCTTTTCCAGCACCACACTCTTAACTGATCTCCAGCATCTGCAGTCCTCACTTTCTCCTAGACAGCAATTTTGTGTCAATAACATACCCTCAATCATAGATATATAACAGCAACATTAAAGAGTAATGTTTACACTCATAACAAGAAATGATTTACTGTCAATAAATAGAAACATGAAAAAGTAATCAAAATAATACTAAATAACAATATCTCTTCCATAAAGAGCCTCTACCCACCTTTATCTAACCTGATCAGCATATCCTGCTTTTCATTATCACTCATGCACTCATCTAGCTTCCCATTAAATGAATTTTCGTTACTGGCCTCAACTGGTCTTTGAGGTTACAGGTTCCACACTCTAATCATTTCCTGGGTGAAGAGGTTTTTCCTGAAATCATTATTGGATTTATTAGTGACCGCCCTATATTTCTGCACGATCTCTAACACTGAACTTGCCAACAGCGGAAACATCTTCTCAATGCTGACCCCCACAATCATTCATAATTTTAAAGATCTCTGCTAAATCACAGGATAGTCTTCTTGTTCATATAGAAAAACCACTCAGCTTGTTCAGCTTTTCCTGGTAGTTATAAGCACTCTGCTCTGTACCATCCTTGTAATTTTTTGTATCATCTCCAGTACTTCTATTCTTTTTTGGTATATGGAGAATGAAATTGTGACAGAGTCAACTGATTTTGGGGTACTAAAGAAATTAAGGGATATGGAAGGGTGCATCTGAAGATCAACCAAGATCTTATAGAATGATTGAGCATGCTTGAGGAGCCAAATGGTCTGGTCCAGCTCCTATTTCTTACATAGTAGCAAATTACTGCAGATGTGGAATCTGCACTGTAAATAACAAATGTTGGAGATTACAACATGTCAGGCAGCAACCATGGAGAGAGAGCAAGCTAATGCTTCAATACTACATGACTCTTCATCACAATTGGGTCCTATTTCTCATGCTTTTGTACAACGATTAAGTAGGGTAAAAGGAAGATAGTTATGTGCCTTTAATTTTAAGTCACTAAGTATGATAGAGAGCAACTGGGATCCATTTCCAAAACATTGGTAAACATTCTCAGTCAATATTTTAATATATTGAATATTCAATATTGTTTTACTTATTATGTCTTGAAATCATCGGTATGGAATGTGGAATGTTATTTTAATAACTGTGCATAGTTTTACCAAATAACCTAACTTGTTTAGATTAGATTACTTACAGTGTGGAAACAGGCCCTTCGGCCCAACAAGTCCACACCGCCCCGCCGAAGCGCAACCCACCCATACCCCTACATTACCCCTTCCTAACACTACGGGCAATTTAGCATGGCCAATTCACCTGACCTGCACATCTTTGGACTGTGGGAGGAAACCGGAGCACCTGGAGGAAACCCACGCAGACACGGGGAGAACGTGCAAACTCCACACAGTTAGTCGCCTGAGGCGGGAATTGAACCCGGATCTCTGGCGCTGTGAGGCAACAGTGCTAACCACTGTGCCACCATGCCGCCCACCTGTGCCACCATGCCGCCCACTCAGATTGTTTGGAACAATTTATTTGCCGATTATTCAATCGTGCATGCCATCATCATATAGTAAATCAAGCTGTTTACAAAAATACACAGTAACAACATACATATGTAAATTGTAAGTTGAATTATTCCAACTAAAATCGTAGCAATTCCTATAAACCAAGTATAGTACACATTCTTCCTGGATTCATTAGTAAAACTCACAATCTACCTACAAAATACAAACAAAAAATGCCGAAAATAATCAAGTCTGGCAGCCTCTCTACAGGCAGAAACAGGTTTAATATTTAAGATTAATTTCTAAAATGTAATGGTTTCTGTCATTTTATTTATTATTATTTATAGAGTGTTTTACTTCAGGCATTTTCTGTTTGTATTTCATATTTCCAGCAGTTGCAGTATATCGTTTCTTCACAAATTGCCCTTTTTATCTGGTAGTTCCAGGAAATTCCAGGAAATAGTACTGGCTACCAGTACTATTGCCAGTTTGTAAACTCAACAATGCAATTTTGGAAAGAAGGCGAAAGTGAGGACTGCAGATGCTGGAGATTAGAGTCGAGAGCGTGGTGCTGGAAAAGCACAGCAGGTCAGGCAGCATCCGAGGAGCAGGAAAATTGACCTTCCAGGCAAAAACCCTTTTTGGGAAGAGTCAAACTTAGATCAGCTCCTATCTGAGGAAGTGCATAAAATTGGAAGAACTGACTGCAATCTGGTTAGCACTGCCTCACAGCGCCAGAGACCCGGGTTCAATTCCCACCTCAGGCGACTGACTGTGTGGAGTTTACACGTTCTCCCTGTGTCTGCGTGGGTTTCCTCCGGGTGCTCCGGTTTCCTTCCACAGTCCAAAGATGTGCAGGTCAGGTGAATTGGCCATGCTAAATTGCCCGTATTGTTAGGTAAGGGGTAAATGTAGGGGTATGGGTGGGTTGCGCTTCGGCGGCTTGGTGTAGACTTGTTGGGCCGAAGGGCCTGTTTCCACACTGTAATGTAATCTAAACTCTAAATCACTCCAAGGTAGAAACCAGATTTTCATGCTTATAGCCTATCCTCTTGCCTGTAGAATGTAATGGCTCAAATATTGCATGACTCCAGACTCTAACAGACTTTTGGGAGAGGAATGATCTAGATTACTTATTTTCTTCAGAACAGTAAAAAAAAATCTAGAACCATTGAAACTACAAGAGGAAGGTAAAATAATAATCTGGTTTAAAGGACCTGGGGTGTAATTGTACCAAAACCATGGTGTTGCTACAACAAAGCTCCCACTTTACAATGATATGAAAATTTTCAGTATAACTTGAGTTGGAAAAGCAGTGCCATTCTTCAGATCATTGATATGCCAATCTTAGTTTAGTTTAATATTCAATCTACACCATAAATTCCAGTTTGTTTCCAACAGGATTTGATTTATTGAAACTGCAACAACCACCACTTTAATTCCTTTATATAATGAATATCAAAAAAGTGTACAATACCAACCATTTACTCTTGTCTCACAATGTGTTGTAACTTATGCTTCAGTATATATTACTTAAATTACTGATTAGCGAAATTAGCTATTCAGAAAATATTGCTGCTGTAGCAACATATACCTAAATATGTTTAAATGTTGCCATGAACTATTTAACAAATTATTTTGAAGACCCTCAAAATAGGATTGTTAAATTGCTTACCTCAGAAAGACTTATAGAATAACAGAAACATCGAATGACAGAAACACATCATTCTCCAAACAGAACATTGATGAGTCCAAAATTCTCCCAAGGAAACTGCAGGATCCAACATTCTCCCAACAGAACAGAGTGAATCCAACAATTAAAAATCACACAACACCAAGTTATATTCCAACAGGTTTAATTTGGACTATAACCTAGTGTTGTGTGATTTTTAACTTTGTACACCGCAGTCCAACAATTGCACCGCCAAATCGTTCTCTCAACAGACCATTACAAGACCCAACGTGTCTCCACTGGATCACTACAAGATCCAACATTCTCCCAACAGATCATTACAGGATCGGATATTGTCCCAATGGATCACGATAGGATCCAACATTCTCTCAACAATACATTAGCCCTTGTAAAATCGGAGGAGTAATCGTCGCTATTTAAATGGGAAATGCATGAAACTGAACCAGCGAGGAAGATTTCAAACAGGCTGAATGAAATGGCACTATCAGCAGTTTGTATTTATTTATTAAACGGCAGCTGCTGTTGCAATATTTTTATCGGAGTTTTAGTCACTTGATCTGAATGTAACATATTAACATTGTTTTATACTTTAGATACTTTTAACTTTATTATAAACAGTTGTAATTTGACGTGAGATCGTAAACGATTTTCAATTCTGGCTTTTGCAAACCTTCAGTTAAACAGGTGTTGGCTCCCAATGAGCATTTCTCTTTTTTTTTATTCTGATATAAACATATGATGCAAAAAGGAACTCGAAACATCATAGATTCCAAAATGCAAATTGGCACTGTCCGGGTGCAAACGATGCAAGTTCAGCAGCAGCAGTTGGAGCGAAATGCAGTGCGACCTCCCCCTCCCCCCGCGCCACCGTGAGCTCCAGCGTTCCCGGCGCTGAGTGTCCGCCTGCCTGGGGATTACCTGAGGAAGTGACCGGTGTGTTGGGGTTGGAGGTCAAGCCAGACCCTCCAGTGCTCAGGGCGCAAGAGCTGTTCGGGGTTGCATTCTCTCTCTTGATGAGCAGCTCCGCGGCTCCGGGGAGTGGAATTGGTCGGCTGATGCCCAGTTCTTCCTCCTGAGCCTGCTGTCTCCTGAGGGCCACCTACAAACAGAAGAACAGCCAGTTCAAGCGGAGCAAAGGTCTGACCGTACCCTTCAGACCAGCGCCATGCTCTGATCCTAATCTTAGTCGCCGATTGGTTTACCGCTAGATAAATATGTTCTGATTTTATCATTTGCACCACCAGTTGATTTGTAACATAAACAGGAAAACTAGTTTGAACGTGAAATTTAAAAATCTGAAAAAGTCAGTTTTAAATGAACTTTGAAAAAAATGTAATAATTAAGATCTTACGAGAAAACGATTTGGTTTGTAATGCACTAAATACTCAGCAACCGCAGAATATAATCGGAAACGATTTAATGATTAAAATGATTTCGGATGACCACTGCGCACATTATAAACAGGCTTCGCAGCAAATTGATCTATTAGCGAAAACGAACATTATTTGACGAATGCTCCAAAACGGAGCTAAAACTGCTCCACGTGAACATGTATCACATATTGGTTTACAGCAATTCACATGTACCTTCAACCCCAGTTAACAAATTATGACATTCCAGTAAAGTCATTTCAACACCAGAACGAAATTTAGCACGGACAATGTTTGAAATTTTTGTAACATTGCTTTCTTTAAATTTAAAATTATTCATTCGCTCGTTCACATTTTTGTGATGTCTCCAGGATCGAACAGCAAAATAGCATCATTTCATTAAACACCATTAATTTCAAGTAGTTCATTCGATGTACTTATTTCTCGGTGACTGGACTGTAACGATATTTCTGCAAACACCAATATGCTTTAAATCATAATTTATTCAACTGAATGTTGCAAATACTTCAAGTTAAGCAAATAGCATGACTGATTCCATTATAAAGACGTTAAGAGAATTTAAATCAAGGTCGCGTCTTTCCAGATTAAAAATTATTTCGCCGCCAGTATTTAACTGGCAAAGAAAATCCAAGTTTTTGAAACTTTTCGCGTGGATTCAGAATCCTGCAACAGCAACTAAGTTATTGCAATCGTCTTTGTCAAATCTCCGATCCCTGGGTTATTCCTGTTATTTCAGATTTATTGAGTTTGGAGATATAAATCATAACGGGATTACTCTGCGGGTCTGCCCATCTTTCCTGACTTTATTCAAGCACCTCGCAGTGTTTTTGGCTCTCATTTTGAGAAACTCTATATACTTTTTTTTTGTTCGATGCCATGGTTAGTTTAGACTTATATGAACACGGTTGTATTGCAGTAACGAGTCTTTGGCCAGACTCGAGCTGCAAGCAGGTTTTGTTTCTTTGATTTAGCAGGACCCCATTCCCCACCCCACACAGACACAACCCCACGCATACACACAGATACACAGAAACAGCCCTCTCCACAGACAGACAGAGATCCCTTCCTACCCACACAGATGGACCCCCAAAGACAGAGACCCCTTCCTACCCACACATAGACCCCCACAGACAGAGACCCCTTCAAATCCACACACAGACCCCCACAGAGACCCCTTCAAATCCACACACAGACCCCCACAGAGACCCCTTCAAATCCACACACAGACCCCCACAGAGACCCCTTCAAATCCACACACAGACCCCCACAGAGACCCCTTCAAATCCACACACAGACCCCCACAGACAGAGACCCCTTCCTACCCACACATAGACCCCCAGACAGAGACCCCTTCCTATACATACAGACAGACCCCCACAGATAGAGATCTCCCCCCACTCACACAGATCCAGAGACCCCCCCCACAGACCCACGGCCATTCAGCCCATCGCATCTGCTCCGCCATTCAATCATAGCTGTTAAGTTTCTCAACCTCATTCACCCCCTAACCCTTGACACTCAAGAACCTATCTCAGTCTTAAACATACTCAACACACCCAGATCTCCCCCCGCGCCCGACTCCCGCGTCCCAGCCCGACCCCGAGACACGATACCACCCCCCATCACACCCCCCACCCCCAGCCCGGGCGCTGTCAGTGCGAACAGCCCCGAGTGAGTGAACGGCCGCCCCTTGGATCTTACCTGCGCTGCCATGACCCGCTGTCTCTCGGCGATCAGGTTGCATTTCTTACACTGGCACTCCCTCCACATGCAGAACCGCTTGTGGCCCTTCAGGGCGGACACGTAGCCGTGGTTCCTGCAGCGGGCACACTTGGGCAGGCGAGGTGACTTCTTGGAGGCCGGGGACACGGCGCCGGGGTTCAGAGCCTTGGAGAAGCTGCCGTTCACGCCGCCGCCGCCGCCGCCGCCCCCGCCGCTGTTGAGGACCGAGTCGCCGTCGCTCACCCCGGCCGCCGCCGAGGCTGAAGACTTGGAGCCAGCTCCGTTTGGCATCTTCCGATCGGACGAGTCTTGTCCACCCCCTACCGCCCCCCCCCCCCTCCTCCTCCCCGAACCCAACTCCCTCCCCCCACCCCCTTCACTGATTATTTCACTCTTTTTTTTTGGGGTGATTGCAATTTAATTGGGAGGTCTGGGTGAGTTGTAACGGAGTAGTTTTGAGTTTGAGTGTGGGGTTTTATTGTGAAGGCTGCCTGCTGTCCCTCTCTCTCTCCCTGTTCCTCCCGCTCCCCCGGAGCCGCTCTGAGGCGTCGAGCTGACCGTTGGCGGTTTATTTTTTCCCACCTCCCGGGACAGCTCCGCCGGTCACGTGGCGCCACTTCCCCGACAGTCCATTGGCTCCGGGCCTCGAGCACACACCCACCCCCCACCAATCAACCCTCACCGCCTCCCCCTCCCTTGGAGCCCGCGCTCCAGCCCCGATCCCCTCCGCTCGTGCCCCGGGAACAGAGCAGGCTCCCCCCCCCCCCCGCCTTTCCCCATGCAATTATCTCACCCTCTGCAAACTTCCCAACTCCACCCTCTGGAAACATCTCGCCTCACCTAATTCAAACTTCCCAACTCACCCCCTGCAAAAATTCAAAATCAACCTGTTGCAAACTTCCCAACTCACCCTGTGCAAATATCCCACTCAGCCTTTGCAAACATCAAACTCAACCTCTGCAAATACCTCACTCAGCTTTTGCGAATATCCCACTCACCCTCTGAAAATATCCCACTCATTCTCTGCAAACATCAAACTCACTCTCTGCAAATATTCCACTCATCCTCTGTCAATATTCCGCCCACTCCCTGCAATCATCAAACCCTCTGCAAATATCTCATTCACCCTCTGCAAAGATTCCACTCATGCTCTGCAAATATCCCAATCACCCCCTGCAAGTATACCACTCATCCTCTGCAAATATTCCACCCAATCTCTGCAAACATCAAATTCACCGTCTACGAATATCCCATACACCCCTTACAAACATCAAACTCACCCTCTGCAAATACCCAATCCACTCTCTGTGAAACTCAACCCTCTCCAAACATCTCCCCTGACCCTATAGCATCTAATTCAGTCCCTGCAAATTCACACAATGCAAACATCCCAACCATTACTTGCAAACATCCAAATCACTTTCTGCAAACATCATTCATCCCACCCTCTGCAATCAGTGGACCTGCTCCATGCAAACATCTAACGCACACACTGCAAATTTCCCAAAACATCCGTTGCAAGTATCCTCACACACTCACTGCAACCACTCGACCCACCCTCTCTGCAAATATCGAACTCAACTTCAGCAAAAATCCCTTCACCCTCTGCAAATATCTATCTTGCCCTTTGCAAATATCCAGTGCAAAAATTTGACCGACCCCTTGTTTTTCTGCTCCGTTTCTCCTGCTTCTTTCTCAGCTGGAACTCGATGTTCCTTAAAGCCTCTCCTGTTTGCAGCACCAACATAATGACTACTGGCTTGCTTTCTTAGGGAAACAAAGCAAAAGGACAGCGGGAATGGGCAGGATTAGAGTGCAGCACTTTCATTCAAAGGCACAGATGTGGTGAGATTGCAAATCATAGATTTCTTATGAACTCTCAACATTGAGTCATAGAGATGTACAGCATGGAAATATACCCTTCGGTCCAACCTGTCCACGCCGACCAGATATCCCAACCCAATCTAGTCCCACCTGCCAGCACCCGGCCCATATCCCTTCAAACCCTTCCTATTCATATACCCATCCAAATGACTCTTAAATGTTGCAATTGTACCAGCCTCCATCACTTTCTCTGGCAGCTCATTCCACACACATACCGCCCTCTGCGTGAAAAGGTTGCCCCTTAGGTCTCTTTTATGACTTTCCCCTCCCACCCTAAACTTATGCCCTCTAGTTCTGGACTCCCCGACCTCAGGAAAAAGACTTTGCCTATTTACCCTATCCATGCCCCTCATAATTTTGTAAACCTCTATAAGGAGCCTCAGCCTCTGACGCTCCAGGGAAAACAGCCCCAGCCTGTTCAGCCTCTCCCGATAGTTGAAATCCTCAAACCCTCGCAACATCCTTGAAAATCTTTTCTGAACCCTTTCAAGTTTCACAACATCTTTCCGATAGGAAGGAGACCAGAATTGCACGCAATATTCCAACATTGGCCTAACCGATGTCCTGTACAGCCGCAACATGACTACCCAACTCCTGTACTCAATACTCTGACCAATAAAGGAAAGTATACCACAAGCCTTCTTCACTATCCCATCTACCTGCGACTCCACTTTCAAGGAGCTATGAATGTGCAGTCCAAGGTCTCTTTGTTCAGCAACACTCCAAAGGACCTTACCATTAAGTGTATAAGTCCTGCTAAGATTTGCTTTCCAAAAATGCAGCACCTCACATTTATGTGAATTAAACTCCATCTGCCCATGCAATGAAGCTTGATTGATCATCACAAAAACACACTTTTAATAATACATTACTTATAATAAAATTGCAGTTATGGTGAAATCTGAATTTTGAGGGGGTCAAGGGAGTAATTGTTATGCCAATTGGTTTAGAAAGCAGAGAAAGACAATGAGACAGTTGACTTGATGGTACAAACACTAGCATGAGGTAAGGTCTTGTGGCACAGTGGTAGTGACCCTATCTCTGAGCCAGGTGACCCAGCTTCAAGACACACCTGTACCAAAAAGTATGTAATAACATCACTAAACAAATTGATTAGGAAAATATCTAACTCTAGCATGAACACAATTGAACATTGTGCTGTCCATTGTATTCTGAATTCCCATTTACCATCTGGAAATGTTCATGCTATTATGCTGACCACTCTCTACCAGTTCTGATCACAATATCAATATCAACAATAAAGACCTTTGGGTCCATCTGAGGTAATTAATCGAGGGAAGTAAAACTCTACAATCCCTCTTTGCAACATCTATTAGTTTCTTCATAACTCCAGGCCATTTCCTTCAACCAATTCATTATAAAACCCTGTTCTAAATTCTGATCATGTTTTGAGTGAAGAACCAGTATGAAATCTTTAACTTTTTCCAACTTAAATGTAGATTCTGATCAAAGGTTAAAACACAGAATGTTAAATAGTCTGTCCTTCTCAGAGGCTGGTTTGCATTTCTAACACTTTAAGAGCCTGAAACTTTTAGAACTCGAGAAAACAAAAAAGTCTTTTCCATCAGAGGAACAGTCATCTGACAGTGATTTACCAGTACTTCCGCACATGTCACCTACTGTGTTTATTGCTCTCGATGTGGACTCCTCTACATTGTGGAGACAGGATGTTAATTTGCAGAACGTTTCAGAGAACATCTCTGGGACACAAGCACTAAACAGCCCCACCGCCCTGTGGCAGAACACTTTTACACCCCTTCCCTCTCCACTAAGGACATGCAAGTCCTGGGCCTCCTCCACCACCAAACTCTAGCCACCCAATGCCTGGAGGAAGAATGTCTCATCTTTCGCCTTAGGACCCTCCAACCACACGGGATCAATGTGGATTTCACCAGTTTCCTCATTTTCCCTCTGCCCACCTTACTCCAGATCCAACCTTCCAACCCAGCACCACCCTGTTGAATGGTCCTAACTGTCCATCTTCCTTCCCACCTCTCCGCCCTACCCTCCTCTCCGACATATCACCTTCACTCCCACTTTCATCTACCTATCGTATTCCCAGCTACCTTCCCCCCCCAGTCCCACCTCCTCCCATTTATCTCACAGTTCCCTTGGCTACCCCCTCATTCCTGATGAAGAGCTTATGCTCGAAAAGTTGATTCTCCTGCTCCTCGGGTGCTGCCTGACCGACTGTGCTTTTCCAGCACCATATTCTTCAACTCTGATCTCCAACATCTGCTGTCATCACTTTCTCCTAGAATGTACTTATGCACGTTTGTCGACACTGACAACCCACACAGACACAGCAGTGCCAGGTATGGTGGCTCAATAGTTAGTACTACTGCATCACAGTGCCAGGGACCCATGTTTGATTCTAGCCTCAGATGACTCTCTGTGTAGAGTGTATATGTTATCCCAATTTCTGTTGGGTGCTCTAGTTTCCACCCACAGTCCAAAGATGTGTAGGTTAGGTGGGATGTGCAGACTAGGTGGGCTAGCCTTGGCAAATGCAGTGTTGTGGGGAGATTGGGGATAGCTTCAGAACGTTGATGTAAATTAAGGGTATTTAACACAATAGTTCAGCCAATATCTGTGAGTAACTTGTATTTCTCAACATTTTCAATTGTATTTTACAAGGAAAATACTTTACTATGTTAGTACCCTCATTGATTTTTCATTATTCTTATTTTATTCTTTTATCTATTTTGGTTTGGAGCTGTGAACTAGGAACTATGATTTAAGGATGACTTTTGGACTGCAGGTAATAGCTTATGTTAAAAGGAAAACAGACAAAACAAGTTTTGGTTTCTTCCTGAGACCAGGCTTAGAAGTTAATTGCAAGTTGGTTCCTGATCAAAAGATTCTACATACGCTTCATGACTGGGGAAGTGCATTACGTTTCAATAGAGAGCAGGAGTTAGCTACTAATGAGGTCAGTACCTGGGAAGTGGTTCCAGCAAGTCCGGAAAATATCTTATGGTCAAACAAATGGCAGATGCTGAATGGTAACCAGTACCTCATAGAGGAGGTGGTCAATCTGTCATGAAACAGTCAGAGTTTGAATTGTATTTTGGATTATGTTTTCTGGAAATGAATCCTGGAAGTTGGTGCTGAAGCATGAAGATTGAAAGCTCTCTGCCTAACCTCCCATGAGCAGCTTGTGGAAGCTCAGAGAACAGAAAACTAAATTATAAGTATTACTGCCTTTATCTGAGTGAACTATGAAGGTGATCCTACTCAACATCTTCAGAAAATCAACTAAGAAACCATTATCTATGCCCACAAACCAATGTTTGGAATTGATTATCACAGAGTCTGGAATTGGTTATTCAAAAGTCTGGTTAGCAAACATTGGGGTCAATTTTGAGTGTCTTTGAAGGTTTTAACTTTGCACTGTTGAGCATGCAGAGGTAGAAAGGCTGATTTGGTTCAACTCTCTGCATTCCATGTCCTAACAATTGAGTCTTTAATTTACTATGTTATTACAACTATGCGCGTCTAAATTTTAAAATATGTCTGTTATTCTTGCAATTATTTTTCTGTTTATATTTTTGAAATAAAGTTCACATGACAGCAAACCAAACAAGAATTAATTTTGATTAGATCAGAGCCACTTTTTATATTCACTCATGGGCCATGCGACATAGGCACAATGGGTGGACCAGCATTTAATGCTGCCCTTGAGAAAGTGGTGGTGAGCTGCCTTCTTGAATCGCTGCAATCCATGTGCTGTAGGTAGACTCACAATGTCCTTAAGGAAGGAATTCCAGGATTTTGACCCAGCAACAGTGAAAGAATATAGTTCCAAGTCAGGATGATGAATAACTTGGAGGGGAACTTGAAGCTGGTGGTGTCCCGTGTATCTGTTGTCTTTGTCCTTCTAGATGGAAGTGTTCATGGGTTTGAAAGATGAAAAATGTGAAAGGCTACTTAGCAATACAACTCCTTCATTTTTATTAAGCAGAAAAAAAATTGCAGTAATTAAAATAAAACATATTGCTAATGGTGCAGAGGGCAGTAGCACTGGATACTGGTGATAATTTATCAAAAAAAACTAAAGGAAATAACCAATATTATACATCAATATATGTAAATACTTTTGAAACATTCATAAGTTAAAGAACAGGCGATTTAAATCCTCCCTGGGACTCAAGCACAAAATTCAAGACTGTACTGCGAGAGTGCTGCACTGTCCGAGGTATTGTCTTTCGGATAAGATGAGATAAAAATCCCTCAGCATTATTGTCAGAAGAACCATCCTAAATGTTGTATGTTAAGTGACTTTCACGTCTATTAGTGAAGATTAGGGCAGCACAGTGGCTCAGTGGTTAGCACTGATGCCTCACAGCACCAGGGATCCAGGTTTGATTCCACTGTCAGTGACTGTGTGGACTTTGCACAATCTCCCTGTGTCTGTGTGAGATACCTTGGGATGTTCCAGTTTTCTCCCACAGTCCAAAGAAGTGCAGGTTAGGTGGATTGGCCGTGTTAAACTGCTCATAGTATCCACAGATGAGCAAGCTATGTGGGTTATCCAAGGAAAATGCTTTGTTACAGGGATAGAGAATGGGAGTAGGTCCAGACAGGATGCTGTTTGGAGGGGCAGCGTGACTCGAAGGGCTAAATGGCCTCCTTCCACACTGTCAGGATTCTATGAATAGGCTGAGACTAGAATACTTTGATGGATATTATTTATTGCTTGCCACAGAACTTGCAACTTCTTTCTGAATAACTCCCCCTTGTATTGGTTGGCTCTTTGTAGAACCCAGTAGTTTTTAATTAGCCTGTTCAGGTATGTCATGATACACCTGCTAGGAACGTGGAACTTAAACCCATTGCACCACAAGAGCTTGCATATATCTCACTACAGTTATTTTTAAATCTACCGTACAGAAATATTAAACATATCTCTGCAGCAGGTGGAACACTAATCAATACCCAACATCTTGTTACCTTCAGCTGCTACAGGCAGTCACCCGGCTATAATTCAGTTCCATTGGAGTCTGTTTGCTGGTTGATTTGTACGCAAGTTAAAACACAACGCAGGATAATATGTAGCAGTCATACGTAAGTAAAACAAATGTTCGCATGTCTGATCTTTAAAGTTGCACTCCTAGCTGGGATCACACTTATAAGTATCAGCATTTGTAAATCAGATGATCGTAAATCAGGGACTCCCTGTATCTGCCATCCATCAACAGAATCTAAAGATACTAACAGATTCTCATTTTTCTTCTCCAAAATTAAATTAAGATACAAACAAAAAAGCTTCATGAAAAAAGATACAAATGATCATACATTTTATGTTACATTATTGTACAAATAATCTTTGACCTATTCCATATTTCCCTGTGTTGAGTTTAAAAAGAAATTTGAACAAAATTATAACAGGTTATTTCCATGTTCTCATAATTAATTCTAACTCAAGGTGTTCATCTTTGAGAACATGCAACAATTTCTATAGTTAAGCACTTCTTGCTGTAAAGCAATCCAATAGCTGGTGACTTGTGACAACTCACTTTATTTTCGAAATCTTTCTTTCCAGCATCTCTTTTGTATTTGTGAGCTCAATCCTCAATCTTTTACCCGTGATACTCTTTGTTGAGTGGATAGTCTCAGCATAAATGGTTGCCAATGTAGCATTCTGTTGGCACATTTTTTCCCAGACTGCCCCTTATATAGGAGTCCCTTTAATGTATTCAATACCTACATATCTGTCACTTGTACCAGCATAAGTGTCTCCGCCACTAAGGTTCTTTTAGCAACTCTCTATTTCATTTTGATTCCTGGGCTAATGGACAACATGTATAATTTCTTCTCACAAGAAATGTAATGAATCTTCCTGTACATGAATAACCATTAGGAAGATCAGTATGTGAGGCATTACAAACAAATTTAATGTTCTGGTTCATCCAGGGCTGGAAATCTGTGCACCATTCTCACTTTCTGATTGCCCATATGTTCTTCAAATCCCCAAGCTTGATTTGTGTCTTCTAGAAGTTCATACTCTACATATATTCATCAATGATATAATGTTGGCTGTTTCATGTCTGGCTCCTCAGTGCATTTGTCAAACTCTTTAACTATCAAGTTCTTTTTGTTTTGCCTTAGATATTGACTTACCATCTGTGATATTGGTAGTTACTATAGCCCTGCTATTGTAAGGGCAATCTTGCTTCTTACGGCATTCCTCACTTGTTCTCTGATCCTTGTTGTTGTTAAACTATGCTCCCTACTTAACCTCCAACCCTTGACTGGGCTACTACTATTCAATCTCTCTCTCTTAAGACTAGATTTCTTTTTACAAGCTTTTGATTTATAGTCAGCCTTAGTTAGGCCCACTGGGTGAACCTCCACAAGTTTCCTAGCTTTCTACATTTCTACTTCCTTCTGGCAATCTACCATTCTGATATTCTGCTTCTTATTGTTAACATTCAGCCTTGTTTTTGTATTTCCCTCTGCCTTTTCCTGCCATTCTACCCACTAGCCCCTTAGCTATGTATGTCAAAGTTTTGGCAGTTTATCTTTTTGATAAACTGTCTTATCCCAATCTTCACTATCAATTGGTTCACTTGCAATTTGCCCATTTTCTCACACAATCTGCTGTCCATAAATGTCCATCATGTGATTATGCGATTTTTATGATGTGTCTTCTGTTTCCATTATCTGTCAAGGTTCCATCAACTTGCAAATGATGCCAATAAGCTGTGTGGAATGTGCTTTAACAGTTTGGTTACTGTTGCAAGTTTATCATTTTGACATCAGTGACTATAACTTTTCCTGAGCCTCCGCATTCTGATTGGTCTACCCTTTTGTAATTCATGTTCCCAAGATTTAATTTTTTTCTGATGGTATACCTAAAAACCCTCCAGTTCCTCTCTCAACCCTCCACCTTAATAAATGCTTTTCTACCAGCATGCATGTTGTTCAAAAAGTGAACAAATTGAAGACCCCTCCATAACCAGAGCACAATCCCACATGATTGAAGTTATTTTCAAATTCCTGCCATTACTTATTTGATAGAGCTTGTAAACTCCAGCCTTGGAAGCATTTTGTTTTGCATGTATTATGTGCACTAAAGAAGTTGTCAATTGGCAATTCCTTTGGCCAGCTAAAATTTTTAAGAGGTATTTGTCACTCACAGTGTGAATTATCTCCTAAATCCCATTAGTTAAAGGAACTTGCTCCTGCTATGTGCATTGCTGTAATAATCAGATTCTCACGCATTCTCCTGAAATCCTCATTGGCAAATTCTCCTCCATTGTCCATGTGGAATTTAGTTGATGTTCCCAACCCCATTTTTATCCGTCTTTCCATTATTTTGTCAATTATTTTTTTGTCTGTACTATAAGTTACTGTTGACATGCTAAATCTCGACAATGCCTCTCAAATGTGGAAGATTTGGTTCTTTTTTACTCCATTACTATGGTTTCAGTAAAGTTGCTCAATAATGGAAGGCTTTCTTTGGCTTGCAATGTATTCTCTTACACTTGTTACAAATATTCTATTTTTTCATTAATACCATTGATGAATTTAGAGTATTCATCATCTATATGCCTGTGACTTTTCATGCAATCTTAAACATGATTAAATGGGTCTCAAATTTTTGATGGAGCATTGAAATATTTTGCTTCTTTTTCTTAAATCCCTACCCTCGAATGCCATTACTACCTGTAGAAAATTCTACTTGAGATGATATGTCTTATTAAAGGAATGCAATAATGTCCCAATTGTGTAAATTGCAAATACAGACTTCCAAAGACAATTGTTTCACCACATTCCATATATAATCCAATTTAATTTTTAAAGTGATTGGCAAGAGAAGCAATGGGAAGTGAAAGAAAACTTTTTTGCTTAACAAGTAGCTCAACTGAGGCATTCAGGAGGGCATTGGATAAAAATAATGTGTAACAATATGGTGAAAAAGCAGGAGATTGGCATTAGTTAATGAGACTTATTTAATAAGCCAATGTAGGCATGATGGGCCAACTAGCATCCTTCTACACTTCAACACTTCTGTAATTCTCTGTGATTTGAGCCTTTTGTGTGGAAGGCTGACTAAGGGTGCAGGTATTTCACTGAATACCAAATCTGACCTTATGAAGTGACTTACCCTTGCTATCATACATGGAATTCCACCGTTTGTAGTAATTTCAAGTTTCATCACCAAACACAAAAGAAGTGGGACTATCATATTGTCTGATACTATTTCAGTCCTCCTTACTTACAAAATCCACATATCATTTTATTCACCACTATCTAGGACTCTATAAATTAATAAATCTGCAGTTAGTATCAAAAACAGAAATTGTTCAGAACCTCAGCAAGTTTGACATCATCCATGGGTAGAAAGTAGAGTTCAATTTTCAAGTTCAACGATCCTTCTGTGGAAACAGTTCTTTAGAACCACACTGTCACCATAGAACAAGAAATCAAAACACACAGACAAGGATGTACTTGTTTTTAACTCAGTCTATTCAGAAATGCCATGACACATCTGTGTAGTAGCTGGGACTTCAACCTAGGCCTCCTAACCCAGAGGTAGGGACACTAGTGCTGCACCAATGTGTCCTAACTGCACTGAGGCCAGTATCCTGTCACCAAGTCACCCTTTATTTACTAGTGCACAGTACACCGGCTGTGACCAGCCAGTTCGGAGTCAGTTGCCTGAACTGAGGAGCCTCTAGTCCTCTGTTTAGATTGGTCAGCTAGGGCTTTCCTAATTAGCCATGCAAATAACTCCAATCAGCAAACATATAGTCAACAAGGTCAACCTGACTTCAATCATTACAAATGAAATAAAAAAGCAGTGAGGGGGTCATTATGGCTGATTGCCTGCCCCTCTTCTGTGGCTACATCTGAGCCTGGGTGTCTCTGGAGAAGGAGTATGCGGTGTCTATCAACTCCCTCGAGCTGTTCAGGGGGAGGTGGGTACCACAGGGAGTGGCGTGTCTTATTTCTTTCTCCAACTCTGTTTTGATTTAATCCCTGCCCTCCCCTTCACTTTTTTGATCATGCAGCATTACCCTTTGATGAGAAGGGCACTGCTTGTCACTGGCCCCTCAGGTGTTTCCTTTCTTCCTGGTGGTGGAAATTGGATAAAGATTTGTGCACCTTGTGTATTTCACTGTGTCTCACACCTGGACACGCACATCATGGGTGCTGGGGAAAATGCGAGCGCTCCCGCAGTTAGGCGATAGTGTGGGTGTAAGGAGAAAAAATATATAACCTGGAGAACACACAGCATTGCCCTTTGATGAGAAGGGCATTGTTTGTCACTGGCCACTTGGTTTCCTTTCTTCCTGGTGGTGGAAATTGATTAAAAATTTGTATACCTGTTAAGAAAAAAAAGCAATGATACTCCAAACACAGGTTAGAATAGAGATTACATAGTTGGACATCTTAGAGGTGCATTGTTGTGGGGTAAAAATACTTATTTTAAGGGTAAGGTCAAAGGATCTCAAAAATAGAGGTAAAACTTAACCAATATCCCTTGTTTTTAAATAGGTGGCTGCATTGCTATGTTGTGCTCTACCTTTGCCTGCCCAAACATTCTGTTTGTGCCTCACCTTATGATTGCCTACTAATTTTTACTTTGGAAAATCTTTGATAAACTGTTTAAAATTAATTTTAAGCCTTTGTGAATAGTTGTTTTCACTATAAGCAGCCACTTATTGTTAAATCTTGACATAGCAGTATTCAGAGGGAGGCTGGACTGTCCGGAAGCAGAGTCATTTCTGATTGATAAATGTATGTTTAAGAAGGATTGTCATTATCTGGATGGGAGAATTATTATCAAAGATGGCATTTATTGCCCATCACAAGTTACCTTTAAATATAACAGGGGATTGTCTTCTGGAACTATATCTGTTAATTCAATTGAGTGGCTAGCTGGCCCAGGGCAGAGGACAGTTAAAAGCCAACAATACAGAAGTCCAAGAAAACATAAACATTTTTACAAATATCAGTTTTGTATTTCTATCTTTATAAAATTGGTTCATGGTATTGTTGACAAGGTACTGTATAAGAAGGCTTGGCAATTTGCCACAGTACATCTTTGAGGTGATATATGCTGCCTATGTCATGCACCAGTGGAAGGAGTATGTAAATCGATTTTGGATGGGGTGCTGGTCAAGTGTGTTTCTTTGCCCTGGTTGGTGTCTGACCTCTTGAGTATTGTTGCAGCTGCACCCAAGCTTAACCTATGTTTTAGATGGTGGACAGGTTTTGTGGGGTCAGAAGATGAGATAGTCATGGAGATGTACAGCACGTAAGCAGACCATTCATCAAGTCGACCATGCATACTAAATTAATCTAGTCCCATTGGAGAGTTTGGAGAAGTCCCATTTGTCAACATTTGGCCCATTTCCCTCTAAACCCTTCCTATTTATATACCCATCCAGATGCTTTCAAATGTTGTAGTTCTACCAACCTCCACCACTTCCTCTAGCAGCTCATGGTAAACATGCACCACCCTCTGTATGAAAAAAGTTCCCACTTAAGTCCCTTTTAAATCTTTCCCCTCTCACCTAAAACTTATGTCCTGTAGTTTTGGACTCTCTCACTGCCGGGAGAAATCCTTTCTACTCTCCCTATCCATGGTCCTCATGATTTTATGAACCTATATAAGGTCGCCCCTCAGCCTCTGACACTCCAAGGTAAATAGCCCCAGCCTATTCAACCTCTCCTTATAGCTCAAACCCTCCAATTATGGCAAAATCCTTATAAATCCTTTCTAATCCCTTTCAGGTTTCACAACATCCTTCCTATCACTGGGAGACCAGAATTGCATACAGTATTCCAAAAGTGGCCTGACCAATGTCCTGATCTCCCAGCTCCTATACTCAATGCACTGACCAATAAAGGCAAGCATACTAAATGATTTCTTCAAGAAACTATAAATCTGCACTCCAAGGTCTGATCCTGAAGGATTTGCATCATGTGCTCTGCTCTTGGTAGCAAGGGGGATATGCTGGGCCATAAAGTTATAGACTGTTGTTTGACATAACTCATGCCCAGTTTTAAGCTGCCAGATGTGTTTTTGTTCCATTTTATTTTACATGTGGTATTACCCTGCAATATAATTGGGGAGTATCCTTCATGTCAGACAGGAGTCCATCTCTGAAGGGCAGTGCATTGGTCACCCTTATCAGTTCTGTAATTAACAGGTGTATCTGTAGCAAATGGATTGGTGGGGGTGAGGCCATCTTAGATTTTTTTTCACCTCAACAAATGCTTCAAACTTAGTTTGGTAGATATATCCTTCAGGAATCGAGCAGCTTAATCAATAGTAATAGTGCTAAAGCATTTTTGGTGATGGACATTAAAGTTCCTTGTCCAAATTACATTGTGTTCTGACCACTTTTTGTTCACTTTACAGATGGTGTTCAAAAGGGGGAGTAGAGATTTTTTGGGAAGGCAGTTGGTCGTAATTAGCAGGATGTTTCTTGTCTGTTTGACCTGTGGGTTTGAGGCTATATGAGGTTCAAATTAATGTTGAGGACTCCCAAAACTACTCACTCTAATTCTATGCCATTCTTTCACCAGCTCTGGATGAGCTGTCCTGTTGGTGGACAATGATACTGAAAGGTTAAGCATTGGATGCTTTTCTCCATGAGTCACTAAAAGTGAGCATGCAGGTACAACAAACAATTAGGGAGGAAGATATTATGTTCACCTTTACCACAAAGACTCACTATAATTGCACCTCACCTTGAATATTATGTACAGTTTTGGTCTCCTTCTCTATGAGACATATACTTTCTACAGGGAGTGCAATGGATGCTTACCACACTAGGGATGGTGGGATTTTCTTATGAGGACAGACTGAGGAAATCGAGCCTGTACTTTGTGTAGTGTTTTAAAGAATGTGAGTTGATCTCACTGGAAAAAAAACTCCTACAGGTCATGGCACGATGGATTGGATTAGATGGATGTGACTGGTTAGTCTAGAATCAAGGGACATAATTTCAGCATTTAAAACTGAGGCAAAGCTGAATTTCTACCATCAGAGGATAATGAATCTTTAAGATTCTCTACCTGATGTGGAAACTGAATCATTGAGCATGTTCAAAGTATAAATAGATAGATTTCTGGATACCAGTGACATCAAGGGATGCGGTGATAATGTGGGGGGAAAAGTAGTTCATCATCTATGATCTAATGGATAGGTGGAGCAAACTTGACAGATTGAATGGACAGCCCCTACTCCCACCTTCCTACGCACAGTGATGAAAGTTTCTAGGACATTGGCTGTGAGCTAAGGCATGGTAGGTATGACTATGACAGGCTATAACTTGATTAATCTATGTCATAGCTCTTGCAATATTGGCACAAGTCTCTAGATGTTACTGAGGAGGACTTTGTAGATTAGACTGGACATAATGTGTTCTTCTCATTGTGCGTGGGTGGATCATGGAGGCCAAACTAAATAAGGAGAGCTAATTTGCTTCCCTAAAGGACATCGGTGAGCCAGGTTTAATAATTACTTTGAGCCTGGGTCTCTGAAACATTACTCTGGGGCTCTTGATTATTAATCCAGTAACATTACAACAATGTTACCGTTACTGTTTTTAAACTACTTTTAAATTCTCAAGCTGTCAGGTAGGAATTTGAACATTCATCTTCTGGAATATTAGTTAAAGCTTCATGGGCAATCAGCAACAAAACTACTAATCCAGTGTGCCTATAACTATCAATTTAGTAAATACATTCTAATATTCTAATTCTAATCAGTGCATATTAATAATGACTTAATGTGGTCTGTTCAGAGGAATGTTCAACTGTGTGTTCACTACTTTTTAATGCTGCCTGAATACTACACATGTTTCTGAACTCATTTTCTCTGATATTCACCAATGATGATTTGTATCTGTATAGCATCTTCTATGCATCAAAATATCACAGTAACAATGTAATGGTGGCATCAACTTTAGCCCACTATAACCAATAGACAATAGGTGCAGGAGTAGGCCATTCTGCCCTTCGAGCCAACACCACCATTCATTATGATCATGGCTGATCATCCTCAAGCTGTTCCTGCCTTATCCCCATAACCCTTGATTCCACTATCCTTAACCGCTCTATCCAGAATTATTAAGGTTAAATTTTCCAGTCTCTGAATGCAGACTCACACCCATTCAGATTACATTGCCTGAATGCAATGCACAATTTTCTATGGGAGGAAAATCACTGAGCTGCACAGATATTATGACAAAATCTTCCAGGTGGGCAAGGCTCTAGGAGTGTAATGAGCAAAACATCAATATATAATGCCAGATAATTGTTCCACCTTATGGTTTGCAAGCTGACTGAAATTGTTTTTATCTTGCCTCTGAGCCAGAAGGTGCAGGATTGAAACCTCAGACAATGCAGTGAGGGGAGAATGGAGCTCCCGCTCTGAACTCTGTGTTGATATTCAGTGGAACACTTGTGTCCAATGGAAATTGATTACATGAATCCATAAGCCTCTCAAAAAGAAAGAAGTAGCAGTCATATTGGCTGGTACAAAATTAATATGGCCAAAGTAGGACCGTTTACATCATGGTCTGTCAAATTGTTAATCAGTTTGTAATTACTTTACACTATGATCCAAGTGTAGAGTGGGAAGCAGCCAAAAACAAACAAATCCCATCCAGAAGATACCAAAATTTTAAAATTACTCCAAAAGTGCAGGAGCAGTTATGAATTAAGTTTTAGAATTATCTAAGCAATAAAAATATTTTACTTTGTCAACCAAGCCATAAAATATTGGCTGCTGATCTTTAGAAGAATCCAATACTTCAAGTCTGAATATGAAGCCAATGCAGTTGGCTCTCCCCTGGTTACCTTCAGAAAGTACTTTGGATCACTTGAGGCAAGAAAAATAATACTGTTCCAAAGGTTTTCTCCAAATTTGCTAGCAAGTATAGAGTCAAGCCACTAAATAAACAGTAATACTTGGAAGTGAATGTATTGGCTGTACTGGAGCACTATTCTGAGACATGCAAAACAAGTCAGACCAGCATACTTCACGCACAGGTTTTTCTGGCTTTCCTTCTGGGAGATCATGGTTCACCAGCTACACACAGCCAGCTTCTTGCTATTAGACAATAATAATTATGCATCTGGTGGTTACTCAAACTGACACTAACAAAAGGTTTCTTACAATCTGAGAAAGCAGGCACATATCTATTCCCATAAATGTTGGAATGCTGCAATCCTTGTTGCATTATTCACATTCTCCTGAATATGACTTTCATATAGTAAGTGGCTCATTTGATTTCCCTTGGAGAAAGTCTTAAATGGAGATCTAATGGGGGGGTTAAAATTTCCCAGCAGCTTCACTGTTAAACTTTATTTATGCCACCTTCGTAGATTCTATATTGTTAGTTCCTTGTGTGCTTCTGATTTTAACATCCTCCATGGCATTGTAATCAGATATTGTTGTCTTCCACAGGTATGGATGAGGATGACTAATCTACAGAGATAAGAAAAATATTGCTGCAAATATTCCTTCAATTCTTTATATTAAATAGTACTTAAGGACATCAGAAATAGGAACAGGGGAAGACCATTAACCACCCCCAGATTACTTCGCCACACAATACAATCATAATTGATTCTCTTCATATTCCTGAATACTCTACATAATCTTTATCCCCTGGGATCAAAAATGTGGTGACTTCTACACATTAAATATATTCAATAGTAGAGTATTCACAACACACCAGTGTAAAGAATTCAAAGTTTACAAATCTTTATATGAAGAAACTTTACTTGATCGTCCCCTTGCCTTGAGATTGTCCCTACACTCTAGATTCCCAGCTGCAGGAAAGAATCTATCAGATCTCAACTGTTTAAAGTTTTAGAATTTTCAGTTTCAATGAGATTATTTCTCATTCTTCAAAACTAGGGGGGTGTTTTGATATTAATTTACTTAGTTTCTTTTTATAGGAAAACTTCTTATCCCAGCTACCAATCTAGTGAACCTTTTCAAAGTACATATTTATTTCCATGGTTATAGAGACTTATATACACACGGTTCTCTGGAGGCAAGCTCATCAAAGCCCTATTATAATTTTAGCAAGTCATTTTATTCCTGTAGCCCCAGCTGCCCTGCACTAAAGACCCAAATGGTAGTTGTCCTCCTAGTTGTTTGCTGTGTCTGGAAGCTAACTTTCTGTGTTTCTGTAATGAGTTCACTTAAGGCCCTCTGAGTATCAATGTTTAAAAGTTTCACATCTTTGAAAAAATAATTTTTTTTATTCCTACTGCCAAAGTAAATGGTCTCTCATTTACCCAGATCTTCTCCCTCGTCTGCCGCTTTCTTGTATATTCAATTAACCTGTTTCCCTGCATCCAGGCAATTGGCTGGGAAGTTCAGTGGGCTGATGAAGTGGTGGTGGAATGTTGGGAATTGTCCTGACACATGTTCCTTCCGCTTTTGAAGTTTTCTGGAATGGTTGAGATATTGAATGACTAGGAAGATGGGAGCAGTAACAGTCCATTGGGCTTGCTCGGTCATTCAGATAGATCATGGCTGATCATCTCTCTCAATGCCACTTTTCTGTGGTATTCCAAAGTCCCTTTATGTCATTTAGTATCCTGAAACTTATTGATTTCAATCTGGAACTTGCGTAATGATTGAGTTTTCTCAGCCCTTTGGGGTAGAGAGTGCCCACAATTCAGCAATCTCTGAGTAAAGAAGTTCCTCCTCAACTCAGTCTAAGATGGTATTCCCCTTATTCTGAGACTGCGTCACCAGCCGGGGAAAACATTCAATCTACACTCCTCCTTTTAACCCCTATAAGAAGTAAATCCGTTTCAATGAGATCACCTCTCATTCTTCAAAGCCTAAGAGAGTGTGGGCCAAGGCTCTTTAACTCCTCCTCTTTAACGCCACCATTACAGGGATAAGACTGGTGTTCAAGCTGCCTAATTTTCCAGAGGATTTTAGACTTTTCCAGGGGAATACTTTAAGAATGGAGCTTCAGGGTCTCATCAGCTATAAGTTGATGGGCATTTATTGCCAGGTGACTGTTGGCATAGTTAGCTGCAGTTGGCAGCCCTCACAAGCATCACATTGTGGCACAGGGAGGGTGAGAGTGAATAAAGTGCAGGACTAACAAGCTGGAAGTTGAGCAATTTGGACAAATCCTTTTGAGATGCAAAGATTGATGGGTTTCTGAGGTGCATCTTATGAATGCAGACTCAAGGGAATGAGAGGTCTTAATGGGTAAGAACCTCAAATTATATTGGGACTCTTGGCAGGAGAAACCCCCTGCCAAGATGCCATTATGTTACTGCCAGCCCTAACTAGACTCCTTTTCAATTTTGTCTGCCTGCAATTGAGTGTGTCCCCTGTTCAAATATGGTACTAGCTTCTCATGTGCGATGACTTTATCCTGACTCACTTCCCTAAGCTGGATGGCTCACATGACTACCAGCTGCAAATTGGAACATATTGTCTCAAAAGAAAATTGACAAATATCCAATTAAATACAGCACATTAAATGAATCATCTCTCAAGGCATTACTCTGTGCGCATCTCCACTAATACACAGCATCTGGTACCTGTTCTTATGTAGTAATAGGCAAATTTAATCACCACAGCCCCAATAATTGCATCACTTGTCACTCCCACATCATCAACTCCATAGGAACACACGAATCTAACCTTAGTTCCTCTTTCTCAGGTGCATGTTTCTCTGTTGGCATCATCTACAAGCACTGGGTCATTCCCACATCCAACTTTAATTCCCTGACCAGTTAGCCACCCTAAACTGTTATACAACTTGTCTAACATTTGTATGACTTAAAACTTCCTCCAGATCAATTTCAGGAAGACTAAAACTAACATCTACAATCATTTCTGCTGCCATGCTTCTTCCTCCCTCTGCATATTTTCTCAGGTTCAGCGAGCCTTCGAAACAGCTTGAATGGGTTTAGTATCAGACTACATAATGTGAATCACAAAGTCTGTGTAAATCTTCTATTCTTAGTTCTGACACTTCTCTGCACAAGACTTCAGTTTGAACTATGTCAATGCACTTCACTTTTCTAATATACATAAGATGGAGGAGCAGAATAAGGCCATTCCATCCATTGAGTCTGCTCCACCATTCGATCATGTTTATGTTTCTCAACCTCATTCTCCTACCATCTTCCCATAACTCTTGATCCTCTTACCACAATGCCCTCAGTTCCTTTGTTAAAGTGTAATGTGAATAGTTGTGGTCCCAACACTGACCTCTGGGGAACTCCACTAGTCACTTCATTAATTGCCATCCTGGAAAAGCCACTTCTGTCCCCACTCTCTGCATTCTGTCAGACAGTCAATCCTCTGTCCATGCCAGTACCTTGCCATAACACTATGGGTTTGTATCTTATTTAGTAGTCTCCTGTGCGGCACCATGTCAAAAGCTTTTTTTAAAATTCATTCATATACTGTGGGTATCATTAATGCTAGACCAGTATTTATTGCATATCCCCAGTGCCCAGAGGGTGGTTAAGTATCCACGACATTGCTCTAGGTCTGGACTTACATGGAGGTCAGATTTCTATCCTTGAAGGGAATTAGTGAACCAAATGTTTTATTATAACCAATACCATGTCACCATTTGGTTAGCTTTCTAGTCCACAGTTTGTCATTGTGGGATTTTACGTCTGTCATTGTGGGATTGCATGGTATGTCCCCAGAACATTTGCCTGGGGTTCTGGACCACTAGCCGTGTAACAATACCAGAGTCTAGATTAGAGTGGTGCTGGAAAAGCACAGCAGGTCAGGCATCAATACCATTCCATCTTTACTTCCTCACCCCCGCCCCCCCCCCCCCGCCCCCCCCCCCCCCAGTTACCTCTCCTGTTTGTACCAACATCTCCAATTCCTTCTGTATATATTCTGTCTGACACTAAGTCAACTTGTCCATTAGCACTGCCATTATTAACCATTAGTTATGCTTCCACCAAATATAGATAATAAATCTTGGTTTTCATGTTAAGCCATTTTTGCTTTACCCCGCTACATTTCTACAATTTCCTTGAAGATGTATCACTATCCTAAAACAAACAGGAGCCTTTTGCACATCTCCTTTTGTCGTTGATTTGAATGGGTCCTACTCTGAAATCTCCCATTACTATATCTCTTTACCTCCCCCGTCTCCTTTAAAAAAAATGTTCTCAAAATCTAACAAGACTCCTCTTTTGATGGCTGTTGTTTTAAAACCTTTCACTGAGTTGCCTTGTGATAATATTTACTTCAACAGTGCTTCATGAATGCTGTAGCTGCTTTCATCACTATAATGGCTTCAGTATTAGAAATGGGTGAAAATGAAATAATTCAAGACACCATTTGATGATAAGCAAAATGTCTCTTAGCCAAAAGCATTCATGGATGTGATGTTAAACGAAACAGTTGGGGGGAGTTTCCCAGATTCATTTCACAGTCTGCCTTCAGTTAAGTAATCTTAGCTGGGGCAGCTGTTGCAGAAGTTTAATTACCCTGAAGCCCCCTTTGAGTTAAATGAAGAATAGTATACAAACTTTCAATCCAGGGTCACAACCCAGTGACCCTGCTAAAAGGTTTCATCAGCAAAAATCAGTGGAAAAGAGAATTTGATATGGTGTAAAATGGGCTGCAAATTCACTGTATGGAAACCCTTGAGCCCTTTATGGATGAAAGCAGGACCAAGGTTGGCTATAAAACCATTATGGCTAAATAGCCTATTAATAGTTAATGTGTACCCTGAAACATTGCCTGGGAATTTCCTCAGGGCTGCTCCATCACCACAGCTTCACTGAAGTGCAGTATCAACTCTATGATACTGCACTTGGAAATATTCCTGAGCAAGTGTTAGGGCCTTGAAGAGCAGAGGAAGATGGTGGGGTACAGAAAAACCAAAGTGGCAATACACCTTCACGTTTCAAGCTGAACAAATGTTTTCTCATGATAGTGTTTAAAAATGTGCAATGCAAAATACCATAGCATCAAGTATAACAGGAACCACAAAAGCATGGAATCTCATCACATTGTTATCCAGTGCAGCAGAGCAAAGAACCTGTGGGAGTTATCACTGGTGTTCCAGAGAACATTTCAAAACTGATGAGTCAGGCATTCCTAGATAATATGTCAAAAATATGACATCACTGATAATGAGCTCAGTAGATTCTTGCCCTTTTATTCTGCTTATTGCTTTCCATTTTTTGTGCCTCTTAACAATTTATAATTTCCAACTTTTCAGCTGAGTTAAGAAGTTTGCAATTTCATACCCCTCCATGTACCAGTTAGAAATTGCTTTTGTTTGTATATTTTTGCACTAAGAAATACTGTTCTTAAGTAAGGAAGTTCAAATAAGGTTTATTTAATAACAACAGTTCAGAAGGATTCCCTTTCTTATATTTACCCCAACTTGCCTCGGTGTTTTAAGATATTTTCTAACCAACCTGTGCAGAGATATTATGACACACTTCTGGAGCAGGTGAGACTTGAACCTGGCTCTCGAGTGTTTTCTAAAGGAAGCTATTAACTACTTAAGTTGATCCTCTGACCCAGGCTATCATGAGAGCTATTAAGGGTCAATTTTAGATTAGCCCACTCAACATACCAAGGAGGGTAGGCAGTCCAAATCCTTGGTATGAGTTATCTGCTTTGATCTAGCTACCTTCACATAGGTTGTAATCTTTGGTGGGACTAATTTAGTTTGGGAACATGGTCGACATGGATTGGTTAAGCTGAGGGGTCTGTTTCCATGCTGTTTGACTCTGTTTCTATGACTCCTCCGAGCTGAAAGCAGAGACACCAGTGGTAAGATAGTGGGGACCTTCTTTTAATGTATATAGTAGCATCAGTTAGTTGTAAGTTTAACCAGAATCCTGCATGTTACAACTGGGACATGTTGGGACCAGAAGAAGTCCAGGAAGTAAGTGTTTTTTTTGAAGTTCCTCGTGTACCAGGGACAACAGGAATGGTTTGGTCCTACTCTGATCTGGGATTCACACCCACTGCCCTGCAGTTACTGAACTGAATACCAGGAACCCTACTCTTTGGCACAGTAACAGGAATTGCTGGAGAAACTCAACAAGTCTAGCAGCATTTGTGGAGAGATGTCAGAGTTACTATCTCGAGTCCAGTGACCCTTTTTCTGATTTCTGTTTTTATGTGAGGTTTTCAGCATCTGCAGTTCTTTATTTTATTTTAACCTATTCCTTTGGTTTCCTTCAATAGGCTCCTGCTGCCTAGAATCCTGTTTCTACTCAGAACCCAGCACCAAGTTCAGGTGATGGACTGATGACTAAGCAGACAGGGTTGAGTGAACTGTCACTAACTTCAGTATCTTGAACAAAATTGTGATGACATAATCCTATTGAATTTGGCACAGTTTAGTAATTGCTTAACTATTTCACACACGGAAACCTGGAAAATCAAGTCTAGCTATAAGAAACATCAATAGTTACATTTTTAACAAAGCAATATTTACTGATAAGCACCAAAGAAACACAATCCACCCAATACAAGGTAGGAACACAAGTGCTAGTACCTCAGATACCCCAGGACTGCATTTAGCATTTATTAGAACGCCAGTCACCCAGCCCTATGAAGTCTGAAGTTTTGAAGGCAGCGGTCGTAGACAGCAAAGAGAGCTAAAAACATTGGATTAGCTTAGATTCTCTTTGGCCCAACAAGTCCACACCACCCCTCCGAAGAGAAACCCACTCCCTTACTCTATATTTACCCCTGACACTGTAGGCAATTTAGCATGGCCAATACAACTGACCTGCACATCTTTGGATTATGGGAGGAAACCCATGCAGAATGTGCAAACTCCATACAGACAGATGGAAATCGAGCCCAGGAGCCTGGTGCTGTGAGGCAGCAGTGCTAACCACTGAGCCACCATGCCACCCATGCTGCAAAGGTCCTGAGAACATTACAGAAATAATATTGAAGCTTTGTGCTGCGTCCCTGGCCAAGCTATTCCAGTATAGCACAACACTGGTATCTACCCCTCAGTGTGGAAAATTGCCCAGGTAGGTCTTGTATGCAAATTACCATTCTATCAGCCAACCCTCTATCATCAGCAAAGTGATACTAACCGCCATTGACAATGCTATCACACAACATTTGCGAAGGAATAACCAGCTCACTGAAGCTCAGTTTGGTTCCTAACCTCATTACAGCACTAGTCCAAACATGGACAAAAGAGCTGAATTCCAGGGTGAGGTGAGAGTGACTGCCTTGGGTATAAAGGAAGCAAAATCTGGATTAGTGGTGCTGGAAGAGCACAGTAGTTCAGGCAGCATCCAAGTAGCTTTGAAATCGACGTTTCAGGCAAAAGCCCTTCATCAGGAAGCATTTGGTTGAATGTGGCATCAAGGAGTCTGAGCAAAACAGTCTTGCAGTCCACAGGATTCTGGGGGTAAGTTCTACACTAACTGGAATCATACTTTGCATAAAGGGAGATGATTGTGATTGTGGGAGGTCAGTCATCTCAGCTCCAGGACATCACTACAGGAAATCCTCAGGGTAATGTTCTAGGTCTGACTATTTTCAAATCCTTCATCAGTGAACCTCACCCCTCCTCACCATCGCTTCAGAATTAGGTTTTATTGATGAGCAGACAATGTTCAGTACCATTTTGATTGCCCAGATACCAAAACAGTCCATGGCCTATGCAACAGGATTTGGACAACAACTGGTCTTGGGCTGATGAACAGCAAGTAACATTCACACCACCTAAGTCTCAGGCAATGATCACCTGTAACAATAGAGAATCTAACCTTGAATTTCACTGGCATTACAATCACTGAACTGCCCCAGGCCTATATACTGTGGCTACAAGAACAGGTCAAAGACTGGGAATTCTGCAGACAGCAACTCACCTCCTGACTCCCCAAAGCCTGCCCACCATCTACAAGGCACAAGTCGGGAGTGTGATGGAATACTCCCCACTTGCCTGGATGAGTACAACTCCAAGAACATTTAAGAAGTTTGACACCATCCAGGACCAAAATAATCCACTTGATTGACACCCCATCCACAACATCCACTCCCTCCACCACCAGCACCCAGTAAAGCAATGTGTACAAGACACACTGCCAAAGTTCACCAAAGATCCTGAGACAGAACTTTCCAAACCTGTGACTACTGCCACCTGAAGGGCAAGATAGTCAAGCTGGAGGCCGGAAGAACACAGCAAGCCAGGCAGTATCAGGAGGTGGAGAAGTTGATGTTTCAGGTGTAAACTTTCTTCAGGGTTTGGATTCCAGCATCTGCAGTTTCTTTTTTCTCTAACCTAGAGGGGCAAGGTCAGCAAATGGATGAGAACACTTCACCTGCCAAATCCTGTCCAAGTTACATACCATCCTCCTTTGGAATCAAACAGATTACCATATTAACTGATCACCACTGCTGTATTTCTTTGGTGTTTAACAGCAAAAGGAGCTGACAACATTGGATCCTGCAAAGGTTACTGAATCAAAATCCAGCAACTTCCTTCCTAACAGCATTGTGGGTGTACCAACACCTCAAGGGCCACAGTGGGTCAAGAAAGCAGGTCACAATCACAAACACCAGGGCAGTTAGGGATGTTCAATGCATGCTGGGATCCCAGTGACACACACACATCAGATGAACAAATAAAAAACATTACTGTCAGCATTGGGTTAGATATTTTCCCATTAAAGCTGAAGATTCCTTCAGTTGCAGGGAGGTAGGATAGTGAAGAAGGTGTTTGGTATGCTTTCCTTTGTTGGATAGAGCACTGAGAATAAGAGTTGGGAGGTGTTGTTGTGGCTGTATAGGACATTGGTTAGGCCACTTTTGGAATATTGTGTGCAATTCTGGTCTTCCTCCTATCGGAAAGATGTTGTTGAAACTTGAAAATGTTCAGAAAAGATTTACAAGGATGTTGCCAGGGTTGGAGGATCTGAGCTACAGGGAGAGGCTGAACAGGCTGGGGCTGGTTTCCCTGGAGTGTCGGAGGCTGAGGGGTGACCTTATAGGGGTTTACGAAATTATGAGGGGCATGGATAGGATAAATAGACAAAGTCTTTTCCCTGGGGTTAGGGAATCCAGAACTAGAGGGCATAGGTTTAGGGTGAGAGAGGAAAGATATAAAAGAGACCTAAGGGGCAACTTTTTCACAGAGGGTAGTCCATGTATGGAATGAGCTGCCAGAGGAAGTAGTGGAGGCTGGTACAATTACAACATTTAAAAGGCATTTGGATGGGTATGTGAATAGGAACGGTTTGGAGCGATATGGGCCAGGTGTTGGCAGGTGGGACTAGATTGGGTTGGGATAGCTGGTCGGCATGGACAAGTTGGACCGTAGGGTCTGTTTCCATGCTGTACATCTCTATGACTCTATCTGGGAGTACAGGTCCATTGTACCCTGAAGGTTGCTGCACAGATGGATAGAGTGGTCAAGAAGGCATATGGTATGCTTGCCTTCATCGGACGGGGAATTGAGTATAACAGCTGGCAGGTCATGTTAAAATTGCACACTAAGTTGGTTCAGCTGCATTTAGAATACTGTGTACAGTTCTGGTCGTCACATTACCAAAGGGATGTGGACGCTTTGGAGAGAATGTCTACGAGGATGTTGCCTGGTATGGAAGGTGCTAGCTACGAAGAGAGTTAGGTTTGTTTTCATTTGAGAAAAGGAGTTTGAAGGGGGACCTGATTGAGGTCTACAAAATCATGAAGGATATAGACAGGGTAGATAGAGATAAGCTTTTTCCCAGGGTAAAGGATTCAGTAATGAGAGGTCACGCTTTGAGGGTGAGAGGTGAAAAATTTAAGGGGGATACATGTGACAAGTACTTTACACAGAGGGTGGTGGGTATCTGGAATGTGTTGCCAGCAGAGGTGGTAGAGGGAGGCACAGTAGATTCATTTAAGGTGCGTCTGGACAGGTGCATGAGCAGGTTTAGACAGTGAACTTGGATCGGCTCAGGCTTGGAGGGCCAAAGGGCCTGTTCCTGGGCTGTAACGTTTCTTTGTTCTTCTTTGTTCTTTGTACTTCTTGCTATTTTTAAGCTCCACCTTCACCAGGTACTGTGGAATCTGAGCAATGTGGTCTCTGGGGACATTAATGGGAGATTCAGGCGAGATGTTTGGAGAGGCTTGTCTTGATGGTGAGATCATCTCAACACATCTTACCTGTTCTTCTCAGCTGTCATTGTGACATTTTCACCAGAGCTCCCATTATGCCATCACAACATCAAGGGCCAATGGGCCTGTACTGTACTGTACTGTGCTGTACTGTTCTATGTTCTATGATCAATCAGAGAGCAAAGTAGAGATAACAGGCCTCATACTGCTTACAAACTGGTAACAAGGGCTGCAAAATTACACTAGGTATTGTACTGCAGAAAGAAAGTAAATATACATTTGTCATTCTAGTTCAAGAAAGCAGCTCACCACAATCTTCTCCAGGGCATTTAGGGATTGGATATAAATGCCTGCGATACCACTTCCTATAAACAAAGATTATACTCTAAAACTGCATTAAGTAGTGGGAAGGAAAATTAAATATTGTCATTAAAAATAAAATTCCTTGCATTAGTAAACAAGCTTTTTGTTTTGACAGATTTGAACTTGAAACTTGCAGAGGAAAATATCAGGCAGAAAGATATTTTCATATCTCTGGAGGATGTCCTTCAGGAAATGTTCCAAAATGATTCAGATAATGACCTATCCAGTGATTCTGATGAGGATAGGGTATCCTGTAAGATCGAGGAGGAGTCAAGCCTTGGTAATTGTGTGCAATGCTTGGCACAGGGTTCAGAGATTAAACTAAGTCGAATAGGGAAGCCCTTATTCATATAGAAAGTGATCTGCAAATGATTGTTTGCAAGTTAGTGACTTATGAAAAAAGTCCACACTATTATGGAATTAAATGAGACTTAGAAACCAGCTCAATGGGGTTTTTTTAGAAACCAGCTCATTGGGGTTTTTTATATTTCTCATGTTTTATTGTTCAGTTGAGGATTTCACGACCGGGGAGCATATTTTTACAACATTTAAAAGACATTTAGATAAGGACATGAACAAGAAATGTTTGGAGGGATATGGGCCAAGTGCAAGCAGTTGGGATTAGTTTGGGAATATGATGTGTTCCCATGGTGTGGACTGATTGGACCTAAGGGTCGGTTTTCATGCTGTATGACTCACCCCCAGCTTGTGAAGGGCAATTGGAGGTGGTCAGTTAATGCTGGCCCAGCCAATGATGCCCACATCCCTGAGTGAAGGAGAAAAATATTTCTAAGTCTGTCCTGCTGATTCTGTCAAACTGAGATGTGATCCTATCGATCTGGAGATGACATCTTCTTTACTCCCAGGCAAAAGTGAGGACTGCAGATGCTGGAGATTAGGGTGGAGAGTGTGGTGCTGGAAAAGCACAGTAGGTCAGGCAGCATTGGAGGGGGAGGAAAATCGACGTTTCAGGCAAAAGCCCTTCGTTAGAAGGGCTATGTTATTTACTCCCCTCTGTTCAAAAGCAGATTTAATGCAGAGGCTCTGAAGTAGCTTCACCTCATGACATTAGAAAGCATTCAGTGCCATCTACTGGGAGAAAAGTATATTTTTTTCTTTTGAGCATTAGGATGTAAAGCACATTAATTGAAAGAAAAGCAAAAAGAAACAATTAGGAAAATGAAGGCAAAGAAAAAGACATGATATATAATAGATTGAATGAAAGAAAATGACTGGAATTGAGAGAAACCTTAATCTGAATTTTATGAACGTATAAATACAAATGAAGGTAAGTGTGGTGATGCATTGATTTGCAATGATGAATCCTCACTGGATCATATTACAATAGACAATAGGTGCAGGAGTAGGCCATTCTGCCCTTCGAGCCAGCACCATTATTCATTATGATCATTGCTGATCATCCACAATCAGTATCCTGTTCCTGCCTTATCCCCATAACCCTTGATTCCATTATCCTTAAGAGCTCTATCCAACTCTTTCTTGAAAGTATCCAGAGACATGGCTTCCACAGTCTTCTGGGGCAGAGCATTCCACACATTCACCACTCTCTGGGTGAAGAAGTTTCTCCTCAACTCTGTTCCAAATGGCCTACACCTTATTTTTAAACTGTGTCCTCTGGTTCAGGACTCACCCATCAGCGGAAACATGCTTCCTGCCTCCAGAGTGTCCAATCCTTTAATAATCTCAATCAGATCCCCTCTCAGCCTTCTAAACTCAAGTGTATACAAGCCCAGTCGCTCCAATCTTTCAGCGTAAGATAGTCCCGCCATTCCGGGAATTGACCTTGTGAACCTACACTGCACTCCCTCAATAGCCAGAATGTCTTTCCTCAAATTTGGAGACCAAAACTGCGCACAATATTCCAGGTGCGGCCTCACCAGGGCCCTGTGCAGCTGCAGAAGGACCTCTTTGCTTCTATACTCAATCCCTCTTGTTATGAAGGCCAGCATGCTACTAGCCTTCTTCACTGTCTGCTGTACCTGGATGCTTGCTTTCATTGACTGATGTACAAGAACATCTAGGTCTCATTGTACCTTTACCTAACTTGACTCCATTTAGGTAGTAGTCTGCCTTCCTGTTCTTGCCACCAAAGTGGATAACCACATTTTTATCCACATTAAACTGCATCTGCCATGCAGCTGTCCACTCACCTAGCCTGTCCAGGTCACCCTGTAATCGTCTAACATCCTCCTCACATTTCACCCTGCCACCCAGCTTTATATCATCAGCAAATTTGCTAATATTACTTTTAATACCATCATCTATATTAATAATGTATATTGTAAAAAGCTGTGGCCCCAGCTCTGATCCCTGTGGTACCCCACTGGTAACCACCTGCCATTCCGAAAGGGAGCCGTTTATCACCACTCTTTGTTTCCTGTCAGCCAACCAATTTTCAATCCAAGTCAGTATTTTGCCCCCAATACCATCCGCCCTAATTTTGCTCACTAACCCCCTATGTGGGACTTTATCAAAAGCTTTCTGAAAGTCCAGGTACACTACATCCACTGGATCTCCCTTGTCCATCTTCAGAGTTACATTCTCAAAAAATTCCAGAAGATTAGTCAAGCATGATTTCCCCTTCATAAATCCATGCTGACTCTGACCTATCCTGTTACTGCTATCCAGATGTGTCATAATTTCATCCTTTATAATTGACTCCAGCATCTTTCCCACCACTGAGGTCAGACTAACTGGTCTATAATTCCCTGCTTTCTCTCTCCCTCCTTTCTTAAAAAGTGGGACAACATTAGCCACCCTCCAATCCGCAGGAACTGATCCTGAGTCTACAGAACATTGGAAAATAATCACCAATGCATCCACGACTTCTAGAGCCACCTCCTTCAGTACCCTGGGATGCAGACCATCAGGTTCCGGGGACTTATCAGACTTCAGACCTAGCAGTCTCTCCAACACCAATTCCTGGCAAATATAAATTCCCTTCAGTTCAGGTCCTTCAGCCACTGTTACCTCTGGGAGATTGCTTGTGTCTTCCTCAGTGAACACAGATCTGAAGTACCAATTCAACTCCTCTGCCATTTCTTTGTTCCCTGTAATTTATTCCCCTGTTTCTGTCTTCAACTGCCCAATTTTAGTCTTAAGCATTTTTTTCCCATTCACATACCTTAAAAAAAACTTTGACTATCCTCCTTTATATATTTGGCCAGTTTACCTTCGTACCTCATTTTTTCTCTGCGTATTTCCTTCTTAGTAATCCTCTGTTGTTCTTTAAAAGCTTCCCAGTCCTCCGTTTTCCCACTCATCTTTGCTATGTTATACTTTTTCTCTTTTGACTTTATATGTTTCTTAACTTCCCTCGTCAGCCACGGCCACCCATGCCTCCTCATAGGATCTTTCTTCCTTTTTGGAATGAACTGATCCTGCATCTTCTGCATTATACACTGAAATATCCGCTATTGTTCCTCCACTGTCATCCCTGCTAAGGTATTGCACCATTGAACTTTGGCCAGCTCCTCCCTCATAGCTCCATAGTTCCCTTTATTCAACTGAAATATTGTCACTTCCGATTCTACCCTCTCCCATTCAAATTGCAGATTAAAGCTTATTGTATTATGGTCACTACCTCCTAATGGCTCCTTCACTTCGAGGTCCTTGATCAAATCCGATTCGTTGCACAACACCAGATCCAGAATTGCTTTCTCCCTGGTAGGCTCCAGCACCAGCTGTTCTAAGAATCCATCTCGGAGGCACTCCACAAACTCCCTTTCTTGGGGTCCAGTACCATCCTGATTCTCCCAGTCTACCTGCATGTTGAAATCCCCCATAACAACTGTAGTAATATCTTTGCGACAGGCCAATTTCAGCTCTTTATTCAACTTACACCCTACATCCAGGCTACTGTTTGGGGGCCTGTAGATAACTCCCAAGAGGGTCTTTCTACCCTTAGAATTTCTCAGCTCTATCCACACTGACTCTACATCCCCTGATTCTAGGTCCCCCCCGCGCAAGGGGCTGAATATCACACCTTACCAAGAGGGCCACCCACCCCCTCTGCCCATCACTCTGTCCTTACGATAGCACGTACAGCCTTGAATATTTATTTCCCAGGCCCTTGCACTTGAAACCATGTCTCAGTTATTCCCACAACATCGTAACTGCCAATTTCCAAATGAGCCTCAAGCTCATCCACCTTATTTCTAATGCTTCGTGCATTCATATATAATATTTTTAATTTGTTACTGCTCTCACCCTTCCTATCAATCCTTATTTCACTCAATCTTAAGGCATGATCCCTTTTTGAGTTTTCTGCTCCATGATATATATATCAGGGTGGCACGATGGCTCAGCGGTTAGCACTGTTACCGCACAACGTTAGGGACTCAGGTTCAGTTCCAGCCTTGGGAGTGTATCTATGTGGAGTCTGCACTTTCTCCCTGTGTCTGCATATTTCCATTATATTCCATTCTCATATAATGGGAAAGATACTAAAATGTATTTTACAGCGTCTCTGACTCAGGCTTAGAGTCAGGAAGGTTGGCACAATGCCATGGACAGGTACTGAGGAGAACCATTTATTTTTCTGCTGCGGTGTCACTTTCCTAGCAGCAGGACAACTGGTCAATGTCCTGTCCATCAGGAACTGAATTGAGCAACTTAAGTGATCGGTCAAGGATATTTTTCCCCAGCACTGACATTTCCCCAATGCTAAGGCACCTTCTGTCATGTAGAAAGACCCTGGTGTGTCTTAACTGGTTCAAGGGCTCCCTTGACCCACTGGGCAGCAAGGGTTACCTTCACAGCCAGGACTGACTGCAGCAGTGCCAAAATACACTTACTCCATTGTGAAGATCACATCCCTTGCTGCTTCCTTTTCCTCCAGCTAAGTCCCAGCAGTAGCCAGCAGATGTGGTGGCAGCACTGAGCAGCTGGATCTTTGATTGGACCAGCAGGCTGCTGCCCTCTATAGTAGAAAGTGAAGACTGCAGATGCTGGAGATCAGAGTCGAGAGTGTGGTGCTAGAAAAGCACAGCAGGTCAGGCAGCATCCGAGGATCAGGAGAATCAACATTGCGGGCATTATCCCTTCAGGGCTTATGCCTAAAATGTCAATTCTCCTGCTCCTCAGATGCTGCTTGGCCTGCTGTGCTTTTCCAGTACCACATTCTCGAATGCTGTCCTCTGTAGGATGGCAGTAATTGCTGTCTGTAAAGTGGACCCACCCATCTACTCTTGGATCCAGCAGTGGGACCTGTTGAACAGCAACTCCAAAACTCTTCCCTGTCAGGAGTGAAAAGAAAATCAAGATCCAATCCCTTTCTTGAAGCTTCAGTTGCAACTGCATTAGCGGGCTCCTCCATTGACTCAAAATATCATTCCAGTGATTAGTTGAAGTCATTTTTTTAGTATATCAGGGACAAGAGGTGGGCTAAGATCAAACCAAGAACTGCAGATGCTGGAGATCTGCAACTAAAGCAGAAATTGCTGGAGAAACTCAGCGGATCTAGCAGCATCCATGGAGAGAGAACGCAGAGTTAATGTTTTGGGTCCAGTGACACTTCTTCAGAACTAGTAATAGCTAGGAAAAGGTGGTATATTTTCAGAAGGAAGGGTGTGAGGGATTAAAGGGGTTAACTATAGCTGAACATAGAGCACAGAGGGAGAGAAAGACAGTTGGCCAGACAAAGGAATGTGTAATGATAAACTAGGGAGAAAGAAAGCTGTTAATGGGACTGTAAATAAGTGAAAACAGGTTGGCTGTGCTGAAATCAGACTGTGATGACACGGTGGATTAAAACCCTGATAGCTAAGTACTGTATGCGATGAAGCCAGCAAAGGGAAAGTGACGAACCCAGAAAATCATGATGTGAAAACCATCTGGAGGAAGATGAGCGATCACAATGCAGTTTATAGGCCATCAAACAATCCTAAGGCTGTTGTGCAAACTATGAATCAGGAAAACAGAGGAACATAAAGGAAGTGTGCTGCAACAATCATGGTTAAAAAACACACCTCACCAGGTTAGAGTCCAACAGGTTTATTTGGAAACAGTAGCTTTCGGAGCGCTGCTCCTTCATCAGGTAATGCTTCCAAATAGACCTGTTGGTCTATAACATTGAAATGAATTGAATTTATTGTCATGTGTACTGAAGCACAGTGAAAAGCTTTGCCTTGTGAGTAATACAGCCAGATCACATAGTTAAGTAACACAGACAGTAAATAATATGTAAACAGCCACAAAACAATAACACAGGTACAGGTGAATGTTAAGAGTTTGAGTCCATTCAGTATTCTAACAATAGTAGGGTAGAAAGTGTTTCAAAACAGGCTGGTGATTGTGTTCAGGCTTCTGTACCTTCTCCCCGATGGTAGAGGTTGTGGAAAAACATTGCCAGGGTGGGATGGATCTTTGAGAATGCTGGCGGCCTTTTCTTGACAGCGGGCCTGGTAGATGGATTCTATAGATGGGAGGTGGGCCTTTGTGATTGTCCGGGCTGAGTTCACCATTCTCTGTAACCGTCTCCGATCTTGAATGGTACAGTTGCCATACCAGACAGAATGCTCTCGATGGCACACCTATAAAAGTTGGCACGGGTATTCACCGTCATGCCATGTTTCCTCAGCTGCCTAAGGAAGAAGAGACGTTGTTGGGCCTTTGTAACCAGTGCGTCCACATGAAGAGTCCAGGAAAGGGATTAGGAGAGCTAAGAGAGGGCATGAAAAATCCCTGGCGGATAGGATCAAGGATAACCCCAAGGCATTCTATGCGTATGTGAGAAACCTGAGAATGATGAGAACGAGGGTAGGTCCGATCAAGGACAGTGGTGGGAGACTGTGTATTGAGTCGGAAGAGATAGGAGAGGTCTTGAACAAGTACTTCTCTTCAGTATTTACGAACGAGAGGGACCGTATTGTTGAAGAGGAGAGTGTGAAACGGACTGATAAGCTAGAAGAGATACCTGTTAGGAAGGAAGATGTCTATCCTCAAGTTGTTCAAAATGTCCAACACAAGTCCCCCGGGCCTGACGGGATATATCCTAGGATTATGTGGGAAGCAAGAGAGGAAATTGCAGTACCGTTGGCAATGATCTTCTCGTCTTCACTGGCAACTGGGGTGGTACCAGGGGACTGGAGAGTAGCGAATGTTGTGCCCCTGTTCAAAAAAGGGAATAGGGATAACCCCAGGAATTACAGGCCAGTTAGTCTTACTTCTGTGGTAGGCAAAGTAATGGAAAGGGTACTGAGGGATAGGATTTACGAGTATCTGGAAAGACACTGCTTGATTAGGGACAGCCAGCACAGATTTGTGAAGGGTAGGTCTTGCCTTACAAGTCTTATTGAATTCTTCGAGGAGGTGACCAAGCATGTGGATGAGGGTAGAGCAGTGGATGTAGTGTACATGGATTTTAGTAAGGCATTTGATAAGGTTCCCCATGGTAGGCTTATGCGGAAAGTCAGGAGGCATGGGATAGAGGGAAATTTGGCCAATTGGATAGAAAACTGGCTAACCAGTCGAAGTCAGAGAGTGGTGGTAGATGGTAAATATTCAGCATGGAGTCCAGTTACAAGTGGAGTTCCGCAGGGATCAGTTCTGGGTCCTCTGCTGTTTGTAATTTTTATTAATGACTTAGATGAGGGAGTCGAAGGGTGGGTCAGTAAATTTGCAGATGATACAAAGATAGGTGGAGTTGTGGACAGTGAGGAGGGCTGTTATCGGCTGCAGAGGGACTTAGATATGATGCAGAGCTGGGCTGAGGAGTGGCAGATGGAGTTCAACCCTGCCAAGTGTGAGGTTGTCCATTTTGGAAGGACAAATAAGAATGCGGAATACAGGGTTAATGGTAGGGTTCTTGGTCAGGTGGAGGAACAGAGGGATCTTGGGGTCTATGTACATAGATCTTTGAAGGTTGCCACTCAGGTGGATAGAGTTTGTAAGAAGGCCTATGGAGTATTATCGTTCATTAGCAGAGGGATTGAATTCAAGAGTCGTGAGGTGATGTTGCAGCTGTACAGGACTTTGGTTAGGCCACATTTGGAGTACTGTGTGCAGTTCTGGTCGCCTCCCTTTAGGAAAGATGTGGAAGCTTTGGAGAGGGTGCAGAGAAGATTTACCAGGATGTTGCCTGGAATGGAGAGTAGGTCGTACGAGGATAGGTTGAGAGTTCTCGGCCTTTTCTCGTTGGAACGGCGAAGGATGAGGGGTGACTTGGTAGAGGTTTATAAGATGATCAGAGGAATAGATAGAGTAGACAGTCAGAAACTTTTTCCCCGGGTACAACAGAGTGTTACAAGGGGACATAAATTTAAGGTGAAGGGTGGAAGGTATAGGGGAGATGTCAGGGGTGGGTTCTTTACCCAGAGAGTGGTGGGGGCATGGAATGCGCTGCCCATGGGAGTGGTAGAGTCAGATACATTGGCGACCTTTAAGCGGCATTTGGATAGGTACATGGATGGGTGCTTAATCTAGGATAGAAGTTCGGCACAACATCGTGGGTCGAAGGGCCTGTTCTGTGCTGTATTGTTCTATGTTCTATGTTCTATGTTCTATGAAAACTTGTTGTGGATGACCACTCTCAGCAGCTTGACAATCTCCATTCGTTCTACCTCTGTGCTGTTAATGTGTAGGGGGGGGCATGAGTAACATCCCGCTGAACCTCAATAATGAGTTCCTTGGTTTTGCCGGCATTGAGCGCTAGGTTGTTCTCAGTGCACCATTTTTCCAGGTCTTCCACCTTCCATCTGTAGTCTGTTTCGTCGCCATCTGAGATTCGACCGACCTTGTTAGTGTCATCAGCAAACTTATAATTGGCATTAGTCTGGAATTTGGCAATGCAATCATGGGTGTACAATGAGTAAGTAGGGGGCTGAGAACGCACACCTGGGTGGCCAGTGTTGAGTGTTAGTGAGGATGTAATATTGTCCCCAGTCTTCACTGATTGTGCCCTGTTGGTCAGAAAACTGAGGATTCAATTGCAGAGAGTGGGACTTTGTCTAAGATCACTAAGTTTGGTAATCAGTCTCGAGGAGATAATAGTGCTGAAGGCTGAACTGTAGTCAATAAGTACGATTCTTACGTAGTTGTTCTTGGTGTCAAGATGTTCTAGGGAGGAGTGAAGGACAAGTGATTTGGCATCTAACGTGGTACTGTTGGTTTGATAGGCACATTGGAGTGGGCCAAGAGTAGTGGAGAGGCTGGAGTTGATTAATTCCTGAAGAAGGGCTTATGTCCGAAATGTTGATTCTCCTGCTCCTTGAATGCTGACTGACCTGCTGCACTTTTCCAGCAACACATTTTTCAGCTCTAGAGTTGATTAATGCCATGACCAGCCTTTCAAATCACTTCATGTCCACCAAAGTTAGGGCCACTGGGCATGAGACTTTGTCACTGAGACATGCTGCATGAGATTTCTTAGGCACAGGGATGATGTTGGCCCTCTTGAAACAGGCAGGGACAGTGGCCTGCTACAGGGAGAGGTTGAAGACGTCCAAGAAGACCTCTGCCAGTTGATCTGCACATGCTCTGAGTGTACGGCCTGATACTCCGTCTGGTCCCATCGTTTTCCTTGGATTCACATGAAGGAACACTGATCTGACCTCTGATGCAGTGACTGTTGGGATAGGCTTGTCAGGACTTGTGTTACCTCTCTGCCAAAATTCTGCTCAAAGCAAACATAGAAGGTGTTGAGACGGTCTGGGAGGGAAGTGTCATCGTAAACTTGTATTGTGTGATTTTTAACTTTGTCCATCCCAGTCCAACACCGGCACCTCCACATCATGGCAATAATTATGAAAAGCTTTAGTTCTCCTATTGACTGGGGAAGCCAAATTGAGGAAAGTAGTTTGGGAGACAAGTTCATGGTGCATTTGAGACAGTCTACCAGAATAGCATCTTGGTGGCTCAGTGTTTAGCACTGCTGCCTCACCGCAACAGGGACCTGAGTTCAATTCCAGCCTTGGGTAACTGACTGTGTGGAGTTTGCATGTTCTTTCTGTGTCTTTGTGGAATTCTGTTAGTTGTTCTTGTTTCCTCCCATAGTCACAGAGGTACAGACTAGGTAGACTAGCCATGCTAAATTGTCCTGTAGTGTCTAGGGGTATGCAGGCCATGGGAAATGTGGGGTTATGATTATAGGGTTGGGGAGTTGTCTAGTTTGGATGCCCTTTGGAGGGTTGTGCAGACTTGATGGGCCGAATGGCCTCTTTCTGCACTGTAGGGATCATGTGACTAAGGAATAAGCTTTATTAGACCTTAATATAATGCAATATACTATGCTCCCCATAGAGACCAATAATTTTCTTTTAGAAAAGGAATCCCCACAACAGCAATGTATAGAAAATCATTGCACAAGATTTCACATTTTAAAACCTTTACTGAAACTACCTAAAATCAACAAAATTCAAACATTAATCAAAGGCACAGAGTATTTCAAATGAAAAGATAGCTTTTGCTTTAAATGCATAATAAAGTTAAAGATGCCATATTCCTACTAGCCAAGAGGGCTGCTCTCTCATTAGAGAGAGGGAAGTGACTAATGGTGGTTTAATCTGAAGGTCACCATGCCTCAGGCAAGACGAGAGGTTGAGAAGGAGAGTACCTCATGTTAACCTCAGCTGGGGTGGGAATTGAACCTGCTCAGTTAGCATCATATTGTATTGCAAACCAACTGAGCTAACTAACCCCCTACAAAATTTAATATAACAAAGGTACCTCATATAGTTGAACTTCCCACACAAATGAGGCATTACATGTAATCTCACGGTCCTTCCAACTTAGATTTCATTTCCCACCAGTCCTTGTTTTACTTTTCATAAACATCTGTATTCTCTCCAATATTGTCACACACACAGCTATAGGTGCATATATTATATACATATATTTTATATATATAATATATATATGTTTAAACCAGGGGTAATAAACCAGGCCAGATTCCAATCAATCTGGTTTGATACAGAGATGAAAAGGATTTTGAGAGACCTTTTGTTTATATGTAAACAGATGAGACTTCAGACCAAAGTGGTCATGCTTTAGAAGTGACCTGTACAATGAAAGGGGGATGGTCAGCTCTCTAGCTAGCTAGCTGAGTGAGCAGTGTTAGTTCAGTCCTTGAACTGGTTGGAAGTTTAACAGGGAGCTGTGTGGAAATTCTCTCTCTCTCTTTCTGCCCTTCAACTTCAACCTGTAAGCATGTGTTCCATTATACTGGTTTTTAAAGGGAGTTTGCTTATTGGGACTGTTGTGGATATTTGGAACAGCATAATTAAGTCTAGCTGGATAGGTTGCGTTCTGTCGGGGTTCTTTATTCTGTTCTTTGTGTTTCATTGTGAAATTTTGTGAATGAACTTTTGTCTGTTTTAATATCTAGTAGCCAGCCTAGCTGTCTTACTCTGGGTAATTTTCGCTGTAGACTTACTGAAACAAATTGCAAAGTTATGGTCCGGGTCTGCTGCTTAAGAATGTTTTGAGTGGTCTGGCCTAGTCCATAACATGTTAATTCAGAAACCCAGATAATGATGTAGTACCCAGATTTGAATTTTGCCATGGAATATGATGGCATTTGAATTCAATTTTTAAAAAAATTCTGGAATTAAGAGTCAACAATGACTGTGAATTAATTGTCAATTGCCAGAAAAACCCATCTGGTTCACTAACGTCCTTTAGAGAAGGAAACTGCCCTACTTACCTGGTCTGGCCTACATATAACTCCTGACTCACAGCAATGTGGCTGATCTTAACTACCCTCTGGGTAATTAGGGATGGGGCAATAAATATTGTCTGGGCCAGTGACACCCACATTCTGTGAGTGAATTTAAAAAAAAGAATTCTTTCCCACTCAGATCATAACAATTGTGATGACACAGCATTTTCAGATTCATTTTCCAATCCCCTTAATACCACATGAGAAGTGAATCAAATGTAGTTATTGTTCAATCCACAATCCTCCCCACTTCATCCCTTGGTGTTCTGAACTTTCTAACAGTACAATATACAAAGCAACACTGTCTGCTCTAGTCTCAAAAAAAAAGCTTCTACACCAGGATTTGTTCAAAACTGCCAGAAAACCATTCCACTCAGAGATAGCCTACCTGCTTGCTCTTTGCACCAATTCCTAATGTTGTAAACCGAGAAATAGACAAGAGGCTGAATTTACTGCAGCTAGCTTTCTATTTACCCGTTGCTTCTTAGCTATTCATTCCCAAGGTGACTTCAGATCACATGGGCATGTCTTGATACAGAATGATGTCATAATCACAAAATGAATTAACTGTCTTTCAAAACATTTTTAACTTCTTAAAAGGATATCACAGAAAAGAAAATGCAAGTGTTTCTCCAGTCACAAATGAGACAGGGTTACATAGTTTTTTAGCAAAGTATTCTTTCGGCAGACTGATCATGATATAACATCGATATTGAGCTTGAGTGCAATATAGTAAAGTATGAAGTAGATTCTTAAGTCAAAACAAATTGAATTATTTAGAAATAAGGGACAAATTGTCAAATTAGTAGTGAGTAAGTAGATTAAAATCTTTGACAGTAGGTTAGCAATTGTATACATGAAATAACTAATTCATAATTCTCAACAAATACACCTTACTTTGAGAAATAACAAGTCCGTAGGAAAACTGGTCCAGTTGTAATTCCCTTCAGAAAGTAACAATAGATAAAAAGAAGACAATAATAATGTAGCTGGAAAGAGTGCAAACCTTTGGATTCAAAGGGATTCTAGAGGTGATTAAATGATGTCGAAGAAATGACTAAAGGTGTGAAGAATACAATATGAGAATAAGCAAGCTATACTATTATAACATCTTCTACAAATGCGTAAAATGGGGAGATTAATCAAAATAAACAGGAAATAAATTTAAAATATTCTCTTTAGTAGGGGGAATGGAGAAGTGTAACATTTTCTCAAGGGTGTGATACATGTGTTGTTATTGAGACCAATCTTGGATCTTTTTTTGCAGTCTCTCAAACAAAGGAAGTTAGTCTACAGATGCACCAATCAATGCTGTACTGTCCTTTAATGTAAGGGGTTAGAGTTTTCTTTTATTCATCATGAGATGTGGTTGTCACTGAGAATATCTGCATTTATTGTCCATCTCTAATTGCTCTTTGAGAAGGTTGGGTTGAGCTGAGATCTTGAATTGCTGCACGCCCTTATGTAGGAAATTACAAAATTTTTTTGCAGAAGCATTAAAAGAATGGAGGAACAGAAACAGGCCATTCGCCCCTTTGAGTTTGTTCTATCAGTTTCTGAGATCATAGCTGACCTGTGGCCTAACTCCAAACCTACCTTTGACCCACATCCCTTATTACCTTTGACCCACATCCCTTATTACCTTTGACCCACATCCCTTATTACCTTTGACCCACATCCCTTATTACCTTTGACCCACATCCCTTATTACCTTTGACCCACATCCCTTATTACCTTTGACCCACATCCCTTATTACCTTTGCTTAACAAAAAAACTTGCTAACTCAGATTTTAGACAACAACTGATCTAGCATCAACTACTGTTTGTGGAATCGAGTTTCAAACCTCTCCTGCCCTTTGTGTGTTGAACTGCTTCCTAATATCTCTCCTGAACGGTCTGGCCCGAATTCTCAAACTATACTCCCCTAGTTCTAGAATCCCCAACCACTGGAAATAGTTTATCTTTATCTACCCTATCTTTTCCTGTTAATATATTGAAGACCCCTTAACCTTCCAAATTCTAGAGAACACAGGCCCACCTTGTATAATCTCTCCTCCTAACTTAACCCCTGAAGTTCAAGTATCATTCTTGTAAACCAACATTGCATTCCCACCAAGGCAAGTATATCCTTCCTAAGGTGTGGTGCCCATTTGCATGCATCATGGCTTGGTATAGCAATTGCCCTGCCCAGGACCATAACAAAATATAGAGTTGTGAACATAGCTAAGTCCATCACACAAGCCAACATAATCAAAGACCTCTCCCACGCCGGTAATAATCTCTTTTAATCTCTTTCATCAGGCAGAAGATACAGAAGCTTAAACACATAAACCAACTGACTCAAGAACAGCTTCTCCCCCGTTATTATTGAATACACACTCTCTGCAGCTCTAACATTGTATTCCTCACTCGGTCCTATTACCCTAATGCACATTGTATGGTATGATCTGTCTGTGCTGCACGCAAAGCAACACTTTTCACTGTACCTAGGTACATGTGACAATAATAAATGAATCAAATCAAATCAGATCTGCTCACAGTATACCAAGTGGTATCTCACTGGGTTTTGTTCAATTGTAGCAAACGCCTGATTCCTTGTACCCCAGTCCACTAGCATTCCATTCAGGATTATTTTCTGCATCTGTTTGTAGCTTTTTAAAGATCTATGCACCTGAAACACCACAAGTCTTTTTGGACATCCATTGTATTTACCTTTGCACAATTTAGAAAGTACCTTGATCTTTCCTTTTTTGGTCACAGTTGCTTGCATTGAACTCTGCCTGCCATAGTTTTGCCCATTCACTTAGCCTATTAATATCCCTTTGTCATTTTATGTTGTCATCTACGCTGTGTAGAATGGTATAGAATGGTGAAATACTTCCAAATCAGGATGGTATGTGCCAGAGATAGGAACATGGAGGCTCAGGTTTTGTTGTGTATGGGCTGCTTCATCGTCTGAGAAATTCTTGCCTTAGACTGATATCAGGCAACTCCTGGCCTTCTCCCAATGTGGTGTCTCAATCCTCTAATCCTATCTTTTCCTCTGACTTACTTCCCTCCATCCCCCACCTTGAATTATCTTTATTGTTGGGGCTTGCAATCTCTCCATGTCCATCACCTGTCTGAACCCTTTTGGCCAATGACCATGGGCAGCTACTCATGATGCCAGGTTGACCAGTGTCCACTTGCTCAGCTTCATCTGAGGTTCAGTGTACCATTCTTTTTTAAGAACAACAATTTATATTCACAAACAGCACATTGATAATAAGGTACATATAGCACCAGACAAATTATCGACACTAGTTCAATGGGGTATTGTGACCTCAATAATTCTGTGACCATTCCTGTTGCTTTCATATGCTAGAAGTTTAGAAAGCAAGTATCTCTGTAACAGCAGTTAAATAAAATCTTATTCAGTAAATCCTAAGAAAATTCAGTTTTAGAGAAATCTCAATTTCCAACATCCTGTTGGTAGTGGAGGGTATGATCCTTTGACCCTTTGAGGACAAAATCAAGCAGGCTGCTTTGTCCTGGATGGTGTTGAGCCTCTTTAATATTGTTGGAGCTACAACCTTCCAGGCAAGTGGGGAGTATTCCATCATGGTCCTGACTTGTGCCTTGCTGATGGTAGACAGGCTTTGGGGAGCCAGGAGGTGAGTTACTTGCTGCAATCTTCCTAGTTTCTAACCTGTTCTTATAGCCATTGTGTTTTTATGGCTAGTGAGATTCAATTTCTGGTCAATGATATTTGCCAGGATATTGATGTTGGGGGTTTCAGAGATGGTAATGCCATTGAATGTCAAGGGAAAATGGTTAGATTGCTTTTTTGTTGGAGATAGGCATTGCCTGGCTCTTGGGTGCTGCAAATGTTGCTTGCCAGTTGTCAGACTAAGCCTGAATATTGTCCAGGTGTGGCTGCAGTTATACATGGACTTCTTAAGTATATTTTATCAGGAGTTGCAAATTCTGTTGAACATTGTGCATTCATCAACAAAATCCCAACTCCTGGATCTGTGATGTTATGGACCTTCACAAGGGGTTGAGATGTATCATTCACTTGGCAGTTTTTGTTGAAGGTTGTTGCAATTAGTGATCTTGATGAGCTGGGCTCGTCATCTTTGAGGATGCGGATATTTGTGGAGCCCCCTTCTCCAGTGAGTTGTTTAATTATCCACCATGAATCTTGGTGGATGTTCATGATATCTGTCATTGAGAAGATGTTAGACGCCATTATAAAGCATGTAGTGAGTTTGGAGAAGTTTTGTAACTCAGGTTGAGGTTTTGGATGTAGGTTTGCTCGCTGAGCTGAAAGGTTCATTTCCAGATGTTTCGTTACCCTACTAGGTAACATCTTCAGTGGGCCTCATGCAAAGCAATGCTGAAAATTCCTGCTTTCTATTAATATGGTTGGGTTTCTTTGGGTTGGTGATGTCATTTCCTGTGTCATAAAGCATGTAATTACAGAGCATTTAGAATGACATCAGATAATGAAGCAGAATGAACATGTCTTCATGAAAGAAATCCTGCCAGGACTAGTTCAACTTTTTGAGGAGGTAACACACAGAAATAGATAAATGGGGAACCAATGGATGTAATATGTCAAAATTTCAAAAATAGCATTTGGTACAATACTACATATAAGGCTACATATTGGAGGTAGTGTATTCATATGATAGGGTGTTGGTTAACGAATGGAAGGTAGAGAGTTGGGATAAAGGGGGCATTTTGAGGATGACCTCTTGTAACTAGCAGAGTGCCAGAGGGATCAGTGCTGGGGCCACAATTGTTTATACTATATATTAAAGGCATGGATGAATGTATTATAGTCACGTTTATGAGTATCATAAAAACAGATGGGAAGCCAAATAGTGAGGATGCCTCAGAGATCTATGGAGGGATATAGACAGCTGGACAGAATGGGTGAAAACTTAGCAGAAGGATATAATGTGGGAAAATGTGAGGTCATACACTTTAGCTGGAAGAATAGAAGAGCTAAATGTTATTGGAGAAATCAGAAAGCTGCAGCACACAGGAATTTGGGAGTTCTCATCCATGAATTTTAAAAAGCTAGCCCCAAAGTTCAGTCAGTAATAGGGAAGGCAAATGGAATGTTGGCCTTTATTTCAAAGGGAATGGAACATAAAAACAGGGAGGTTTTGCTAAAACTATACAAGGCACTGGTCAGACGACTGGAATCCTGTGAATGGTTTTGGTCCCTTTATCCAATAGAATATTTACTGGCACTGGGGTCAATCCACAAAAGGTCCTCTAGGTTGGAGGGACCTGTTTTATGAAAACTGCTTGGGTAGGTTAGGCTTTTATTCATTGGAGTTTGGAAAAGTGAGATGAGACTTTATTGGAACATGGACGATAATTGAGAATACAATTAAACAAAGAACTGCAGATGTGGTAAATCTGAAACCAAAACAGAAATTGCTGGAGAAACTCAGGCTTTCTGGCAGCATCTGTCAGAACTGAAGAAGGGTAATGAAACATTAACTCTACTTTCTGTCCACAGATGCCGCTGGACCTGCTAAGTTTCTCCAGCAATTTCTGTTTGCATTTAAGACTCTTAGGAAGCCTGACCTGACAGGATAATGCAAAGAGGTTGTTTCTGCTTGTGGGAGAGTCTAGGACCAGAGGGTATGATTCAGAATCAGGGATTGCCCATTTAAGATTGAGATGAACAGGAATTTCTTGTCTTGGAAGATAATGAATCTGTGGAATTCTTTACCAAAGACAGCTGTTGAGAATAGCTCATGAAGTGTATTCTAGGTTGAGATAAACAGATCCTTAATCAGTAAGGGAATCAAAGGTTATAGGGAAAATGGAGGTGAGGATTATCAGATCAGCCATGATCTCATTGAATGGTGGAGCAGACTCAATGGGCTGAATGGCCTTCCGCTCCTTTGACTTGGTTTTATAAGGCAATACTACAGAGCTTAGAATAACCCATTGGTTATGGAATCACTTAGCCCCGTCCATCATTCACTGTTTGTGATGTTTGGCACTGGAAGTAGTCCTGTGTTAGGGCTTCACCAAGTTAACACCTCATTCTCAGGTATACCCCTGTGCCTCATACTACACCCGCCATGTCCATTTCCACTCTTCATTCAATCAGAACTTATCCTCTGGCTTTCTGGTAGTTGTGGAATAGGGGCTATGCCAGACCATGAGGTTCCTGATTGTATTGGAGTGATTTTTTCTTCATCTGAGACCTTTCAAAGACTAAAATAGTTTCTTTTGAAAGGAATAAACATAAAACTAAAATAACAACAGTGGTCTCATTAATTCAGAAATGCCAGGTGAAAGAAAAATTGGAACAGAACCATTCACTGACAACTCGAGAATTACAGAATCTGTAATGATTGAAGATAAAGGTCAACCACTCAATAACTGTGGTTTCACATTAACAGTCCAACACCTTAAGGATAAAGGAGTTTTAATTGGGTGGCCTTTATTTTCCTATCAAACCCAGACACCTATTCTTAAAAATTATCACCTGTGCTTGTGTGTATCAGAGATCATGTTTTGTTTATGTTTTCAGTAGGAAATAAAATTTCTCTCCTTTTATGCAAGGAAACCCTGGTAAATCTAGCTTCCTAGTGAATTATATTTTCATTAAATTGTGATGGCTACATATTAAAAAGAAATAAAAGTGTTTGTTGTGACTGACTTAGAAGGGATTAAAAAGAGGGAAGTTGATTTCCCCTTCGTCGCCTGGCTGTAACACCACCAACACTGTCTCTTGCCTTTTTCAACAACTCTTCACTTTTCCTGCACCCCACAATTTTACATTTTCATCTGGGCACATGAGGGACACATGAGGACTGAGGCATTATAATGGGGTCCTTATGGGAATCACTGTCTTAGAGAATGACTCTCAAATCGAACGTTGCAATTAGCAAAAGATTTATACTTGTTTTTGTTTTATAGTTGTCTGAGAAAACTCCAGGACAATAACTTTCATTAGCAGAAGCAGTCAGACTTAATTTTGTGGACCAAGCAGTCAGATTATGGAAGTCAGAAGGAAATGGACAGAAGTAGGCCAATCAATCCCTCAAAACTGTTTCAGCGTTCAATTAGGATGCGTTTTAGTTTCACTGGGCTCAGATATCTTGGTCAAAATACAAAATGAAACAAATGAAGATCTGCAAAGAGGGATGGCTGAGTCTTCTAGACAAAGAGAAATCTGGTGACATAATTCAGTTCTGTTGGAACAAACCAACACTGAGCTACGTTAACTGAGCTACATTAACTGCAGTTTCAGATTTAACAAATAACTATTTAATCGTTCATCAATTGCAGTTTAAATTAATTCCTTAAATTCCAAGAAACATCCCAATTAAAGAACCTGTTATATTCATATTGATACCTGACTAAACATTATATAGAGATGCCGGTGTTGGATTTGGGTGGACAAGGCCAGAACTCATATGACACAAGGTCATAGCCCAACAGGTTTATTTAAAATCACAGCTTTCACAGCACTGATCCTTTGACAGGTAAAACACTTTGCTCAAAAAGCTTGTGATTTGAAATAAATCTGTTGGACTATAACCTGGTGTCATGTGACTTCTGACTTTGACTAAACATTGCTCTCTCTGCTGATAAAGGTCATGATTTGGAGATGCCGGTGTAGGACTGGGGTGTACAAAGTTAAAAGTCACACACACCAGGTTATAGTCCAACAGGTTTAATTGGAAACACTAGCTTTTGAAGCGCAGCTCCTTCCTAGCAGCGCTCTGAAAGCTAGTGATTCCAATTAAACATGTTGGACTATAACCTGGTGTGTGATTTTTAACTCTGCTGATGAAGTTATCACCTGATGACAATCACCTGATGAAGGAGCTTTGCTCCGAAAGCTAGTGTGCTTCCAATTAAACCTGTTGGACTATAACCTGGTGTTGTGTGATTTTTAACAATAAAACTATCGTTCATTTCCAATTTGGAACTGATAATATCTTCCTTTGTTTATTCTAACTAATCTTGTAAGAATGAGCTCTCTCACTTGGATGGCTAATGTGAATATTAATAATGATGATTAAAATATCTACTATGCATTTTTAGAAGCCATCAGTTGGCAACATTTTGTGAAGTTTATAAAAATGCCTGAAAATTTCGCTAGATGTCACTATGTACCCATTCTGTGTTGCATTTTGATACCTTGAGCGTTCCATCACTGCATTCGAGGTAAACTGCCCAGTATTTAAGAACCTGTCTCAAACTTTTTTTTCATTGATCAAATTTATATTCAGCAGCGAATTATTCACTGGTAAATAATGGTATTAGTACAGATTGGCTTCAACAGATTCTAAAACAATGTTACCTACTGAAGTATAAAACACTGATTTCAGCTTTCTGGGTGGATTTATATTGTGACCTACTCTTGGAAATCACATTCACTTTTAAATAATCAGATTCTGTTACAGCCCTTAAAAACTCTACTGTATAGTGCCCCCACGCCCAGGCTTTTCTATAGCCTCGGGTACAAATGAGCAATTAACATAAACTGAAACCAGAGGACAATACTGTAGCTGTTTAAAATCACACAAAGAAATATCAGGGAGTTCAACACTCAAAAAAATGGCCTGGAATTTGCAGTCAGAATAATGGTGAGGAAATCCGTTTCACTGTTATTGAAGTGTAAATTGGCCAGCAGCTTCTGAGCTGTGTAGATGCACAGTTACAGCAGAGAATCCAGGATTTTCAGGAAACGGTCAAAACAATGAAGGATACTGGATTCGTGGTGCTGGAAGAGCACAGCAGTTCAGGCAGCATCCAACGAGCAGCGAAATCAACGTTTCGGGCAAAAGCCCTTCATCAGGGCTTTTGCCCGAAACGTTGATTTCGCTGCTCGTTGGATGCTGCCTGAACTGCTGGGCTCTTCCAGCACCACGAATCCAGTATTTGATTTTCAGCATCTGCAGTCATTGTTTTTACCTTTAAAACAATGAAGGAGGCTAGTTGACAGTCAGGCCTGTGTCAGCTCTTTGCAAAAACAGCTAAGTCACTCTCATTCCTCTGTCCATTGCACATAACTGTGTGACATATTTTTGTCTTCAGGGTTTATCCAATTGAAAGGCATGACTGAAACTGCTTTGAATCTGTTCAGAGGACAATCTGATGTTCAAGGAATGTAGTTAAGTTAAATAATGGGCAAAGATCCCACAAATCATGTGGGAAAATTTGCAGTTCTCCATTTTGGCATGAAGGAAAAAAAAGGAAATAAAAAACATAAACTAAATAATGAGAATGCGGAGCTCAAAAATGCAGATGGATCTGGTATCTTGGTGCAAGAATTGTAATTGGTTAGTCTGCAGGTCCAGTAAATAATCCTGAAGGTTACATCGGTATATTCTGTGGGAATTGAATACAGAAGTAACGATGTGCTCTTTCTGCATATACCTTTCCTGCACCCTCTCTAATGTCATCACATCCTTCCTAAAGTGTGGTGGTCAGAATTATACACAATATTCCTAATGAAGCCGAACCCTGGTTTTAAAATAACAATTCATTATAACCTCTGTGCACATTAGTACTGTACACATCTCCATTTAAGTCTCATGATTCTCCTATACATTATTTCTTTGACGTGTCTACCACCTTCACTTATTTAAAATCAGAGGTCACACGACACCAGGTTATAGTCCAACTTCACCTGATGAAGGGGCAGTGTTTTGGAAGTTTGCAATGTCAAATAAACCCACTGGACTATAATCTGGTGTCATGTGACTTCTGACTTTGTCCACCTAGTCCAACACCAGCACCTCCACTTCAATTGTTCAGGCACACATAGACCCAGATCCTTCTGTTCATGCATCCACTTTATAACAGTATCCTTTAGTTCATAGTGCCCATCCTGATTTTTGCCTACCAAAGTATATCACTTTGGACATCTCTGCATTAAATGTAATCTATTAAGAGTCTGTCTCTTGGAAGTATGTCACTATCCTCCCTGCTTAATAATATTAACAAATTTTATATCATCTGCAAGTTTTGAAATTGTGCTCAAGTGTGGGTCATTAGTTTTATATAAAGTAAACCAGGGATCCCAGCTCCTCTGCTCACCAAATAGCACTCATAGAGTCGTAGAGTCATAGAGATGTACAGCATGGAAACAGACCCTTCGGTCCAACCTGTCCATGCTGACCAGATATCCCAACCCAAATCTAGTCCCACCTGCCAGCACCCGACCCATATCCCTCCAAACCCTTCCTATTCATATACCCATCCAAATGCTTCTTAAATGTTACAATTGTACCAGCCTCCACCACATCCTCTGACAGCTCATTCCATACACGTACCACCCTCTGCGTGAAAAGGTTGCCCCTTAGGTCTCTTTTATATCTTTCCCCTCTCACCCTATGCCCTCTAGTTCTGGACTCCCTGATCCTAGGGAAAAGACTTTGTCCAGTTATCCTATCCATGCCCCTCATAATTTTGTAAACCTCTATAAGGTCACCCCTCGGCCTCCGACGCTCCAAGGAAAACAGCCCTAGACTGTTCAGCCTCTCCCTGTAGCTCAGATCCTCCAACCCTGGCAATATCCTTGTAAATCTTTTCTGAACCCTTTCAAGTTTGACAACATCTTTCCGAAAGGAAGGAGACCAGAACTGCACGCAATATTCCAATAGTGGCCGAACCAATGTCCTGTACAGCCGCAACATGACCTCCCAACTCCTGTACTCAATACTCTGACCATTCCCATTAATAGCCATTTGCTAATTTGCTCTACTGTTACTCACTCACCTTAGTATCCATGCTACCATTGTCTCATTTATTCCATAAGTTTCAACTTTCGAAGTTAATGTATATCAAACCAACTACCTGTTGATTACTTTATCAAAAAGCTGAATCAAGTTAATGAAATATGAATTGGTTTAAACAATTCATGCTGGCTTTCAAATGAGTGCAAGTGACTGCTAATTTTATCCTAGATTATCATTTCTAAATGCTTTCTCACCATCAAAGCTAAACTAACTGGTCTGAAGTTTGGATGAGTGAGAGGAGATCTCATTGAAACATATCTTTAGGAGCTTGACAGGGTCAATGCTGAGAGGATGATTCACCTCGTGGGAGAGTTCATGACCAGAGAGTTCATGTCTCAGAAAACAGGGCCACCAACTTAAGACTAAGATGAGGAGGAATTTCTTCTTTTGGAGGGATAAAAGGTTTTGGAATTCCTTGACACAGTGAGCTGTGAGGGCAGAGTCCTTGTCTATCTTTAAGGCTGAGACAAATTCTGGATCAGTTGGTGTATCAAGGGTGACAGGGAAAATACTGAAAAGTAGATGTGAGGAATGTTGGATCAGCCATGATCCTACTGAATGATAGAGCAGGCTCAAGGGGCTGAAAAGTTGATTCCTGTTCCTATTTGTTCTGGTCTTATGATCTGTAGTCGTTGGGATTATCTTTGTATCTTTTTTAGAACAAATGTGTCGCATTTGCAAATTTTGCTCTCTGACTTACTTGCTGCTTCTCCAGATGTTTCAGTCCAATAATATTGCAATGAGAAACTCAATATTAAAACACCTCAGACAATATGAAGTTGTTGTCCTTATCTGATATTTACCCACTAAACGCCACAGAACAATTTAGGGACTAAACAAAAATGAACAGAGAACTGTGGACACTGGAAATCAGAAACAAACTCCGGTTCTGAAGAAGGGTCACTGGAACTGAAACATTTACTCTGCTTTCTCTCCAAAGATGCTGCTGGACCTGGTGAGCTTTTCTCGCAATTTCTGCTTTTGTTTGAGAGCAATTTCAGGCTCGTCTATTCTGCTGTAAGTTCATAATGGCACAATTGCTCAAATTACTTCGAAACATTCCCTCTGGCGTAGAAAACTAACCTGAAGTGTGGAAATATATTTGTTTGGATTCTAAGAATGTTGGAGATTTCCAAAAGTAAAAATATTTAAGTACATATTAAGTTTTTCTTTCTCTTTAAATTTTACTTTCTGTGCTAGAGTTGGCATTGAATAAATAATTTTAACTGACGCTTCCTGGTTCAGGCCCTGCAAGACTCAAAAGAATTCTTCACTAAAGATGCACATAGTTGTTTGCCCTGTTTCTGAAATTCTGCATAGAGGGAAATTGTGCCAAAATAGTTTCCTGATCACAGCAATTTCGAGAACAAAACCCCATTCAAAAGTGACTGGGCAACTTTAGGATATTCAAAAGTGCATTATATCCAATGAAGCATTTATAAAGTGCTATCGTAATGTAGGAAACACAGGAGTAAATTTAAATACAGCAAGGTCACAAATGCAATAATGGCGTGATAATCACATTGCTGAATGAAGGAGAAATATTGGCTTTAACTCTAACATGCAGCTTTGTAAAACAGTGCTATAAGATTTGGCTGCATACAACATGAAGCAGCAGACAGGACTTTGTTTTAGCATCTCATCTGGAAGGCAAATCAAATATATATTATTATAAACTTGTTATATTTCAAAGATGGCATACATCTCCAAAGGAGGAATAGTGAAGGTTAGGAGCAGCTGAGTGAAGTGAGAGGTGGAAAGCTGTGAGGGCTGGGGAACAGCAAGCACCAGAAAACAGACTGGGCCAGGGGTCAGGGTGTGCTGGAGCTGGGGCAGGGGTTCAGAAACCCAGAGCCTGGGAGAGTAAAGTACTTGGCTCAGAGTGACACGCTTGTTACTCTCTCTCCACACTGGGTAATGGAAATCTGAAGAACTATGCTTTATGATTTCAACTGAAAAGCACGATTGCTGACAGGAACTTGCAGCAGTAATGCCTGCATCAGCAAACAATGATCTACGATACCACAAAAATAACTGGCAATCATTGTTCCAATTGGACTGTAGTCTTACCTAAAGACTCAACAGATGATCTGCAGTAAATGTGGGTCATTAACAATGCTGTAAATCCAAACAGAAAATTATGTTTCCCAAATGTATTCATAAAATGAGGGTGAGTTACAGAGGAACCTCGATTATCCGAATACCAATTATCCGAAAATTGGATTATCTGAAGGAGATCTCTAGGTCCGGATTGAAACATTACATCAAAGACGTGTTTCCAGCAGTGATCGCGTGTTTTGTTTACAGTGATTAAGCAGGCACCGTCTCCAAATGACTGACCTCTCTCTCTCTCTCTCTCTCTCTCTCTCTCTCTCTCTCCTCACACATTCCCTGGAGTTCTACACAGGGGTGTATCCTAATTACCCCTTCTCCAGATAATCTTGCCAACATTGTCCTGTACAGGACAAAGGTAGAACCTGTCAAAATGTTGCAGTAAAAAGTTTTGTGGGTGTGTGGTTGTGTGGGTGTGTGCAGCAGTCTTGTTGGTGGCCAGTCCAGCTGCCCCAGAGAGGGGGCGGGTCTATATGGGGTTGGGGTGGCAGGCATGTGATGGTGTCAGACGGGGTCGGGGGGTGGCGTGGGGTGGTGTCGGACGGGGTCGAGGGGCAGGTGTGTACAGGGTTGGGGGGCGGGCGTGGGGCGGTGTCAGATGGGGTAGGGAGAGGGCGTGGTGCAGAGGTGGGTGTGTACAGGGTTGGGGATGTGGGGGTGGGTGTGGGCTGGTGTTGGACGGGGTTGGGGGGGCGGGCACGGGACGGTGTCGGATGGGATCGGGGGGTTGGGTGTGGGGCAGTGTCGGATGGAGTCGTTGGGGGTGGGCGTGTGATGGTGTCGGACGGAGTCGAGGAAGTGGGTGTGAGGCAGTGTTGGTCGGGGTGTGGGCGTGGGGCGGTGTCGGACGAGGTCGGGGGGGGTGGGCGTGGGGCGGTGTCGGACGGGGTCGGGGGCGTTGGTGTGGGGTGGTGTCGGATTTGGTCGGGGGTGTGTGTGTGTGTGGGGTGGTGTTGGAGGGGTGGGCGTGGAATGGTGTCGGATGGGGTCGGGGGGTGGGAGTGGGGCGGTGTCGGACGGGGTCGGGGGGGTGGGAGTGGGGCGGTGTCCGACGTGGTCGGGGAGGGGTAGGGGTGGGCGTGGGACGGGGTCGGGAGGGGTGGGCGTGGGGCGGTGTCCGCCGGGGTCGGGAGGGGTGGGCGTGGGGCGGTGTCGGATTTGGTCGGGGGTGTGTGTGTGTGTGTGTGTGTGTGTGTGTGGGGTGGTGTCGGACAGGGTCGGGGGGGTGTGTGTGGGGCATGGGATGGTGTCGGATGGGGTTGGGTGCAGGGCGGTGTCAGATGGGGTCAGGGGGTCGGGGGGGTGGGCATGGGGCGGGGTCGGGAGGTGGGCGTGGGGCGGTGTCGGACGGGGTCGGGGGCGTTGGTGTGGGTCGGTGGGGTGTGTGGGGGGCAGTGTTGGAGGGGTGGGCGTGGGATGGTGTTGGACGGGGTTGGGGGGGTGTGGGATGGTGTTGGACGGGATTGGATGTGAGGTGGTGTTGGACAGGGTTGGGGGCGGGGAACGGTGTCAGAGGCAGGGGGAGGGCGTAGCCTTGCGTGCTGTGTGCTGCTGCAGTCACCTGAATGAAGAGCAGACTTTAAAAACTCCGAGCCCCAGAGGAAAGGCATTTGATCAATTAACCGAATAATTGATTATCTGAACGAAATAGTGCTCACCCATCACGTTCGGATAATCGAGGTTCCCCTTTAGTTGGTTTCCAATGTAGAGTGATGCTGACAATGGGGGGTCAATTCCTGCACCAGCTGAGGTTAGCATGAAGAACTCGCCTTCTCAACCTTCCCCCTCACCTAAAGAATGCTGACCCTCAGATCAAACCACCAGCAGCCATCTCTTTTATGCCCTCTCATGAGAGAGCAGCCCGATGGTCTGCTTATATTATTGGGAGCTTTTACTTACATATATGAGGTTTTTAAAATAGTTACATGCATCTTTCTATTGCACTAACATTTCATCTCAAAATTCAGAAAAGGAAACTTTTGGTGGGGTTGAAAAATAAATTAAAATGTTATAGTAAACATTAATATGCAGTAACAGTTTAAGCCAAGTTTTAAATTCTCATTAAGCTTCTCTTAATAAGGATTGTCAGTCTAGATCATGACACCAAGTTTTTGGAGTGGACTGCAAATCCTTCTGACTTCAAAGTGCTAATTGGTTGGTTGAATTATATCAGAGATTTCCTGAGCTTCTTAATAGAGATTCAGACAAGTCAACCAACAAGTATAGCTGCATCTAACTAGTCACTCAACTGAGCAAAGACAGTGAAAGAGAAGAGGGGAGATGTGATCATTAGTGAAATAGATAATGGTTAGCATTCGTTTCCCATTTTTGAGCCAGTGTTAGCATATTACGCCCATGGCTCTTAGCGATGTTTGAGAAGATTTGTAGCTCAGGTTGAGGTTTTGGATGTAGGTTTGGTCACTGAGTTGAAAGGTTCATTTCCAGAAATTTTGTTACTTTGCTAGGTAACATCTTCAGTGGACTTTATGCAAAGCAATGTTGAAACTTCCTGCTTTCTACTTATATGTTTGGGTTTCTTTGGGTTGGTGAATGTCCTTTCCTTTGGTGAAGTCACTTCCTGTTCCTTTTCTCAGGAGGTGGTAGATGGGGTCTAACTCTGTGTTTGTTGATAGAGTTCTGGTTGGAATGCCATGTTTCTAGAAATTCTCGTGCATGTCTTTGTTTGGCTTGTCCTGGAACAGGATGGATGTATTGTCCCAGTCAAAGTGATGTCCTTCCTCATCTGTATGTGAGGATACTAGTGAGAGAGGGTCGTGTCTTTTTGTGGCTAGTTGGTGTTCATGTATCCTGGTGGCTAGTTTTCTGCCTGTTTGTCCAATGTAGTGTTTGTTACAGTCCTTGCACGGTATTTTGTAAATGATGTTAGTTTTGATCATTGTCTGTATAGGGTCTTGCAAGTTCATTAGCTGCTGTTTTAGTGTGTTGGTGGGTTTGTGGGCTACCATTTATGCCAAGGGGTCTGAGTAGTCTGGCAGTCATTTCCAAGATGTCTTTGACATAGGGGAGAGTGGCTAGGGCTTCTGGATGTGCTTTATCTGCTTGTTTGTCCAGATAATGCTTAGGCCAAAATTTGCATAGTTAAATACAAAGAAGACAAATAGTATTTGCCTGAAATTTTTCTCTTTGCTATTCTGGCAGAAACAAAGACCTGAGCAAGGAATGGATTTAGATTAATGTATTAAACCTTCAGCCACGAGTATCCCACAGTGATGTTAAGAGCTTAATATTTCTACATTGTGTATTTTGCACTGCACGCATTTAGCAAGTTGGTAAAAATCTGAGTACAGATCTAAAAGTCAAACAAAATAACAGACCTTCCATGGAAACAAATTAATTATGTGTTTTTAATGTGTCCCAAATATTAATATAGTCTATAAATTAAAGAGGTAAAGACAACTCCTTACGTGTTACATTATTAAATTGAAGGCAAACTACAAGGTCATAGTTAGATTGTGCTTTTTATTATTTTGTCAAGTATGTCCAAATAACATTTTTTGTTCTGTAAATGATATGAATCTTAATGTGAGTGAAAACTAATGTTCAGGCATGATTCATGTATTGAGAACTAAAGAATTATTTCTTCAAATGGGCACAAGGTGGCAAGAGTGGTCACTGGTAAAACTTGGGAGAGATCTATTGAGATAAGACGGTGGTTAGGGAACATGCTTTCTTGGACATTATTCTCCTTCACTGCCTGACATCACTGAGCTTGTTCAGATTCCCCATCCTTCTCCTGATCAGGAATCAGACACTTTAAACGCTTCATTATGAAGCATCACAATAACATAAGAAATAGGTTTATAGGACAAATATAATGACATATAGAATCATAGAATAGAGCACCACAAAATTAAGTTATTCGGCACACTGAATCAATGCCGATTTGTTTGAATGTGATGAGTTAAGTCTCAAAGGCATCTGTGCTGGGGCCACAGCTTTGGATGAAGTACATCAACGATTTAAATAAGGGCAGTGCAGGTATTGTAGCTAAATTTGCAGATGACACAAAGGTAGGGAAGAAAGCATGTGGTGAGTACAATTAAACATTTAAAAGACATTTGGCTGGGAAAATGGAAAAGGAAGGTTTATGCACACAAATGGGACCAATTCAGTTAAGGAAACCTGGTCAGCATCGATAAGTTGGGCTGAAGGGTCTGTTTCTGTGCTGTATGACTCCATGAAGAGGAAATAAAGAGGATATAGATGGATATAAACAGGGTGAATGAGTGAGTGAAAATCTGGCAGATGGAATATAGGGTGGGGAAAAATGAAAACTTACTCATTTTGTGAAGGATAGAAAGGAATATCTGGTCAAATGGAGATTACTACTACAGAGGAACTTCAATTATCTGAATGAGGTGGGTGGGCACTATTTCATTTGAATAATTGATTGTTCAGTTAATTGATTCAATGCCTCTCCTCTGGGGCCCTGAGTTTTCTAATTAACTTTTTCCTCACTTTGCCGGCCTTGCTCCTGCTCTGTCTCAGGGTTTGTTTCTGAGCTGACACACACACACACACTTGTGAGTAAGGGACCTGCAGCATTGCTGAAGCCTCCTGCATCCCTGTCACCACCACCTCCCAATTCCCGGCTCAATCAGTTCTTTGGGATTGACACAGCAAGAACTTGCTAAGTCCACTCCCTGTTTAGGAGACTAGGCAGCAGCACACCCTGATCGAGCCCCCCGTCCCCCTGTCTGGCGTCCCTCAACCCCGCTACCACCACCCCACCCCCCACCCCCCCCCCCCCAAGTTGCCCATCCGACCCACCAACCCCATCCCTGCCCACCACCACCCACAATCCACCCCCCCCCCCTCCCCCAATGGGGCAGCCAGACTGGATGCTATTAGTGAGACTGCTGCTTGAAGTAGGGTCCATGGCTCAATAAGAGGGGTGGCTCAGACATGAGGAGAATGATTTTCTCTCCGGGAGATGAAACTCTCTGCGACAGAAGGCTGGGGATGTGCAATCATTGAATATTTCTAAAGCAACAGTAGGTAGATATTAGGCAAGGGAATCAAAGCTTGCAGCTTCTCTCTTGGCATGGGAAATAACGTAATGCATCTCAGCAAATGCCAGCAGAGGGGGCTCTGGGGATCAGCAGAGTTTGATATGTTTGGATCATGATTCAGAGAGAAGGACCTTCAAGCTGCATTAAGAATTAGAAGGATGCCTGGCTTATAATACTTCCTCATTTAAGTTGATGTTAGCAGTAACTGGGAAAAAAATGACTGAGCATAATGGTCACTTACATTCTGACATTTCCTGTTTGCCTGGCATCAAAGTAATTCTCACCACAAGCACTAAGAAAAAAAATTTTCTTATGTGGTAAAGAAAGCAGTTTTGAACACTCAGAGGCATATTCCACTGAATAGCTCACTGTGATTGCACTTTGCTTTCACTGGGAAGCTCCAAGATGCAGAGGAAACCCACGAAGCTAAAATGAGCAATATCATGTTGCTATCTCTTCATTTAACACATTTAGTAGCTATCTGTCTTTCCCACCGGGCTTGATTGCACACAGCAGTTTGTACTGCAGTAAAATAGAAATGTTAACACTTCTGGATGCAATGTTAATTTCATCAGTTTTTAACTCTCACCCATTCCTAAAGCCCCATCTATGGCTCCTGCAGATCAAAATTCAGGCCAATGGCATTAAACTTAGATAATGTTTGATAACATTTCTCAAGCAATTTAACAACTGAGGGGCGGTAATGGCCTAGTGGTATTATCACGAGACTGCTACTCCAGAGATCTTGGTAATGTTCTGGGTTCTAGGATCAAATCCCACCATAGCAGATGATAGAATTTGAATTCAATAAATGTCTGGGATTAAGAGTCTAATGATGATCATTGTCAATTGTCAGAAAAAACCCATCTGGTTCACTAATGTCCATTTGGGAAGGAAATTGCCATCCTTACTTGGTCTGGCCTCCATGTGACTCCACACCATAGCAATATGGTTGTCACTTAACTGCCCTCTGGGCAATTAGGGATGGGCGATCAATGTCCAGTGACACCCACATCCCACGAATGAATTAAAAAGAAAATCAGTTTTGCTGTGAACATAGGCATTGGGATGTGGGATGCATTGTTATTGATATCAAGCCAGAATTACATGCAACAGATGTTGCTGAAAACAGTCTCTATGCTACTGTAGACAAATCTGAATGAGCCTTTTAGCCAATGGGGAATTGCTCAGTCCTCCCTCTCTAATTCTGTCTAATGAACAGCACAAAACTCCAGGCCATTGAAACAGATTCTAATAGGAATTTTAAAATGGCATTAATAAACGAAGCAAACAAGAGAATTAGCATCATGTCGCTTTTATTCTGAAAATATGGCAAGGATCTAAGGCACTTCAAACTTTTAAATACACACGTGACAACTTTAAAGGTGACAAGATTGCAGTCTTTATAAATATGCACAGAAAACCATGTACAGGCTTTAATTGAAAGACAGGTTGATATACAAATAATACCTCAAATGTCACTAAAACCAAATTAGATACAGTGATGTAAACAATTTCTAAAAAGAATTAAAAAGCTATTCTTCATGTAAATTCATCTTTATTTGGGTATGTATAAAATAGTTTGAAAATACTGTATGACTCAATTTTGAACAGGTACAAATGATTTTGTTTGATATATAAAAAAGTTCCATATCTTTCTGCAGTTAAGGGAAAGCTAAACAAGGGCCATCCCTCACAACACTTTAAATTTTCACGTTACCAACTCAATTGTATAATTTCAAATATTATAAATACAATGTAGAGATTTAAAATAATGCCATTAATATCATGACACTTGTTTTAATGAACGTTTTTACAGACAAAATATAGATTACAACTAATAGTGGATGCATGAAAAGGAGAAAGCTAAATAATTCCTTGCAGTGTTCACTGTAGTCTAACGCAGGGGGATAAGACAATATTTAAAACAGAGACAAAAAAAAAAGCTTGCAACAGCAGCACAGGATGAGGCGATAGTCAAGCTGAGTGTATAATGAAGACTTTATAATGCCAGCCTCCACAACACTTTCCAGTTTAGTTGCTGGTCAGTAGATTGGCAGAGCTACCTCTTTTGTACTATTGCTAAAAAAAGGTTATGCTGGTGAGCTCAGGCACACATTTACATTCAGTGTCTGTCAATATTAACAAGGTTACATAGCAGCTTAATAGAAAGGACTGAGTCAATGGCAGGTAGGATCAATCAAATTTGCTTCGTCTTGTTGGACTTGGAGAGGTTTTCCTTCCGAGCCTGGGTGTACCCTAAAAAACAAATACACAGATTTACAAATTTAGACTTTATCGCGTTTTCAATGAAAAATATGTCCTGAACAATTATGCAGAGATAGGAGGAAAAAGCATGGGACTGGCATGAGGGAATGATACTGGCTTGAACAGTTAGTACTAACACAGTGGGCTGAATGGCCTCCTTCTGTACCGTAACAATTCTGTGATTAGTTAAACTAACTGTAGCTTTGCAGTAATATCTAATACAGCCATTCTTGTGCTCAATGCTTGAATCAATTTTGGAAATATTTGAATACACATACAAATTCCATTCAACCCTGTGCTAATAGAATACTTGGATATTTTACTCCCATTTTGTTAATTAAGTTATTTAGCTATTTAAGTTATCTAGCTTTTAGTCATTTGCTATTAAGTACAGCATTAGATGAAGAATTTACTCTGTAAAATGCATTGATCTGCCTAGAATTATCTGTAATAAACTTATTGATGAAGTTGCACTCTGTAACAAGGTGAAACTCCAACTGACGATGACAGAGTCATACACAGAACTTTCCAGATTGAAGGTTCTAGCCTGACTGTCCTGTTAAAGAAAGCATCAACCTCAGGCACTCCCATCACTGGGCAAATGGAATAAATAGCATTGGTTAGGCTAAGCTGTTCATATACCAAGTAACATTGTCCTTCAGTACGGCTGGAGTTCAAAAAAGGGAAGAAAAAGTTTAACTAAATTAGGCTGCTGTAAAACCAAGGCAACGTAACTAACCAAGTGTTTTACTGTGACATTATACAAAGTGCAGCATCTTTTTTTTACATGAAGTGTATGTGTCATTTAAGCCTAGATGTAATCATATTATTAATTTAAAAGAAAGATAGTACTTACCGGTGACTGAGCTTTAGAAAAGTTGACATGAGCATACAGCAAGACTCCGATATCTTTATGACCAGCTTCTAGAGCAATAGACAAAGCTGTACTACCATCCTGAATGAAAGGAGGAATTGTGTTCAATTACATAATGAATCCAAAATGGACATACCCTTATATACATTAAAAAAATCAACTCTACTTTTATTTTAAAAGCAATCCTTGACAAATACCAGTAAATCTATTGTATTATTAAAATGCATTTTATTTGCATTACAGTAGTGTTTTGACTAGTAAAACCAAACTACATGGAAATATGGGTAGATCATCCACTAAGGAACAAATCAGAAATAATCTTTTTTGGTGGGGGTGAAAGACGCTGATTTAACATCTTAGATGCTAGTTCTTTAATTGTCTCAAATTTGCTTCACAAATACAGACAACAGCTTTCCATCAATGTAAGTATTTGTTACCCATATCCGAGCAGTTGACAGCTGCATATTCAATAGCTGGGCTGTTGGTTGAAAAGTGAAAATGGCCCAAATGTCTAACAAACCACAATGACTTTAATATTTCCAAAAACACTCACTGTAAACAGTTATTTACACGACTGAAATCTCATGTGTGCATATGATGAAAGACAGATTTCCTAAAACAGATGGTAAGATATCAAACAACATCAGAACGGTCTTCCTTGGAATCAATCCATGGAAAGCGACTGGCCCGGATGATGTCTCCAGCCGTGCGCTCAGACCCAGCCTGGACCAGCTGGCGGAGGTATTCACAGACATCTTCAAGCTCTACCTCCTTCAAGCCAAACTCCCCACCTGCTTCAAGAAGGCCACCATCATCCCCATACCTAAGAAACGAGCCTTAATGGCTACCGCTCAGTGACTCTGACATCAATCATCATGAAGTGCTTTGAGATGCTGGTCATGGCCCACATCAACTCCAGTTTCTCAGCCTGCCTCAATCCCCCACAATTTGCTGACCAATGTAAAACAGCAGATGCCATGTCCCTCGCCCTGCACTCATCCCTGGAACATCTGGACAACAGGGAGATCAATGTCACACACCTGCTCGTTGACTGCAGCTCCACTTTCAACACCATTATCACTTGCAGATTGATCTCAAAATTCCCAGACCTAGGTCTTGGCTCCGCCCTCTGCCCAGTTTCCTGACCCACAGACCGTAATCAGTGAAAATAGACACTCAATGTTGGAGCCCTCCAATGATGTGTCCTCAGTCCCCTACTGTACTCCCTGTACACCCATGACTGCATTGCTAAATTCCAAACAAACAGCATCTGCAAGTTCACTGATGACACCACCATAGTAGGAGGGATATTTAACAACAAGTCAAACTACAGAATGGAGATAGAGGGCTTGGTGACATAGTACAATGAGAACAAACTCGCTCTCAACGTCTGCAAAAACTAAAGAACTTTACCATTAACTTCAGAAAGGAAGATGGAGAACACGCTCCCATCTACTTCAATGGAATTGAAGTTGAGCAGGTGGACAGCATCAAGTTTCTTGGAGTGACAATAACCGAGAACCTGTCCTGGACTTCCCACATAGGTACGAAGGTCAAGAAGGCACAACAATGCCTCTTCTTCCTCAGGCAGCTTAGGACGTTTGGCATGCCCATACGGACCCTCACCAACATTTACAGATGTACCACAAAAAGCATAATGTCCGGGTGCGGTAACTGCTCTATCTAGGACCGTAAGAAACTACAGAAGCTTGTGCGCACAGCCCAGACCATCATGGAAGCCAACCTTTCAATCGACATGGCTCACTGCTGCAGAAAGGCTGCCAACAAAGACCCTTCCCACCCTGGTAATGATCTCCTCCAACCTCTTCCATCAGGCAGAAGATACAGAAGCCTGAACACAAGCACCAGCAGGTTCAGGAACAGCTTCTTTCCTGCTGTTATTAGATTGCTGAATGGGCTCTCTAGCTTAAAATAATGTTTATTTTGCTAATGTTGATCTTGCTTAGCATGCACCCAGTGCAATGTAACCTGTATGCCTCTGTCTAAGTCTATTTACAGCCTCTGATCTGTACATCTCTTACTTACTATGATCTGCCTGTACTGCTCGTAAACAAAACTTTTCATTGTACTTTGATATGTGACAATAAAACAATTAATCCTGAGTTCCATATGACAGAAATGACATTTATGAATTGACTTTGTCAAGAATTGCAATAGTAGTAGACTCGCCAACTTTAAGGGCATTTAAATGGTTATTGGATAAACATATGGATGAAAATGGAATAGTGTAGGTTAGATCGGCTTCAGATTGGTTCCACAGGTCGGTGCAACATCGAAGGCCAAAGGGTCTGTACTGCACTGTAATATTCTATGTTCTATAGTTGTGCCCTGTGAGTGAACATAAAACCAAACCAGTGCTGTGCACTTGATATAATCTCTGATTATACTAACTATATTCTTATGACAGAGCGGTGTAAAGTAGCTGTCCCAGAACAGCGCAAAAATCACAAATCAAAAAGTGATGAAAAAATTGTAAACCACTCTTTTTCCGGTGAATTCCACCGATCTGTTATTAAGTATTTAATGGGACCTGATCTCAGCAAAGAAAAGGGGTAATGCTATCCCTTGACAGGAAATTAAGTTTAAGTTTAGACTGGCTGTGAAACATTGAATTAGATACAAAAAATACATTCCTCATAGCTGATTGATGTTAGTTATTTGAGTTTTCAAAGAGATTATGTTTATAATACAAATTCTTTATAAAGTATAGAATATAGGAACATTTAGTACAATTTGATTTTGAAACATAATTTAGTGTAATACCTTTGATCTATCAGCCAGGAATGGAAGCATCTGAGAGGCAAGACACAAAGTCATAAATGGTATAGAAATGAAGATCACCCAAAATACTACCGTAAAATAACTAACAGAAATAGGGCAAATAGATAAATAATAAAAACTAATCAGCAGCTTTTGGAATAGTCTCGAGGAAAAAGCAAAAATTTTGCAACAGATGTAACAAATTTAAGATTGCTCTTGATAGATCAATTTAAATAAAATGAATAGTCTACCTTATGAGCATGTTCCTCATTCATGCATATTTTATGAAGTGTAAAAATTGTTGCTAATCTTAGTAAATATGGATTTAATTGATATTCTGAAGCTCCATTTAACCAGTCCTTTTCATGACAAGCTGAAGAACATGCAATACAGGAATTCTGGAGAAGCATTGTGCAGAGGGGATTTACCAGGATGTTGCCTGGTATGGAGGGAAGGTCTTATGAGGAAAGGCTGAGGTACTAGAGACTGTTTTCATTAGAGAGAAGGAGGTTGAGAGGCGGCTTAATAGAAACATACAAGATGATCAGAGGATTAGATAGGGTGGATAGTGAGAGCCTTTTTCCTTGGATGGTGATGGCTAGCATGAGGGGACACAGCTTTAAATTGAGGGGTGATAGATATAGGACAGATGTCAGAAGTAGTTTCTTTACTCCGCGTAGTAAGGGTGTGGAACGTACTGCCTGCAATAGTAGTGAACTCACCAACATTAAGGGCATTTAAATAGTCATCGGATAAACATATGGATGATTGGTTTCACAGGTCGGTGCAACATCAAGGGCCGTAGGGCCTGTACAGTGCTGTAATGTTCTATGTTCTATAACTTATACAGATGCTCAAAGTAGCTAGGGAACAGTCGAACACAATTTTTAAATCAATAGATTTCAAAGCATTTTCCTTCAAGATTGTAAACTTGTTAGTAACCAATATCTGTTGCATTTTTCAATTCTGCTAAAAAGATATTTTTGTAGACTTTACATTTAAAAAACTGTCGATTTTCAGAATGTATCCAAGTAACTTTGCTGTAATTTACAATTAGCCTCAAATTTCTCCCTCAAACCAAAATCAGCAATACCTTGCACAATTTTCATTGGTAAGGAAAGCTTTCCAGTATCTCACTCCTGATTGTTCTTTGTGAAAGCTTAGCCAGTGACAGCCAACCTAGCCTCATCACAACCTAGCCTAACCGTCATCTTACCTGAAGTCCAAAAGGACACTTTCCAGTCATAGGATAGTAGTCCAATGTGAGAATCTTATGCACTGGTTCAAAGGTCAGCTGTATCACCTGAACTATATCTCAGCAATATTTTGCTAATCAACACAAATTTCTGATGAAACATCATTGGCTTGAATCATTAATTCGGTTCCACTCTCCACAGTTACCATCAGACTAGCTGCATATGCCAGCTATTTTTATGTTGGACTTCCAGTGTCCACAGTACTTTGATTCTGGATAAATGTAACTGTTGATTTACTAATTCAAGGTTACGCCTCAAACCTTCTAATTCAACACAAATATATCATGAATGCCTCGTATAAAATACTGAAATATTGTTCTTCACAACTCTGATTTGGTTCACAGAAAGGAGAAAGTGAGGACTGCAGACGCTGGAGATCAGAGCTTAAAAATGTGTTGCTGGAAAAGCGCAGCAGGTCAGGCAGCATCAAAGGAGAAGGAGAATCGACGTTTCGGGCATAAGCCCTTCCCGAAACGTCGATTCTCCTTCTCCTTTGATGCTGCCTGACCTGCTGCGCTTTTCCAGCAACACATTTTTAAGCTTGGTTCACTGAAAGACTGATTCATAAAGTAAATAAACCCCGCAGATACTACTGTTGTGAATGCACTTGATAATATTGAGGGGATGGAGGTGTGGGGGTGTGGGAGATTAATGTGGTTTCCGTGCAGGCTGTGGGATTAAAAATGAATTGAAAGTGCTGATCTTTATTAATTGATGAGGAGAAACTACTTCACCCAGAGAGTGGTGGCTGTGTGGAATGCTCTGCCCCAGAGGGCAGTGGAGGCCCAGTCTCTGGATTCTTTTAAGAAAGAATTGGATAGAGCTCTTAAAGATAGTGGAGTCAAGGGGTATGGAGATAAGGCTGGAACAGGATACTGATTAGGAATGATCAGCCATGATCATATTGAATGGCGGTGCAGGCTCGAAGGGCAGAATGGCCTACTCCTGCATCTATTGTCTATTGTCTATTGCTTTTCCTCTCCATGTAGCAATCATTGATGACAAAAAAAGTAATCTGATGTCCCACAATTCCACCTGTTTCCAATATTAATCAGTGACTGGTTGTGAAGTAGTTGATCAATCTGATGTACAAATATCATCAAGTCAATTTATGCTGTGCAATCACACATAGCAATCAGATAAACTGTGTCTTGATCCAGAGAGGAAAGATGGTCCATACATGTATAGATAGTAAACAATTTAAACAAGACAAACACAGACATCCTGCAGTAAAATAATCAAATAGCAACTTACACTGTCAGCTAAAGTGGAATCACATCCAGGTTGGGCCAACAGCAGTTTAACTATCTCCACGTGGCCGTGCTCACTCGCACACATCAGTGCTGTGGAGCCCTCATCATCCTGAATATTGACATCAGCTCCACAGAGGAGAAGGGCTTTCACCATGTCCATCCGCCCGTGACTCACTGCAAGCATCAGCGCTGTCTGACCAGCCTAAACCATAAGAAACAAAACCAGGGAAACTTACTGCTGATACAACTGGCTGAGTTATGCACTGCAAGAAAGCAACTCTACGCCAGAAAATGCAAAACACTACAGAAATTTAACAGAGGACTCGAGTTTCAACACACTTCAACATGGCATGGTCAATCAATGTGATTTTCATCTTTAATTAGAGCACTGCTGGGGAATTATGTGGAGCCAAATGTTTCACAGTCTGGAGGAGACTGAGAAAAGTAAACAGTCAGTCAGTGTGATGCATTTCAATAAAGGAAGATAAATATATTTCAAGAGAAAGCTAAATTTAAAAAAAACACTATAAAACCAAGTCTTCTTTCCAATGGACCATATATAAAGTAGATAGAACACAAGTCACTCACTCATTGAAGCCTGGTCAGCCAGTCAATTGGACCAGAGCTTATCTGTATCTCGAATCTAACTTACCAACCTTTGATGCATAACTCTTAACATTTATAAGTAATAAATATTTGTTGATCTCAATGTGGAAATTTCAATGATCTCATGTTAATGCATGGTGGATGGAAGAGAGCGAGAAATGTAAATTTTCACTAGTCTTGTTAAGAAGAAGTGCTTCCTGATTTCATTCCTGAATGCGAAAAACTCTAATTTTAAGATCTCCTTGCTTTGGATTCTTCAAAGAGGAAATAGCTGCCTTACAACTGCTCTGACAGATCATTTTAAACACGACAGTGTTGTCCCAAAAATCAACTAAAGCAAATCAGAATAAGCAAGAAAAAGATTAGTGAGATTAGTTAATTTACCCTAAGTTAACCTAAACCCTAATGGGCCCTACAAGCTCCAGGTTAGTGCTTGAAAAGAGGTGGTTGCAGAGAGAGTGGATGTGCTGGTTGTGATCGTCAAACATTTGCTAGATTCTTAAATGGTCTCAGTGGATTGGAAAGTAGCCAATGTAAAATGACAACAAGAAAGAACAGGGGCAGGAAACAGTGAACCAAGGCCAGTCAGCTCGACACCAGTCATCAGGATAATTATAGAAACGATTATTAACAGGATAATTATAGAATGATTAGATAAAGCAGCGTGGGTTTACAACAAATTGACTACATTCTTTCAGAGTGTAACCTGCATGATAGACATAAGGAAAATCATTGGATACAGTATATTTGAATTTTTACAAAAACATTCATTAAGGTGCCATGTGAACAGTTGATGCATGAGATAAGATTTCATGGGGTTGGTGATAAAGTGTTAGCATGGATATAGGATTGCATCTAGAAAAAGAGTCAGAATAGTTATGTTAATCTTTAGCAGACAATTATGAATAGAGCGTCACAAGGACCAGTACGGCATCAGCTATTTATAGTCTATGTTAAATGACTTCGATAAATGGACTACTGGTAATGCATCCAAATTTGATGGTAACAGAAGCTTGTGAGAAAGGGAGCTGCGAGGGAGAAATAAGGGTGGAAGCAGGGAAGGAGCAAATTTGGAAAGATGTCCGTCAGGTCAGCTTCCCACTGCATTCCTACCCGGGTCCACTTTTTGTAGTTGAGGGACAATTAGGGCAACTCACAATTCGAAAGCTTCAGCAAGTGCCATAAGTCACTCATGGCCCTGATAAGTGCGAGAAGGCGCCTTCACTGCAGGAGTTCAGAGTCTTAACCCAACAACAATATGAAGGAGCTCAATGGTAGCAAAAAATAAGAATCCTTCCTGTCTATAGCAAAGCCTTGCCACTGAGCTTTGAAACTATGGAAGTGGAAGTCTTTGATGGTCAGATGCATTAAACTTTTCAGGCATACCACAAACATTAATTATTGCAGAGCTTCCCTGTTGCTCCAATTGTATGATGACCACCAGCCTTCCAAATGGTCTGGATGGGGCTGTTGGCCTCCAATAGAGTAGACTGGGAATGCCAACATTGCTGCATATCACAATCTACAACTATAATGTAAACATAGCAAACAAGAGGCAGGCTATTAAGTAGGGTTTTAAGTTGAATAGAAAAGGTAAAATTAAAAGTTAGAGTGATTTCTTAAAACAATTGTCACAATATAAAAAAGAGATGTTACAAACCTGACTGGCTTTGGCATTTACATCTCCCTGACTAAACAATTCATCCACAATTTTCATGTCTTTTTCATTTTCCACTGCAGCGAGAGCAGCGAGCATAATGGGTGTATAGCCAGCTTTGTTCTGCTGATTAACATTGCAGATGTCTGTAATAAAAAGAACACCTTAATTCCTGAAACACCATCAAACCAATACAGAAAGCTTTGCTAAACCACATCATTCTTTCCAAAGCCAGCTATTCAACAAAGTGAAAGGCACATTTTTTGATCAACTTTCAATGAGGTTAAATAAAAGAGAAGCTAATAATATTTATTTATTCAATCAAAGAGTAACTTCAAGCAAAGGGGAAAAGTGTAATTAAACATGAAAACCTGGACCTTTCTGTTGGAGATGCACTGTTTTGTTTGCAGTTCATGAAAATGACATCTCACCATCTGGCTGCTCAAATAAGTACACTGAATTAGCATTAGAAGGTCTGTATTTGCAGAGTAAATATGAACTAGACTCACCATGGAAAACTCTCTTAGGACATTGTATTTTTCAATCTAAGTACCTTTGTAACAACATTATGCATCTTAATTATTTCTAAACCCCTCTGGCAATGAAAATTAACTCCGGTGTGAAGTATCATTTCAACAGCTTTCTAGAAATTACCAATTAGCTCCTTTTCCTGTAATGTTTCTTTCTCTCTCTTAATCCAAGCTCTCTTTCTAGCTCTATTTTGCTTTTGATGCCTGGTTTGATAATGAATTTATCATTCTAACTTAGTGTTTGCTTCAATCTGCGCTATTCATGAAAGAAAAATGGGAAACTGTTGGAGAAACTCAGTCTCTGTGGACAGAAAGCAGAGTAAATGTTTCGAGTCCTGTGACACTTCTTTAGGGCACTGAAGACGTTAACTCTGTTTTCTCTCCACAGATGCTGCTGGACCTGCTGAGTTTCTCCACCAATTTCTGTTTTTGTTTCAGATCTTCAGCTCTTTGTTTCATATTACTGCACTATTAATGAACACTTTTCAATTTAATTGATTAAGGAGCTGCACAATTGTAATTCTTAAGGGCAATGTGCTACAATTAACCTGTAACTTACAGTGCAAAAGCTCATGGAAAACAAAGGTTAATGAACCTTCATTTGTCACAGAGTGAATTCTGGCCCAATACCCTTGCACTTAGAAAACAAGCCATTTCACCAGATACATTTCAAATGTGAAGCATAAACAGCAAATGATAAACCAGAATGTGTACAGTAAGAGTACATAAAAGACACATTTCTCACTAATCCAATAATTTGAACCAAAAATGTTTTACAATCCAAAAGGTGCATACTGTATCTTTAGCTTCTTAGAATAATAGTCAAGTCTCTGTTCCATCAGTATGGTTTTCCCTTTCTATTTACCTTTCGCCTGTCCTGCCATGTCAGATACAAGAATGAAATAGATAATTGGGTTTAGAAAGGACAGCATATGCCTCATCATCAATCTGTTTAATAAATTTCCATCAATAAAGGTACTACTCACTCAAAAACGAAGACTGACTTCTTGACATTTAATTTATTTATTTCCTTAACACTGAAATGTCAGCCATGACATATTCATGCTGTAAACCCGGTGGGGCAAGCATTAGAAAATGTTCAATCGCTGAAGCCACATCTGGTGCGAGATACCACAATGAATCAAGCTAAAGCACCAAATACTGATAACCTGTACTGCTTTCATTAAAAAAAAGTATCTTAAATCATCTAAAATATTTTAAAATATTCAAATCAGTAGAACAGCAGGTCTTTAAAACAGTATCATTCATATTTGCTGCTGGATATTTTTTCAAAACAGTGTTGACGTTTGAAAGAGATTTTTAGCATTCATGACAAATTGTGTTAACAACTCTCACCATCAGCGGCCTTTCCTCTGCCTAAGATATCCAGCACATTCAGTGTGGATGGGCTAGTTTCATGTGATGCACTTTTGCAAATGACTGAAGAGACCAATCTTCATGAGAGGCAGGTTTTAGATAGGAGGTAGTTATCATAGAATCCCTACAGTGTGGAAACAGGCCCTTCAGCCCAACAAGTCCACACCTATCCTCCAAAAAGTAACCCACCCAGACCCATTCCTTGAACATATCACTCTACATTTTACCTCGAACTAATGCACCTAACCTTGTTGTGGATTGTGGTTTTTGGGGTTAACGCCTTTACCTCAGGGTGGTGCATTCTAGCTCATGGTTAAATGTCGTAATTTTCCTCTGTTATTGGCTATTGTTTCCCAGGTGCAAAATTTAACATTTAGGGTCTTCACATTATCCTTGCAAGCATCCAATGTGTGTTTGACTGGATTTCTGGATATCTCAGCACACAAGCTATCCTTGGGATGTGTCTGTCTTCCATTCGGTTAGTGTGCCCAAGCCCGTAAAGTGATTTTTTTTTACCCCAGCTACCTGCCTTGGACAATTTGCCTTTCAGAGAACTGTCACACACATGATTGTTGTCTCTCAAAGAGATGCCACTAACAGCAATGATGAAATTATTCCTTTCTTGGTAGCTGTATGTTAGTCATGCTTCAGAGCAGGGGTTTTACTTAGCATGCTCAAGGGCAGAGATGTGCCCTATCCCAGAATCTTGATATTCTTGATGCTTAGTAATGGAGATTATATTACAAACACAGCATACGTCATCAACCTTCTGAAAATAATGTCAGGAGCATTAATACAAACATGCAAAGAATTAAGATATTCAACATACTTGCATCCAGAAGCAACTTGACAATTTCAAAATTTGAGTGAGACACACTATAGTGAAGGGCTGTGTTTCCATTTCCATCTGCCATGTTGACCACATATTTCAAGACTTCTGCTGAAATCTCCCTGAATCCAGCCAAGTAATCTTCAACCATGGTGGGAACTGCCAACTTCTGACTTGATACACGGAACCATTCATGCTGAATATTGTTCAGGCAAAGTCTCTGTGAAATTCACAAAGTTCTACATTAAGAAACATAGCACTCCACTTGGTGATACGTAGCTTCAGAAGTAAATAACATGATACTTTATGAAGAACCTTCCCTGACAGCACCACAAAGACTGCAGCAGTTCAAGAAGGCCACTCACTGGGCAATTAGGATAGCAATAAATATCGGCTTAGCCAATGCTGTCCACATCCCATGAAAGAGTTCAAAAGATTACATGAAGACAACGAGTGAATGGATCATTTTGATAACCTTTATGATTGGAATAGAGCACAGTACACCATTACTGTTAAGCAAGGTCTTACCTACCCAATTAAAATCTAAGTATCAATAACTAAACTGTTAAACACATAATGAATTGCAATTGACAAATGAAAGAAAAGAAGTCTCCAACATTTAAATTAGGTTTGATATGGATGAATTATCTTAAAATGTCATTAGAAAAATCAAATTAATGTAAGAAAATCTGTTCCATAAATGCAAAAGTTCTACAGATTCTCTGAATATTCCCACAACCTGATGCAATAGATAAGCCACTGCTTTTGAAATAAACTACATTTTAAAAATTTGCTCCACCACCTATATATAATCCACCTTGCAGTTTAATTTATTAAATTAAAGTACAATATATATCGTCTCTGATGTCCAAATATAATGGGGTGGTACAGTGGCTCAGTGGTTAGCACTGCTGCCTCTCAGCGTCAGGGACCCAGCTTGGGCCACTGTCTGTGTGGAGTTTGCACATTCTCCCTGTGTCTGTGTGGGTTTCCTCCGGGTGCTCCAGTTTCCTCCCCCATTCCAAATAATGACAAGCTAAATTGCCCACAGTGTTAGGTGCATTAGTCAGGGGTAAAAGAAGGGAAACGAGTCTGGGTGCATTAATCTTCAGAGGGTTGGTGTGGACTTGTTGGGCCAAAGGGCCTGTTTCCACACTGTAGGGAATCTAATCTAATCTAATCAGAATCCAATAAAATTCTCAACAATATAATGAATATTGCTATTCATCCTTGGTTGCTGGACTCTATAGGAAGACCATCGCAAAAGGGCTATAAAGAGTATTCAAATCTAATTTGTTTTAAACGCACCTTTTGCTATTTTATCTACATATTCTAAATATTTCCAGGAACCATGCTCCACATTTTCTACATTACATTACTGTGGAAACAGCACCAATTGAAGATGCACAGGTATATTGTTCTTGAAATGCATTTAAACTTGCACATTTGTAAACATCCTGAATCACCTTGGAAGACGACTGAAACTTAACTTAACCTTACCACTTCTTTGCTTGCCATTGCTTTTGGATCATTGAGCTGCTTTTTCAGGATATTGCAAGCCGACAACACCTTCTCACTTAACTCATACCTATTGTTTAAAAAGCATAAACAAAACATATTTATTGAGTGCAAAAAAATGCATTACCTTTTCTTTTATTAGCAAATCTGCCTCATTCACTACTCCCCAAGTTAATCAGAAGGCAGGGAATTTGGTCCCAGGTTTCTGACAATAACAATTCACTGAAGCAGGAATGACCCTGGGCAGTTTGTATTTTGCCTTCTCCTGAGGATAAAACCACCCAATTCTCCTTTAATATCTCGCAATTAAAGTAACAGCTCAGATGAATAAATTCAAGGAAATGTGATAAATATTAATATAACAAAGGAGGTTGAGAGATGACCTTATAAAAGGTTTTATATAATGAGGGGTATAGACAGAGTTAATGATCAGTGTCTGTTCACTAGGACGGAAGATTTCAAGACTAGGGGTCATATTTTTAAGTTGAGAGGAGAGAGATTTAAAAAAGTCATGAGGGCCAACTTTATTTACACAGAGGGTGGTGTGCCTGTGGAATGAACTTCCTGAGGAAGAGGTGGATGTGGCTATGGTTGCAACATTTAAAAGACATTTGAATAAGTATGCGAATAGGAAAGGTTTGGAGGGATATGGGCCAGGAGCAGGCAGGTGGGACTAGTTTAATTTGGGATTATGTTCAGCATGGACTGGTTGGACCGAAGGGTCTGTTTCCATGCTGCACGATCCTATGACAAATGCGTTAGCAGTGGACTGGAAAGAACTTTTGAGTTTTAGTCTGTAATTAAAAGTTACTGGAAAATGAACCATTAGATGCACATCAGAAACAGTAGCATTTTGGGATTTGGATTATCTTTCTAAATGACTATCTGGTCTCCATGCACATGAAATTTTGTTTCGTACAAATTGGATATTTCTCACGAAACTGGTTATACTTGTCCCTTATTTCCACTTTGTCAGCTTCTTTTTCACTTCCTCCCGACACTGCAATCTCTTTCTCATTCGATATATTTGCGGTTTCAGTCTGACACAGATCAGGGCCCTCTGGCAGCTTTTCATGATTAACTTCAACTTCGTCCTTAGTATACACTTGATCCTCAAATTCATCATCTGATTCAGAAGTTGAGCTTTCATCCGAACTAGAATCGTCACTGGACGTGGTCTCATACCTAAGAAAATAAAATTATTTGATTAATTTTGGGTAAACACATTAAATGTTAGCCAAAACACTACATTTGACAAGCTGCCAAAAAACATACTGTAATTAAGTTCCCGGTAGAGAGGAAGTACAAATTATTTTCAAACATTGTGCCAACATACACAAACAGCCCACTGTTTTGAAATTAGGCTTCTATTAGATGGAGCATAACTTTTCAGAACTAAAAGGGACACGTACAACAGTCTCATGTATCTGTGGCACTGTAACACTAGAAAATTCTCAGCAATTATGGGTAAGAAAAATTAATTGCTTAACCTACTTTACACAGAAAGGAAAATTAAACGAATATCAGCACATTTACACGTCATTCATTCTTCACAATCAGAAAAGATGCTGGTCTCTGCGTCCCACTCCATCCATTGGCAATAATGATAAGAAAGTTTGCTTGCAATGTTCTGATTTCTTTTCATCATTCACTCCAGACCAGAGTAGGTAAATCCAAAGTTCATTTCCCTAACATCAACACATCCAGAGACCCTCTCCTGCTCCTGACATAGAGCAAAATAAATGTTATGGCACACAAAGAGGCCATTTGGCCCATTGTGTCTGCACTAACCAAACTAAACATCCAACTGTCTATATATTCTAACCTCGTCTCCTGGTCCCTGCTCCTTGGGGTCGACAGCTCTTCAGGTGTAGATCCAGATATCTTTTGATCAAGTTGGAAGTTCCATCTTCCATCAATCCAACAGTGAATTCAAGATACTCATCACCTTCCGAGTCAAAAACAAAGTTTCACATCCCCTCTGATGGTCATCTTAAATCAGTTTTGTAGTTATTGATATCTCTGCTGGGGAAAGCAGGTCTTTCTATTGACACTATTTAGGCTGCTTGGAATTTTCCATACCTCAATTAACATAACTGTCAAGCTTCTGTATTCTAAGGAAAACAATCCAAACCTACCCAATCTTACCCCACAGCTACAACCTCAGCTACATTTTTGTAAATCTCCACATACTCTCTCCAGACTGATTATGTTTTTCCTGTGATACAATGACCAGAAGCGTACACAAAATTTCAGCTTTGGTCTAGGCAGCTTTTTATATAGAGACAGCATTCCTATTCTATAACTTGCCCAATGAAGTGTGTTTTCTTGACCACCTTAACTGCCTTTTCTGATACCTTCAAGAGCTTGTGGTCATGGATTCCAAGGCCTCTCACTTCCTCTCCACACTCCAATTTCTGATTCAGGGCCTCCCGCGTTGGCACGAATCAGATTTTTGTGAAGACTGACCAGGAAAACCATCACTTTGAAGGTGGAGCCCAGTGACACCATCGAGAATGTGAGGCAAAGATCCAGGACAAGGAGAGGAATTCCCCCGAACCAGCAACTTTTAACCTTCTCTGGGAAGCAAATGGCCGCACGCTGTAGGTCTACAGCATCTAGAAAGAGTTGAGTCTCCATAGGGTGCTGCGCCTGAGAGGTGGTGTTTTGGACCCCTCCCTCTGCTTGCTCAGAAATATCACTACGACAAGATGATCTGCTGCAGGTGCTCCACATGCCTTCCCCCTTGCGCATCAAACTGTTGCAAAAGGGAATATGGCCACAGACACAACCTGTGTCCCAAGAATCAGCTGCAGTAAATGTCAGGGCAGTTGCTGTCTTTGGAATATTCACGTTTGTGCTAAATCTCCAATAAACGTACACATTGAATCACAAATACAAAACCTTTATCATAATCCAAGCTGATGTTATTACTGGACCACTCAGCAGCCAGACAGAAACCTGGTTCAACAGATCTCATTTTGATCTGTTTTGGTTTCAACAAACTGGTCCCGCTATGAAACATAAGCCCACAATGCTGCAGAATTTGCTTTAATAGTAAAATAGAAGTTTTGACCAAAGAAATGAAGTTAAAATAAAATGATCCAAGCTGACCACTGATAATACAAATTCAAAGATTTTAAATACACAATAAATGCATAAATCCCACTGATCCCAAAACTCCTTGATAAATTGAAAAGAAATACAACAGATTTTGTAAGTCACGCAAAACACATTCCTGGTACACCACTAATATAATAAACTGTGATCCCTGTGTCCAATGCTTCAGTAGAGTTTAAGTGACTTGTGACTTCAGCTTTTACACTGAAGCTGCAGGTAGGTCCTTCCTGGAGGTATCATACACTTGGGCTTTAAAATACTCCACTTCAAGGGAACTCAGGGTTTTACCCAATGTCTGATCTGGGACTAACTAGCTTGTCAATAAGGGAACCTACTTCATTGTACATCTTTCCCTTCTCGTGAGGTCACACGACTACAAGATACAGGAGCAGAATTAGGCCATTTGGCCCGTCAAGTCCAGTCCATCATTCGATCAAGGACTGGACTTGATCGCATGCTTTCTCCTTGTAAGCTTCGATTTCCTTACCAGTCAAGAACCCATCTATCTCTGTCTTAAATACACAAAATTGACTTGGTCACCATATCCCTCTGCAGTGATGAATTCCACAGAATCACCACCCCCATTGAAGAAATTCCTCCTCATCTCAGTTAGAACATAGAACATAGAACATAGAACAATACAGCGCAGTACAGGCCCTTCGGCCCTCGATGTTGCGCCGATCAAAGCCCACCTAACCTACACTAACCCACTATCCTCCATATACCTATCCAATGCCCGCTTAAATACCCATAAAGAGGGAGAGTCCACTACTGCTACTGGCAGGGCATTCCATGAACTGACGACTCGCTGAGTGAAGAACCTACCCCTAACATCAGTCCTATATCTACCCCCCCTTAATTTAAAGCTATGGCCCCTTGTAATAGCCGACTCCATACGTGGAAAAAGGTTCTCACTGTCAACCCTATCTAACCCCCTAATCATCTTGTACACCTCTATCAAATCACCCCTAAACCTTCTTTTCTCCAAAGAAAACAACCCCAAGTCCCTCAGCCTTTCCTCATAGGATCTTCCTACCATACCAGGCAACATCCTGGTAAACTTCCTCTGCACCCGTTCCAGTGCCTCCACATCCTTCCTATAGTATGGCGACCAAAACTGCACACAATATTCCAGATGCGGCCGCACCAGAGTCTTATACAACTGCAGCATGACCTCAGGACTCCGGAACTCAATTCCTCTACCAATAAAGGCCAGTACGCCATATGCCTTCTTCACTGCACTATTTACCTGGGTGGCAACTTTCAGAGTTCTGTGTACATGGACACCAAGATCCCTCTGCTCTTCCACACTACCAAGTAGTCTACCATTAGCCCAGTAATCCATCTTTTTATTACTCTTACCAAAGTGAATCACTTCACACTTAGCTACATTGAACTCCATTTGCCACCTTTCTGCCCAGCTCTGCAGCTTCTCTATATCCCGCTGTAACCTGCCATATCCTTCCTCACTGTCTAAAGAGTTGTCACTCTGATGCTATACCCTTGGATCATAGACTCTCCTACTAATGGAAATATCTTCTCCACAACCACTCTGTCCAGGTCTCTCAGTTTCCTGAAAGTTTCAATCAGATCCTCCTGATCCTTCTCAACTTCATAGGGTACAGACCCAGAGTCCTCATATGACAAGCAGTTCATCCTCATCACCATTCTTGTAAACCCTCTCTGGATTCTCTCGAAGATCGCACATCCTTCCTTAGATATGGGGCCCAAAACTGTTCACAATGTTCCAAATGTGGTCTGACCAGAGCCTTATACAGCCTCAGCAGTACATCCCTTCCCTTTTATTCTAGTCCTCTTGAAATAACTGCTCACATTGTATTTGCCTTCCTAAATGCCAAGTGAACCTGCATGTGAACTTAAAGTCCTGGACTAGGATGCCCCAGTCTTTTTGGGCTTCAGGTTTCTGAAGCCTTTCCCATTTAGAAAAACAGTCTATACCTCTATTCTAGGTAAAAAAAAATCTGTATTCCTGTATTCTGTATTCCTGATGAAGAGCTTTTGCCCGAAATGTCGATTTTACTGCTCCTCTGATTCTGCCTGAACTGCTGTGCTCTTCCAGCACCACTAATCCAGAATATACCTCTATTCTACCTACCAAAGTACATAACATCATATTTTCCCACATTACATTGCATTCCATCTGCCACTTCTTGTTCCAATCTCTTAGCCTGTCCAAATGTTTTCAGATTTCAGCTTCCTCAACACTACCTGCCCCTCCACCTATCTCTATGTCATCTGTAAACTTAGCAATAATGCCTTCACAGTTTCTTTGTCCAGGTGGTTAATGTATAACGGGAAGTGATCCCAACATTGGCCTCTGGGGAACCATACTAGTCACTGGCTGCCATCCTGAAGAAATGCTCCATTATCCTCACCCTCTGCCTTCTGTCATTCAGCCAATCCTCTATCCATGCCAGTACCCGGAATGAGCTGGCAGAGGAAGTGGTGGAGGCTGGCACAATTGCAACATTTAAAAGGTATTTGGATGGGTATATGAATAGGAAGGGTTTGGAGGGATATGGGCAGGGTGCTGGCAGGTGGGACTAGATTGGGTTGGGATATCTGATCGGCATGGACAGGTTTCCATGTGTACATGTCTATGACTCTATGACTTTACCTTGCTCCGAACACCATAGGCTCTTATCTTATTTATTATTAGCACCTGTCTACACAGCCATCCTGTTCCAAGGACTTCAGAGGACTACTTTGCTCAAAGTAAAAAGATGTGAAACAATAACTTTGTCTCTGTAACCTGGGTGTTGCCCTTAAATTTAATAAAAAAAAGCTCTGTAACACTAAGGTCCATTATTTACCATGCTGGGTCACAAAACACCACAAAAAATTAAAAGTACATTCGCTGTGCACAAAGGCCATTCATTCTAAAGACAGACCCAAAAGATTGTTTTTGAAAGAAATCACCATGGCTACAGAAAGATTACAAGTTAATAATTAACTTCAGACACACAGAAAACCCACCATTACCAACTCACAAACCCAGACTCTTTAAAAAAAATTATACACACAATACTTCAAATCACAATTCCCATTTATTGCTTTTCCTGAATTCATTGCCTCACGTTTCTTGAGACTGAATTCCATATGCCACTTCTCAGCCCATACAGCACACCATTTCTGAGTCGCTATCCTCTCATAACCAACAACACAGTCAGAGTCATATAGCACGGAAACAGACCCTTTGGCCCAATCAGCCCAGGCTCACAAGGATTCCTAATTAAACTCATCTCACCTGCCTGCAGTTGGCCCATATCCCTCCAAAACCTTTCCCACTCATGAACTTATCCAAATGTCTTTTCAATATTGTGGCTGTACTTGCATCTACTGCTTTCTCTGGCAGTTCATTCCACATACGAGCCACTGTGTATATAAAAAAAGAGGCTGCCCTTTTGAATCTTTCTCCTCTCACCTTGAAAATATGCCCCCTTATTTTGAACTCTCCCACTCTAGGGAAAAGGCCCTTATCATTTACCTTAACTATACCCCACATGATTTTATAAACCTCAGTAAACTCAACCCTCACCTCCTATGAGGTAAAAACAATAACTGCAGATGAAGGGCTTTTGCCCGAAATGTCGATTTCGCTGCTCCTTGGATGCTGCCTGAACTGCTGTTCTCTTCCAGCACCACTAATCCACACCTCCTATGTTCCAGTGAAAAACACCAGCTTTTCTGTCTGTTTTTGTAACTCAAATCCTCCTTTCCCAGCAACATAATAGTAAATCTTTTCTGACCCTCTCCAGTTTATTAACATCCTTCTTATAATAGTGACCAAAACTGCACACAGGATTCTAGAAGGGATCTCACCAAAATCTGTACAACCACAACATGTCATCCCAAATCCTATACCCAAAGGTTTGAGCATTGAAGACTAGCGTGCTAAATGCCTTTTTAACCACCCTGCCTACCTGTGATGCAAATTTCAAACAATTATGTACCTGAACCCCTGGGTCTCTCTGCTCTACAACACTATGCAGGACCCTACTATTAATTGTATAAATCGTGACCTTGTTTTTATTACCAAAATACAATACTTTACATTTATCCAAATTAAACTCTTAGTCCATTCACCCAATTCATCAAGATCTTTTTGTAACCTTAGATAACCTTCTTCACTCCACTAAGTTTTTGTCATCTCATATCTCCCACATTTAAGATGAACTCATTAATATATACAACAGCCAGTGAGCAATATTGAGCCCTGAGGATTGCCGTGGAAACTGTTTCCTAGTCACAAAAACATCCATCAACCATTACTCATTGTTTTCTGATACTAAACCAATTTGGATCAACCTTGCTACATCTCCCGTATTCCATAGGGTTTAATTTTTCTGACCAATCTGTCAGGTGGAACTTTGTCACATGCCTTTCGAAAATCCACGTGAGCAACAACCACTGCACTACTTCCATTGATCCGATTTATTAACTTCTCAAAAAATCCAACTAAGTTAGTAAGATGTATGCTCCTCTCGATCAAGCTATCCCTGATTATTTTGTGTCTTTCCAATTGAAGTTTATCCTGTCTTTCACAATTGATTCTAATAATTTGGACCAAAGACAGATTTGTCTATCCCTCAATTCCTTTTTAAACAATGGGATGTTTGCAGACCTTCTATCTGATGGCTCCTTACCTGTATCCAGTGAGAAATGGAAAATGATCCTCAGAGCTATCTTCATCAGCCTGGGATACACCCCATCCAGCCCCAGTGATCAATCCACCTTCTCCTCCTTTCCTGCATTACCACAGCACTCTTAACATTCTAATGATCCTGGTCAAACACTAGACCTTTCCTCTCCAGTATGCTCAAAGCTTGAACTTTCAGAGTTGCATCGCCACTCCATGGCACCCCAAAATACGACAACTAATTACTCATTAACAATCTTTCGCCTCTGAGACTACATCAACACTGATTCTACCATCGTTGCTTCAAAACACAGGCAGGCATCTGACTTGACCTGCTTGTTTCTGGTGATAGTAGTTCTATTTCTTGGCTAGAATTTCCATAAATTCAGGGAAAAGAGAAATCAGAGAGAAGGTAGAAATGTGAGTGAGCTAGCTTGAGGTGCATTAAACACAGGCTCAGAAAGGAAAACAGCACTTGGGAAATCAAAAGCATCCAAGGTCATTGTGATCATAGAATCCCTACAGTGTGGAAGCAGGCCATTTCACCCTTCAAGTCCACATCGATCCTCCGAAGAGCCGACCCAGAACCAACCCCTACCCTATCCCTGCATTTCCCATAGCTAACCCACCTGGCCTGGACATCCTTGGAAATGTGGACAATTTAGCACGATCAATCCACCTAACTATGTGACGAAACCAGAGCACCCAGAGGAAACCCACATAGACACGGGGAGAATGTGCAAACTCCATATAGACAGTAGCCCAAGGCTGGAATCGAACCTGGGCCCCTGGTGCTGTGAGGCAGCAGTGCTAACCACTGTGCCACCATGCTGCCCTGCTAGAATGAAGATGATCCAAGGGTCAGGTTAAAAGCAATACAGAACAACCTCTGTTATCCAAACATCAATTATCCGCATTTCGGATTATCCAAACAAGATCCCGTAAAAACATTACATCGAAGAGGTGTTACCGATACTTCCTCCAGACCCCATTAACGAAGCTATCGCTAGTTTGTGACTTTACATGGAGTGGTATGAAGCAGGCAGTAAGAGCAGTTTGGGGCTGAGAGGAGCGACAGATATATAATAATACTAATAATATTCACCTGGGTTGCTGTTGTTGTGAGCAGTTGTTGGTGGGTAACAGTCGCCAGGACTACGGCGCTTTATTCACAAGGCAACAGTTGCTATAACTGAAGCCGCCGCTGCCTGCCGCTCGCTCACTCACTCACTCGCTGGCGCGCGCACACACCCGCCCTCCCTCTCTCCCACACTCAGTCCACGAACCCTCCAACCGCCGCCAGGCAGGAAGCGGGCCATCAGTGTCATCACACACAGCACTGCAGCTGTGCACCACGCTCTGATCACCTTCGGATCCTCACACGGTTTAAGGAATGTGAATCCTGCCTGGTGCCTGACGTTAATTATCCTGATCGATGTGCAGCGTGGACCTCTCTCTACCTTTGCAGCACAATTATCTGAACAATCAGTTATCCCATCAAAATACTCCCCGCCTGTCTCCTTCAGACAATTGAGGTTGTTCTGTTTTATTATTTTGGCAATTACAAAGCCCATGTATGACAAACAGCAGCCAAGGTCTTTTCCCCCAGGGTTGCGAAGTCCAAAGCTAGAGTCCATAGGTTTAAGGTGAGAGGGGAAAGGAGCTGAGGGGTAACATTTTCACAGAGGGTGGTGCATGTATGGAATGAGCTGCCAGAGGACATGGTGGAGGCTGGTACAATTACAACATTGGATGGGTATATGTACAGGAAAGGCTTTAGAGGGCTATGAGCCAAATGCTGGCACATGGGACTAGATTAATTTAGGATATCTGGTCAGCATGGACAAGTTGGACCATAAGGTCTGTCTCTGTGCTGTACATCTCTATGATTCCACACTGCCAAGTTATAACATTTACACATTTGAATTAACAGCTCAATAATTTTTTTTTCTTCCAAACTAAGGTATCAGATGTGGACAGTCCATTCCAGTGGAAATGCTTAATAAGGGGATTGACAGGCTACATTGAAAATAATAACTCTTTCCACAGAAGCACATTTAAAGGTAAAGTTTTCAGTATCTTTGGCTTATGAGCATAGACCACACATGCATGTGTGACCTGTGTACATAAATTAAAGGTACTGTCAACATTACCTTAAAGGGATAAACAATGTAACAGTGATTAACAGTTCCAACCTTCTGCTTTTACACAGGCATCATTTTCATGTAAACTCAAATAACAAATGTAATTCAGAACACAATCATACTAGCCACAAACTCTATACTTTAAGATCTTACATGATCTTTCTCTGACATGTCATTTCCATTCTACATGTCATTTCTGTCATTAACATTGAGATAATAATTTCTCTTAGCAAAATCCAGCTGTCTGAATTTTCTCAGCTTTTCATGTTTCTGAAATTCTGAACTAGCCATTTTGATTTCTTATGAACCAACCACTTTTAACAAGAGTTTTGCTATGGGGAATATATCTGAAAATTCAAATAAAAGAGACTCATGGCTGCTATTGGTGATGAGTCAGAACAATTCTCCGAATTTAAGATAAAAGCTATCCACTCACCCTCCGTTTACACCAACAAACTGAAGGTTTTTCCTTGTGCCATTTGCTTCATGCTTTCTTGGGCTATCTTTCTTTTTCATTATGGACTTGAGGGTACTTGTATTGCTCGAAGGCACTGCAAAAAAAAAACATTATGGTGAATTTGTGAAAGCTACTTACACAGGTACATTATACATAAGAGTTTAGAAGAAAGAAAGGAGGCATTATTGAAATATAAAAGATTCTTAGGAGGCATTGAAAGGGGAGATGTGGACATATTGTCTCCTAGCGAGTTTTGAGAAGATTTATAGCTCAGGTTGAGGTTCTGGATGTAGGTTTGCTCGCTGAGCTGAGAGGTTCATTTCCAGACGTTTCGTCACCATCTTCAGTGGGCCTAAGGCAAAGCAGTGTACATGACAGAAAGCAGGAATCATGAACACTGTTTCGCCTGAGGCCCACTGAAGATGCTACCTGTAAGGGTGATGAAGTGTCTGGAAATGAACCCCTCAGTTCAGTGAGCAAACCTACATCCATGTTGTCTCTTGTCATGGAAGAGTCTAAGACCAGAGACGTAATTAAGCAGTTGTCAACACTGGAGGGTTAAGTATATTCAATGCTGAGACAGGCAGATTTCTAACTAGTTAGGGAATGAAGGATTATTCAAGATAAGGATCAGAAGGGGGTTGACCAGAGCCCCTATGATCTCATTGAACAGCGGAATGGGTTTGAGAGGCTGAATTGCCTACTTTTACTCCAACACCTTGTGGTCGAGTTTGAAAGTTTGCGTCAGATGGCTTGTTGGTTGGGATCTATCCAGAAAAGAAGCAAGAGCCTTCCCTATAACTGGGAAACACCGTGGGCCACTCCCATATGACATTTAATCATCGGTTACAAGAATCGTGAGTCAGGTGCCTGTTATTACTTGGGCAGGGATGATGCACGATTCAAAAACACTCAAGGGTGCACAAGCAAAACTAAAATACATACTTATACAAAACAAGTTTTTACAATGCATCATGCAAAATAAACAGCACAATCTGAACAAAAAGGCAAGTGACCTTTTCCTGATTTTATACCACATCTATTCAAATGTACAAGTTCCTCAGTTAAAATGAAACTAAATTTTTGATCCCTAAAAACTATTCTGAATCATACACTAGGCAATTTAGTGAACCTTGCTTTATGATCTTTGATTCTGCTCATTCAATCAGTTAGCATTCAAAAACTGAATAGCACAAAGCCATCTTGCAAATGATCCCTATCCCTTTTCTCGTACACTATAAATTGGTACTTCCGTTGAAATTTGGTATTCTTGCATCTAATGAGTGCAAGGTGAAACCTTTCACAAACATCCAAGTGCTGTAATCTCCAGCACTTTTTTCCAAGCTCAGATTCCAGTAATTTGCTCCTATCCCCATTGCTTTACATTACCAAGAGCATAAGTATGAATGCCAGGAAGCTCTGCTAAAACTTGAGATCAACATCCTCAATTCCTCACTGAATATTTCCTAGTACGGAAGGCAGACTAACTCAATTGTGTTCAATAATCCAAGTGAAAAATCAGACAAATTAGTCTGATACTGTCAAACAACATTGTCGGTAATAGTTTTGAAAGAAACTATTTCGGACGGCATGGTGGTTCAGCAGTTAGTACTGCTGCCTCACAGCGCTAGGGACCCAGGTTCAATTCTAGCCTTGGGTGACTGTCTGTGTGGAGTTTACACATTCTCCCAGTGTCTGTGGGGGTTTCCTCTGGGTGCTCAGGTTCCCTCCCACAGTCCAAAGATATGTAGGTCAGGTGAATTGGCCATGCTAAATTGCCCATAGTGTTCAGGGATGTGTAAGTTAGTTGCATTAGTCAGAAGAAATGTAGAGTAATAGGGTAGGGGAATGGGTCTGGGTGGACACTCTTCGGAGGGTCGGTGTGGACTTGTTGGGCCAAAGGGCCTGTTTCTACACTGTAGGAATTCTAAAAAAAAACTTGATGTCAAATGAACATTTGGCTATAGCCACCAAGGCCTTTTCTTATTCCACTTTGCCAATGAACATTCTTTCACATAAATAGATGTGTCAGTGCAAAAGTAATAAAGTGCATTATGTATACTCACTGACATTCCTTCATCCATCTACTTTAATTATATATTCTTGAGTCTTACCAAACTCCCTGCCATATCTCAAAAAGAATGTCAATAGATATATGAAACATGACTTTGGAATTTTTAACGTTTGATGTTTTGAAGATCTATGTTCAGCATAAGACTTTAATAATAATCATGAAATCCTTGTTGATTGTCAGGAAAACTCTTCTGGTTCACATTAGTGTACGAAACTCCTGGTCTGGCCTCCATGCGACTCCAGACTCACAGCAATATAGTTGACTCTTGATTGCCTCCTGAGCAAATTAAAGAGGAGCAATAAATGGCCAGTGATGCCCATATCAGAGGAATGTATAACGAAAAAACAAGGCGTTGTTGGATTATATTTTAAGCATCCTGTTCCTCGGATGCTGCCTGACCTGCTGTCCTTTCCAGCACCACTCTAATCTATATTTTAGTCATGGATTTGAAATGGAATTAGATTACACACCTTTTAAAAATGGAAAATTAGAGAGAGTTAAGTTGTTTTAAAAAGGCACATGAAGCCTGTTTTTTTCTTTAGGACACACATGTTTCACAGTTCATCACAATACATACCATGATGTGCAGAGGCTGCTTGTTGGTTGGTTAAGAGAGTTGTTTCTTCCTGTTGTAGTAAGGTCTCACAGGAGTCAGTGATCTTCAAAGTTGACAAATTTGTTGATGCCAGCACAGTACTGGCAGTTTGGATACATGGACTGTGCTCACCTATTGAACAGAACAAGGCAATTTCTCACTATGAGATGGTGCTACTGCAGTAGATTGATTAATATTTCTATACGCGCAGTTAATTATTTAGAAATTCTGCCTGTGCATATATTACACATGGAGTATATACAGAGATGAGAACATTGGAAGGTAGACTCGCCCTAGTCCTACCTAGATACCTCTCATTAGACAGAGCTGACTGGTTTAACCAGAGTGTCACCATGCCTCAGGGCAAGAAGAGAGGTGGAGGAGAGACCTTCATGGTAACCTCAGCTGGTGCAGGAATTGAACTCTCACTAATGGCATCACTCACCACCACTCATCACAATCACTCACCAGCCATCCAGCCAACTGAGCTACACCGACTTCATCACATTAGAAGTATTGAGAAGTCCAGCACATTGCAAACAAGGTGCGTTACGGTCTTCAAACAGCTGCATTTGGACATACATTTGTTACTTTTCCACAAAAATAACTCGACATGAGAACCATCCTGGAAAAGGTCTATCATGTTGCAGAAGGCCATTAAGGGACTTTACACAATGCTGAGAATCTTCAATTGGATGAAATGGGAGGATCAAGAGGAAACAGACACAGTCAGTCAGGACTAAAAACTAAACAGCACAACGTATTGGATATGGACAGCAGAGTTTTGCAAGGATTCAAGGTTTGAGCATGAGAGGGATAAATAACTTTGGAATACTCCAGTTACAAAAGCATGAATGACAATGTTCGCAGATTAACTGAGGAAAGAGTCGGCAGTATTTGTGATGAGGAGGTTACAGAGAAAGCTCATTGCAATATCAAACAGAAGTTGTGAAATTCTTCACTGGCCACGTAGAGTAGTGGAACTAATTATAAAGGTGTGGATCTTTATCTAACAATAATGACGTTTGTCTTCCAAATGGTTAATTGAAGGAAACCCCAGCGCATCCGTGATGGAATGAACAGTCTGGCAGAGTAAAGGCCATGGAAGGATGGAGAGACAGTGCTATGTACCATTGTTGGGTAGCAGAATCGGAATCTTTTCCCAGGAACAGCCAACACGTGAATGAGGAGCTGCAGCAAAGCAAAAGGAAAGGTGTTTGGGTAATACAGAAGTAACTGTACACACAGGCCAAAGCTGGATTAGTTCATTAATAAACAATGGAAATGGATTTACGTTTGCAAGGAAGTAACCAGGTGTGTAGATGAGGGCAATGCTTTTGATGTGGTTTACTTCAATTTCAGCCAAGGCTTTTGATAAGGTCCTGCACGGGAGACTGATAGCAAAGGAAAGAGCCCATGGGATCCAGGAAACTTTGACAAATTGGATCCAGAATTGGCTGAATGGCAGGAAGCAGAGGGTGATGGTTCAGGGGTTTTTTTCCACCTGTAAATGTGTCCACTGGGGTGCAGCACAGGTTAGTAGTGTTTCTGGCTCACATAAATTATTTAATCTTGAACTTAGAAGGGTGGATCAGTAAGTATGCGGACTATTCAAAATTGGTGGGATGGTAAATAGTGGGGAGGTTAGTCTGTGACAACAAGAGGATAAAGATGGGCTGGTCAGATAAGCTGGTCAGTGGCAAATGGAATTCCAACTGGATAAATGTGAGATGATGAACTTAGGTAGGGCAAACAATGCAAGGGAGTACATGATGAACGGTGGATCCTGGGAAGCACCGAGGATTAGAGGGACCTTGGTGTGCACACCCACTGGTCCCTAAAGTTATCAGCACAGGTAGGCAAAGTGTTTACAGGCCAAATGGATACTTGCTTTTATGAGCCGAGGCACAGAGAGTTTAAGGGTGGGGATGAAATGCTAGAACTATATAAAATGTTGGTTAGGCCACAGCTAGAGTATTGTGTACAGTTCTGGAACCCATATTATAGGAAGGAGGTGATAACACTGGAGAATGTGCAGAGAGAGATTTACCAGCATGTTGCCTGAGCTGGAGAACTTCAGTTATGAGGAGGGATTGGACAGACTGGGGTGTTTCCCTAGATCAGAGCAGAGCAGATTGAGAGGGGACACAATAGAAATATATAAAATTTAAGGGGCACAGACAGGTTATGTAGAAATTTCTCTTTAACGGAGGGATCAATAACCAGCAGCCATAGATTTAAGGTAAGGGGAAGGAATTTTAAAGGAGATTGTGATTAAAAACTTTTTCACCCATAGGGTGATGAGAATCTGGAAGTGTAAGGCTGGTGGAGGCAAAAATCCTCAAAACATCGATGAAGTATCTACATGTGCACTTACAATGCCAAGACATACAGGGCTACGGACGAAGTGCTGAAAAATGGGGTTAGAATAGTGAGGTGGCAGTATTTCTGAGGGACAGGCCTGATCATCAGAGGGGCCTTTTTCTGTGCTGTGGATCTATCTGACTCAATGGCTGTTCACCAACCGATTGGTTTAGCTCCAGCATCAATTACAAAGCTTGATGCCATCCAGGATAAAGCAGCCCACTTGACTGGCACTCCATTGACCACCTTCAACATTCACTCCCTTCAGCACTGAAGCACAGTGCACCATCCACAATGCACTACAGTAAGTCTCTCAGGCTCCTCCAGCAGTACCGTCCAAACCCATGATCACTACCATCCAGGAGGACAAGGTCAGCAGATACATAGGAATACCACCAATGGCAAGCTCCCTGTCAAGCCATGCCCCATATTGGAGCTAAATCACATTCCTTCACACTCCCTGCGTCAAATTGCTGGATCTCTCTCCTTAGCATCATGGTGAGGGTAGCTACACCCTGGGATCTGGAGGGGCTTGTAAAGGCAGCCCAGCCACTACTATCTCAAGGCCACCTGGGATGAGCCATAAATGCTGCTCAGCCAGCGGTGTCCAAATCTCACACATTAATGATGAATAATATCTACATTACTACCAATCTTTGCTCTATCTGTGTCATTACCAGACTTGGAAATGTGGTGAATAGTTGTGGCCTGAATACAAATGGATATGAGCGGCCAATTATGAAGTGGTTCCCTGCCCGTTAACCCTGCTCGAGTTCTCTTGCCTCTCAGCTAATTTCCTAACCGTGTCAATAATTAGCCTTCAATTCCATGAGCACCGCCAGCCCTAAGAGCATCATCTCCTGATTCAGGATGCAAATTTAGCCACAGGCATGGAAGTTAGCTATTCTCATATGATTACACTGTTCTGTCTTCTTTACAATCTGAATAACGGGGAGTATGGTGACAGGTGAGAAGGAAGTCAATGGCTCCATGCTATCTTCTGAGATCAAAGGTACTGTCCCCATATTTCAAAGGGCCCCATGATAACTCTGCATTCCCAGGCTCTTGGGATGGCAGCAGACATTCTGGCCCCTCTACCCTTCCCCTGGCCAGACAAGCTTCCATACTTGGCTAACTTTAAACAGCATCTGTCCATTACGCTCAGTGCCCAGTGCAACCTTATCCATTGCCACCTGACCTCTATCGTAGGCATAGGATAGACAAACACCCCCCAGAGAGGGGAATGCACTGGTTACTCACTCCAGAGTGCAGGGAAATGACTACCTCAATAACATCTAACAAAGAACTACCAAAGATCTGAAACTAAAACAGAAATTGCTGGAGAAATTCAGCAAGTTTGGCAGCTTGAGTACAGAGACAGAAGGCAGAGTTAATATTGATCCTGAACTGTTCTGAAGAAAGAGGACTACCTCACTTGCTGCCCAGCATTTTGATTCAGGTGTAAACCTCAAGACACATATTACAGAGAACGTCACTGGAAAATAGAACTTGGTCCTGGCAAGCTGGCCTATGAATGAGCATGTGTAAGATACACATGCTGGTAATAGGGCTTCCTGATGCTTGCCCTCAAAACCCTTTAAAAGGTTCAAGAACTTGATTGCAAATATTCATGTTACTCACAATCTGAATTTTGATCTCTCCCCAAATCTAGTTCCCCAGCTCACCTTGCTCCCTGAACCCCAAGCACCAACACAAAGATTACACCCTGAGTCTAGGATAAAGGACTTTATCAAAAGTCTCAGAAAATCCACTTCATCATCCTCTCTCCAGCCCTCTGGTGTGATCTACCTTGCACAAGTCCAACCTGGCTACCTTTGTCCAGAATCATATATCACTGTTATTTCAATTATAGTCTTTAGTCATTTCCCAGATTTGCTAATTGGTCAGTAACTCCCTGGTTTCCCGCACTGACCATTCTGATGTATGAATGTTATGGAACACTTTCCAATCAAAACATATTATTGCCAAAATAGAGGGGAACTGTACAGATCATAGCTAATGCATCTGAAATGTTTTTATTTTTCAACCCTGAAATGGAAACCATCTGACCCTCAGGATTTATAACTATTTCTTTGGTCATTGATACTATTTATGAATAATTAATTTCAGTGAGTCACTGTGCCTGATTCAATATCAGTTTCTTGGGATGCCTTCTTTCTCCATTCTAGATTCCATTGTAAAATAGTTCAACATGTCTGCTATTTCCTTTCGTTCATTTACAATAGCACCTTGGCTAGTTTTTTTTTTAAAAAAGGGACTCACACTGCCCCCAGCTACCTTTTACTTCCTCAAAATTGTAAAGACTACAAAATCAACCGAGATACCTTGCAGGTTCTTCACGGTTCCATTTGGCAGCTTGTTCCGCTATCTGTGGTGTCACCACTAGCAGCCTTGAATGCTTTCCTTATATCTCTGAATCTACACTAGTTGGCAAACAGTGTGTGCCTTTTCTTCCTGTTTAATGTTGCCTCTTACTGTTTTGCCATCTATGGTTGTCTTGTTTGGCAACAGGACAAAGCATCCTGCACGATAGGCATCTGGTCTACCACCTCAAACATGCGCTCCCTCCTCCACTGACAGTCAGAGTGGCAGCAACGGATCACACACAAGATGAACAGCAGCAACATATCAAAGCACCTCCAATAAGTACCTTCCATACATGTGGTCTCTCATCACCAAGAAGGGAAGGGAAACATAGTGCCCTACAGATAACATCACTGGATTCAGAGGCCCGAGCTAATCTGGAGACATGGGCTCAAATTCCAAGATGGCTGTTGCTGGAATTTAAATTCAACTAATCAACCTGGAATCTGACTAGTCTCAGTAACAGTGATAATGAAACTACCATGAACTGTTGGCCCTGGTTACCCTGGTCTCTTTGTGAGGTACGCGGAACATTCCTTGTTCCAGTCCTATTCTATGCCACCACTCATAATTCTTCCTCCAATGTATCGATTATATCATTTGTGTTGATCCCCTCTCATCTGAATTGAAAACATTTAGCAATTTTATTTCCAATTTTCACCTCGCTTTCACCTTTACCTGTTGCATCTCTGACTCCTCCCCTCCCTTTCTCAATATCTCTGTTTCATTTCTGGGGATAGACTGGCCACTAATATCCACTATAAGCTGTTTGATGTCCACAATTACTTTGACTATACATCCTCACACCTGCATCCTGAAAAAGACTACTCCATTCTCCCAGTTCCTCAATCTCTGTTCTGATGATGCCAACTTCGAAAAGGGAGCCTTCGAAATGTCCATCTTCTCCTTCAACCGAGGATTCCCCAGTATTGCTGTTAACAGGGCCTTCAGCCGGGTACGACCCATCTCCCGCACTTCAGTCTTCACCCCCCTCTTCCCTCCCACAGTGATAGGGTCCCCCTTGCCCTCACCTACCATCACACCAGCAACCACATTCCGAGGAGCATTAGCTGCTATTTCTGTCACCGGCAGCAGGATGCCACAACCAGACACATATTCCCCTCCTTTCCCCTCCCCTCCCTGATCAGCCTTCCAGGATATCCCGATCCACACTTCCTTTCCTCCCAGCACTCTCCCAGTGTCACATGGCACCTTCCCCAGCAATCGCAGAAGGCGTAACCCCTGCCCATTTACTTCCTCATTATCCAAGGACCCAAATACCTTCCAAGTGAAGCAGTGCTTTTCCTGCATTTCACACAATCTGGTCTACTACACTCGCTGCTCACAATGTGGTCTCCTCTACTTTAGGGAAACAAAGCATAGACTGGGTGACAGCTTTGAAGGACATTTACATTCCATCTGCCATCACCCTGAGCTTCCGGTTGCCTACCATGTCAACTCACCACCCTGTTCCCTGGCCAGCATCTCTGTTTCAGGCTCACTGCAGTGCTCCAGAGAAGCTCAGCACAAACTGGAAGAACAGCACCTCACTTTCTGCTTGGGGACCCTACAGCCTTCAGGACTCAATATAGAGTTCAATAATAGGGCTTGAGACACCTTCTCCATGTCCTTACCCCAACCCCCACACACCAGGCCTTGTTATCACATGGTCTGCTATTACACACAACCCATTGTTAACCACCAACAGTCCCCACTAGTAGCCATTCACCATTCCAACCAGATCATCATCCACTTCTTTGTCTGTCCAACTGTTCTTCTCTCTCTTCGGGCTCTATCCCCACATCATTTACTCCTTAGGCCCTCCCTCTCCACCCTGCCTTCTGCATAAAAACCAACCTTTTTCCTAATGACCACCAGTTCTGAGCAAGGGTCCCTGGACCCAAAATGTTAACTCTGATTTCTCTCAACAGATGCTACCAGGCCTGCTGAGATTTTCCAGCAATTTGTTTTTGTTTTTGATTTCCAACATTTATAGTTCTTTTGTTTCACGGATAGCGGTATGGCAGACAGAACAAAATGTTGCTCATGGGGTTTGTGCGAGGGAGAGAGAGAATGGGTCAGCTGTACTGAAAGCAGCCTGTATGATGACAGGGTCTGGGGTGTGCAGGTGAGTACAGGCCATTGCAGAAGATGTCTCAAACTCTAAAATTATTGAATGCAATATTGAGTCTTGAAGGCGGAGGTGGCCCCGAACAGAAAATGGGATGCTGTGTATCATCTTCTGTATTATTTATTGACTGTCTCATAGCATCACAGTTGGTCTCACCAAAAACTTGAAACTTAGCAGCTATCCTGTACTCCCTCTCATTTCAGACTCTTCTTTGAGATTGATGATAGGATGATCACTATTAGTTATTCATCCATCTCAACTCTGGTCCTAACTTGGCTGTCGATATATTACCTTGTATATGTGGAGTCCTGACTATTTAGTAGTCATGTCTCCAATAGGACTATCATGCTACAATCTCCAAGTTAAATTTGCACATATAATTTACTTAATTTTTTGCTTTTTACACTCTGTGCAGTTATACAAAGGATTATTATACAGGCCACAATACCTAATCTGTCCTGTTCCTCCCCCAACAGTGGCCAAAGCACAATTGTGACTATTTCTTTATTTATTTCCCTTTTTACTTCTGCAGCATTATTTACACCATCTTCTCCACCGAATCCTCTCCCAACTCCTCCCCTACTATTTACTTGTTTACAAAGTTCGCAAGTCCACTCTATGAGACCTCACTGTTTGGAAACATGCACCAAGTTCAAATCTGATGAAGCCCGTTCTGTTGGCACAGTCCCTTTTGGTCCAAGTGCTGATGGCAATTCCGTGAAATAGAATTCCACTTTCAGTCAGATATTCACCTCCCTCATCTGTATCTCCCAGAGTCAGGTTGCACGCAGAGAATAGCAGGGGTGTGGAACACACTGCCTGCAACAGTAGTAGACTCACCAACTTTAAAGGACATTTAAATGGTCATTGGAATGGCATATGTATGAAAATGGAATAGTGTAGGTTAGATAGGCTTCAGATTGGTTTCACAGGTCGGTGCAACATCAAGGGCTAAAGGGCTGTAATGTTCTATGCACATAGCTCACAATAATATTCCAGGGATCCACAATAATCCAGGTCCTGTTTTTAAATCTGGCTCCAGCTCTTGATACTCAACCCTAAGTTTTTGCCTACACTTCCTGGTTTGTGCTCTCAAGGTGAGCATCATTCCTTATCATCACATCACCTCGCTCCTCTACAATACTGGGTGATGCTGGTTCAAGGTGTACCTCACCCTGTTCCAAGGTACACAGACATCGCAATTCTGCCTGCAAAGGATGTCATCAGGCCACAGAATTAATAAATCATAATGTTACATCCCCACTCAAGATGATGAAGGAAGACAGGTAATGAATAAAAAAAACCAAACAAAACAAGTATCCACCGAAAGGCTCAATGAGTTAACCAAGTGAAGAGCTGATTCATACAATCCTCAGATTCAATCTGTGCTCAATGAGCTGACTGTGATCACTGTCCTTAATAGATATAACATTGCTCCCGTCAGTGCAGGTGGGTTAGACAGAGCACTGGACAGCAGAGAGGGACCGTACTTGGTAGGGAGCTTTTTCTCTTGATGTGGGTGTTGCTGGCAATGTCTGTTGTTGCAATCGGAATAGGTTAGAATCAGCAATCGTTCACTGAATCCAGGCGCAGAGCCTCAGAGGGCACAGGGTTGGTGTGATCAGATAGTGGTGTAGAGGTATTGGGGAACTGTTGCATATCTGAAGGCTGAGTCTATCATGGATAGCACATACAGAGCGGTGGTCACTCTGTGGGCTCAGAGTCCACAGGCGAGGAGGAATTGGATGACCAATGGGCAAAGAAAGTGAACTAGGCAGGCAGGCAGGAGTCTCCTGTGGCCATTCTTGTGCAAAACTGACATTCTGCTTTACACATTGTTGGAGGGGTTGGGGTGAAGAGAAGGAGAGTGGTCTGTCAGAGGTATGTAGCAACTCCCAATCTCATTGCATTATGGATGGTTCTGATGCATGGGGAGGAGGACTAAGTGTGGGAAGACCATCGTGTGGACGGCACAGTGGCTAACACTGCTGCCTCACAGCACCAGAGACCCAGGTTCAATTCCTGCCTCAGGCGACTGACTGTGTGGAGTTTGCACATTCTCCCCATGTCTGCATGTGTTTGCTCTGGGTGCTCCGGTTTCCTCCCACAGTCCAAAGATGTGCAGGTTAGGTGAATTGGCCATGCTAAATTGCCCATAGTGTTAGGTGAATGGGGTAAATGTAGGGGAATGTGTCTGGGTGGGTTGCACTTTGGAGGGAGGGCCTGTTTCCACACTGTAAGTGACCTAAGTAATAAGGGATTTAATCGTAAGGGGAACAGATAGACGTTTCTGTGGCCACAAACAAGACTCCAAGATGGTAACAAAAAAAAAAGACGGTGGATGCTCGAATTCAGAATTGTTCTGAAGAAGGGTCACTGAATCCAAAACCAGGTGCATCAAATGTGCATATAGATTGGGCAAATCAAATCAATAGCACCATTAAGGAGCAATTTCTTCAGCGAGTACACGATGGTTTTCTGGATCAATATATTGAAGAACCAACTGGAGACCGGGCCATACTAGACTAGGTATTGTATAATGAGAAAGTAATCATTGGCAATCCAGCTGCATGAGGTCTCTTGGGGAAGAGTGACCATAACATGATAAAATTTCTCATTAAGATGAAGTTGTCTCCGAGACTAGAATCCTGAATCTAAATAGAGGAAACTAAAATGGCACGAGGTATAAGCTGGCTACGATCAATTGGTGTTTTTAATACGTATAGGAATAGAAAGGTCTAGTGAAGATGAATGTAAGTCCCATCCGTTCGAAACAGGGTAAGTTCTAAATGGGGAGCAAAGAGATGGCAGATGAGATAATTACATATTTTGGTTTTGTTTTCACAAAGGGGGAGACAAACAACGTGCCAAAATGTTGGGGAGCAACATGTCACGTGAAGGTGGGGGGGGGGGGGGGGGGGGCTAAAGGAAATCAGTATTAATAGGGAACTATTAGTATTAATATAAATTAGTATTAGTATAAATCAGTATTAATAGGGAAATCGTGCTGGGGGAATTCTGGGAATTGATGGTGTTAAAGGCCAAATTCCTGGACCAATAACTGACAGCCCAGAAGAAGCAGATACAATGGTGGTAGAATCTTTCAAGATTCTACAGAACAGTTCCCAAGGATTGGAAGGTATTTAATGTAACCTTACCGGTTAAACAAGAGAGAAAACAGGAAATTATAGACTGACATCAGTAGTGGAGAAAATACTAGCGTCCATAATAAAAGATTTAAAAGCAGAGCATTTGGAAAACAGTGACAGGACTGGGCCAAGTCAGCAAGGATATGAATGGAAAATCACGTTTAACAAAGCTTTTGGCATTTTGAGAGGATGTAATTGTTTGGGGGAAGGTTAGTGGATGTGGTTTACTTAGACTTTCAGAAGTCTTTTCAATGAGGGCCTCCATAAGGGATTAACAAGGAAAATTAAAGGTGGAGCTAGTGTACCGACATGGATGGAGAGCTGGCTCACAGACAGGAAACAAGGTGGAAATAAAAGGGTCATTTTTGGAGTGGCAACGAGTGACCAGTGGGGTTCTGCAGAAATCAATGCTCAGACCTAGCTATTCACAACGTATGTTAATGATTTAGACGAGGGAACTAAATGTAATATGTCCAAGTCTGCAGAGAACAGTGAGCTGAGTGGGAGAGTGAACAGTGAGGACTATACAGACAGGGATACTTCAATGTGATTTGGACAAATTGAGTGAGCAGGCAAATGTATGGTGGGTGAAGTATAATGTCGATAAATGTGAAGTTATTCACTACGGTGACAAAAACAGGAAGGCGGATTACCACCTGAACAGTGATCGAAAGGGAGGAAGTGCAAGACCCAGGTGCCCTTGTATACCAATTGCTGAAATTATACATGCAGAGTCAGCAGCTGGTACAGATGCCAAATGGCATATTGGCCTTCATAGTGAAGGGATCTGAGAACAAGAGTAGGTATGTCTTGTTGCAATTGTACAGAGCCTTGGTGAGATCACACCTGTGTGTAGTTCTGGCCTCCTTATCGGAGGGTAAACGTCCTGGTTATGGAGGGAGTGGAACAAAGGTTTATCAGAGAGATTCCTGGGAATGGGAGAATTGACAGATGAAGAGAAACTGGATCAGTTAGGACTATATTCACCAATGTTAAGAAAAAAAGAGAGGGCATCTTGCAGAAACCTATAAAACTCTAACAGGATGATGGGGCAACCAGGAGTGTCAGTCTAAAGTTGAAGGGTATAACCTTTTGGAATGCAAAGAGAAGACATTTCTTCACCCAGAGAGTTGTGAGCTTATGGAATTCTGGATCATAGAAAACGATTGAAAAAAGAACATTAAATGTTTTCAAGGAGGAGACCGTCTTTGGGGATAGAAGGCTTAAAGGATGTGCAGCAAAGCTAGAATAAGGTACGGAGTTGGATGATGATATAGAGCAGACTGGCAGGGCCGAATGGCCTATTCTTACTTTACTGTGTCTGGAATGACACTCAGAGTGTATTTTTGGCAATCTTAAAACAGGTGGTTTGACTGTGACATTCAAAAGGCTCTACGGTGTGTGTCAGTTACACGTGGGTGTGGCCTGGGGTGTCTAACACACTACAGAGCCCAACCTTAGCAACGACTCAGCTCAAGAACAAAACACAACAAAATGAAAACTTGGGTACAAGTTTAAACATCAACATGCACACATTAAAGACAGAAAATCACAAGTCAGAACATCAGTGAGTTTCTGTGCACTATTATGTGCACTGATAGAGCTCTGAAGGATGGCATACACAACAGACAATAAAACCGGACATCTCTCTTCACAAACACTCATTGTAAACCTCTCTGTTCTTTATTTCAGGCTATCAATACAGCAGATTGTTTTTATATTCAGGAGAACAAAGTTTAATTCTCATTTTTAAAACCGAACCTCCTCAAACGATCAGTGCTGCATAGGTTAACTGGTCAGTCCTTCAGCCTTCCAAGTCAAAACATACTTGTGCTTTGGGAGGACTTTAGCAATCCAGTACGGAAAAGATCAAGCTGCAATCATTGCACTGAACTAGCGTGTTTTTCCTGTTGTTCAAGAAATTAAACAATGTACAAAATATGAGGTGCAAGTCACGTTATTGCTCAGGTGACCTGAAATATACTGGCTGCATTTCATACTAAAAGATATTTCTCTTCAGGAACAAAAAAATTCTGTTTACACCAGCTTGCCACGTTAATAATTGCCAGTCTCCTCAGTTTCATCCTATCAAAACAACTTTAGACTTTAACCATCTGTGGTTACATTTCCCTCCAACTAACTGAGGTTAAATCTAACAAAAACATTTCCTAAAGAGATGTACAATACAAGGGCTATTCTACTTAAAGGATCGAAATGCTACAGGAATTGCATTGCCTTTTAAAAGGTTTTTCTTTATTCCAAATGCATGAATTAGACGGAGGTGCTAAAGCTCCTTTGGGAAGTCAGATGGAAGGCTTTTAACGGCAATAAAACAAAACACCATCTGCTCTATGAACAAAGCAGCACAATGTGCTTCATGGAAAGTATTTCGATGGGCACCTCCACACCAACCCCCATACCACAACAACTCAATACTCTTAACATGGAATTCATTCCACAGACACTGGAAACAAAACTTTGTCAAATTAGATGCCATTTGCAGAGAGAGGAGCAATTTTGTTGTACAACTAGTCCCAGCAGCCATGAGGTAAGTGAGGAAAAACATAGTCCCCTTGTTATCTGCTTCTCAGTGACTTTCAAAGAAATAAAGGCTCTAGGTGGCACATTGAACAAGGACAGGGTTGAGCTGATCATATAGCAGGCTAGTTTGCCATCATCGAATGGTCAGGTATAGACAATTTAAATGAAAGCAAAATACTGTAAATGCTGGAAAATCTCAGTTCTGGCAGCATCTGTGGAGAGAGAAATAGAGTTAACATTTCCAGTTCAGGCGCAGGATCCTGTTTTAAACAATGGAAGTATTGGAAGATTTACATTAGAACCAGGTCAAGCCTGTATTTTCAGGAGTGAAAGGGAACCATTTGTACAAAAATATTTTTGCCCTTTTCCATTATACAGATAGAGGTCAAACGATTGGTCCGGCTTGCAAACTGACTGTGACAACAAACAGCATTAAACTCTTTTCAAAAGAAGGGTCACTGGATCCAAAACATTAACTCTGCTCTCTCTCCACAGATGCGGCCACACCTGCTGAGTTTTTCCAGCAATTTCAGTTTGCGTTTCTGATTTCCAGCATCCACAGTTCTTTAGATTTTTAACATTAACCTTCTTGCTTTATTTTAGTTTCTGCTTGATAACTGCATGAAGCATCAGCAAAGGGGAGAACAAGCCAATACCTTATCAAACCACCTGAGGGAACAGAGTGTGGTGGGAAAGAGGAGGGAGTAATGGAAGAAACAACATGAAACTTACAACACACAACATCAGCCTGTCCTTCTGCCAGACAGCAGAGTCAAAGAGTGATAGTCTTTGGGTCATACAGCATGGAAACAGACCATTTGGTCCAATTAGTCCACACTGATCATGTTCCCAAACTAAACCAGTCCCACTTGCCTGCATTTGGTTTTTATCCCTCCAAAGCTTTTCAGTTCATGTCCTTATCTAAATGTCTTTCAAATATAAATTTACCTGCATCCACCACTTCCTCTGGCAGTTCATTCCACACCTCACTCTATAAAAAGGTTGTCCCTCGTATCCTTTTTAAACCAGGGGACTATAGACCAGTGAGCCTGATGTCGGTGGTGGGCAAGTTGTTGGAAGGAGGGACGGGATGTAATTGGAAAGGCAAGGACTGACTAGGGATAGGTCAGAATGGTTTTGTGCGTGGGAAATCATGTCTCACAAACTTGATTGAGCTTTTTGAAGCAGTAACAAACAGGATTGATGAGGGCAGAGCAATGGGTGTGTTCTATACGGACTTCAGTAAGGCATTCAACAAGGTTTCCCATGGGAGACTGATTAGCAAGGTTAGATCGCATGGAATACAGGGAGAACTAGCCATTTGGATACAGAACTGGCTCAAAGGTAGAAGACAGAGGGTGGTGGTGGAGGGTTGCTTTCAAACTGGAGGCCTGTGACCAGTGGAGTGCCAAAAGGATCGGTGCTGGGTCCTCTACTTTTCATCCTTTATATAAATAATTTGGGTGTGAGCATAAGAGGTATATAGTTAGTAAGTTTGCAGATGACACCAAAATTGGAGGTGTAGTGGACAGCGAAGAAGGTTACCTCAAATTACAATGGGATCTTGATCAGATGGGCCAATGGGCTGAGAAGTGGCAAATGGAGTTTAATTTAGATAAATGCTAGGTGCTGCATTTTAGGAAAGCAAATCTTAGCAGGGCTTATACATGTGTTGCTGAACAAAGAGACCTTGGAGTGCAGGCTCATAGCTCCTTGAAAGTGAAGTTGCACTGGTAGCTAGGATAGTGAAGGAGGCATTTGGTATGCTTTCTTGTATTGGTCAGAGTATTGAGTACAAGAGTTGGGAGGTCATGTTGTGGCCGTACAGGACATTGGTTAGGCCACTGTTGGAATATTGCGTGCAATTTTGGTCTCCTTCCTATCGGAAAGATGTTGTTAAACTTGAAAGGATTCAGAAAAGATTTACAAGGATGTTGCCAGGGTTGGAGGATTTGAGCTATAGGGAGAGGTTGAATAGGCTGGAGCTGTTACCCCTGGAGCGTGGGAGGCTGAGGGGTGACCTTATAGAGGTTTATAAAATCATGAGGGGCATAGATAGGATAAATAGACAAAGTCTTTTCCCTGGGGTCAGGGAGTCCAGAACTAGAGGGCATAGGTTTAGGGTGAGAGGGGAAAGATATAAAAGAGACCTAAGGGGCAACTTTTTCTCGCAGAGGGTGGTACGTGTATGAAGGGAGCTGCCAGAGGAAATGGTGAAGGCTGGTACAATTGCAACATTTAAAAAGCATCGGAATTGATTTATGAATAGGAAGGGTTTGGAGAGATTGGGCCAGGTGCCGGCAGGTGGGACTAGATTGGGTTGGGATATCTGATGGGCGTGGACGGGTTGGACCGAAGGGTCTGGTTCCTTGCTGTACATCTCTACGACTATGGCTCTAAATCTTTCTCCTCTCACCTGGGAGAACTCCCACATCCCTGGGGTAAAGACTTTGCTCTTCACCTTATCTATGATCCTCATGATTTTACAAACCACTGTGGTCACCCCTCAACTTCCTACACCTCAGTGAAAAAAAAAGGTCCCTGCCTATCTAGCGTATTTGTATAACTCAAACTCTCCATTCCCAGCAACATTCTAATAAATCTTTTCTGAACCCTCTCCAATTTAATAATATCTTTTCCACAGCAGATTGACCAGAACTGCAAACAGTACTCCTGAAGGGGCCTCACCAATATCCTGTACAACCTCAACATGATGTCTCAACTACTATACTCAAAGGTCCGAGCAACAAATGCAAGTGTGCTAACCACCTTGTCTACCTGTGATGCAAATTTCAAAGAATAATATACCTGAACCTCTATATCTTTCTGTCCTACAACACTACGCATCTGTCTTGTTTAGAAGACAATAAAAGCTAAGTTACTAAATTACAAGCCACCAAATATAATCTATCCTTTTTGAAATCTTGTCCTTTGTTGCTGAGGAGATAGATAGGTAATAACTTTCAAATTTTAATCTAACTATACTGACGGCAAACATCAAAAAGCATACCCACTATCATGTCCCAACTTCCACATTCACAAGTTGACCTTGCAGTAAATCAATAAATTTAAACTATCCAATGACATGAAGAAATCAGTCACACAAGTAGATTATTTGCAATCACGTTGTGAAATAACCAACCTGTTTTGACTGCATAAACGTATTCATATTGCATGACTAATCCCCAAAACTTGAAGTGTTTCCACAAACACACACCTATAATTATTGAACTGAACAGATTGGCTCAACGTGGTTAGTAGTGGAGACTGAAGGGGAAGTAGCAATCTTCTCAGATTTCACTTGCAATTTCCAACCCCAGACATTTCTGTAGCAATCACTAATGGCTTTGTCTGCACCATTCAGCAGTTATTGAACACTTGATCAAAATAGCAGGAGCTAAAACATCTTCATGCACAGCTAAATATTTTCTAACAATTGTGGTGGAGAGTGATGCAATTACAACACTTCAAAGGCATCTGGATGGGTATATGAAAAGGAAGGGTTTAACGCTGGACCAAATGCTAGCAAATGGGACTAGATTAATTTAGGATATGTGGTCGGCATGGGCAAGCTGGACCGAAGGGTCTGTTTCCGTGCTGTACAGTT